>NW_026775580.1:84744902-85214902 GCF_030987335.1 Cornus florida | reverse complement strand
TTTTGGTGGGCTTAAAGTAGTATGGTAAAAAAAAAAAAAAAATTTTTGGCGGTGGACTGAAACCCAACTTCGCCCATCCTAAGATTCGCCCTTGCCCCACCCTGACCCCGACCCCAATTATATATATATATATATAAAGTATATATTAAAATTAAGTGTCTATTAATATATATATATATATATATATATATATATATATATTGATTAAATATCCACTAGAATCACTACTTACTAAAATTTTAAAATTGTGCATGTGATTCAATTTTTAATAATCAATCAAGGATTCAAGATCTTAGTATTTTATTCTATGTCTAGGAATTAATTCAACAATTTTAATTTTATCGCAATTAAACGAAGTATGCAGGGTAGAATTAGTATTTTGTCTACCAAAATAAGGACGGGGATGGCAAATCAATTACAAATCCGTCTCGGAGTGAAAGCGAAATTAATATAACAAATTTTTTAACGAGATAGAATAAAATTTAGCTAATTTCACTCCAACTCCACTCGTTACCATCCTAAGAACTATGCCCCGGAGAGAACTTGCATTCTTCTTTTAAACCACGGTCAAAAGGCCCAATAAATCCCACATATCATTTTATTTCTAGACGTGATCACATAAGTCCAAGTTGTCTATTACTACGTATATTGTTAGAAAATTGAACCATGCTATTAAAAAGGCCAGTCAAATCATTGCATCCTTTCAATGCAAATGAATTGACCAGCCATTCCAACTAGTGTTTTTTTTTTTTTTTTCAGGTCTTTCACATCAATATTGTTACATCGATCTTTGTAATTCTATTTCCCGGGCCTCTTCTAGTATGCACTCATTCTTTAAAAGTCAGTCTTCTTCTTTTCCTCTTCTGGACCAACTGACCTCCTTAATTGTGTGGGACCGAAGAAGCAGACCGGCATATATAGAGAAATTACTACCGTAAAAAATTAAATATAGCATGTAATAATTTCTCGTGGTATATAACAATGTTAGTTCAATCTGGCCCTAAGATTTTCACATCTCATCAAATGCAAAGAATAATACCATTAAAAATTAAACTAAATACAAGTTTTAAGTCAATACACCATAAAGAAGAGGTCAAAATGTGACACAAGTCTGCTATATTTGACATAAAAGCTAGCGCATGTTTTTGCATATTTAATGAAAAGTAAATGGCAAAACAAGATACATGGAAGTCACATTATTTAGTTGGAAACTTAGAAACCATCTTTCAATAAGATATCTCTGAATAGATGGGAGTCTTTTTATAGTGTGGACTTTTCAGACCGTCCTGTTGGCGGGAGAGAAGGAAAAAAATAAATGAAAGAGAGAGGGGATGAATGAATAGGTGTTAGAAAAGAAAAAGATGTTTCTCTCATTTTTTTTTTTTTTTAATTGAATGGAAGAAATAACACAACAATACATATTCATTATATAAACTTATAAAAAGTAAATATTCACTGTAAAATTCAACGGGATTTACCGAGTAATTTTGTAAATAATTAAAAAATTGAAATTGATATTACATAATTGTATTAAAAAATTTCTTTCTTTCCCCCTCTCTTATTACACTTAATTTGGAGGGATAAAAAATACATGAGCTAGGAGCTTGTTTCGTCCTTCTCTTCCCTTTAAATCAAATATATATTAAAAGCCTTTTTCATCACTCCTCTCTTTCCTCCTTCCATCGAAACAAACATAAGCTATACTGGTAAGGAAATGATGATGGTCAATCCGTGTGTTCAAGCACTTGACATTTAATAATATAGGAAATTGTAAACTCAGTGTGTATGCTTCGGACATTAATTTATGAAATTTCATCTATGGAAACTTAATACATGAGGTACCTCTCATATTGACTATTGACTGGATTGCTTATTGGACTCTTAACGTACAGTAATATTACATGACATTTATACCAGATTGACTGGTTCATTTACTTCTTATATAGTATTTCTAAGGGTTTGTTTTCCCATTTTAATGTCACCGTCTTCTACATTAATTAGTTGATGTTCAAAGATTTAGGAAGTACACATGCTTCTACAAATGTGACTTACTGTATCATTTTATTATCAGATACTGAAACTTTTTGAATATTCACAAATATTTGTTCGATATATACTAGACATATATATAATTTAAAAAATATATATTTTTAATTTATATTCAATACTTTTCGAATACTTCAATTACGTATTTGATGCTTCTTAAATAGTACAATCATGTATCTAAGACTAGATACTTCACAACATTGTTAACAAGTTTGACCAATTAAAATGTTTTTTTTTTTTTTTTTTTTTTTTTTTTTTTGGGAATTTTAATCAAATATATTAATTTGAAAAAATTACAGTGGGCTTGACCATTAAAATGTTGATTTTCTAAGTTCTAGCAAAAATATTATTATCATAGTATTATTGTCAAAGAAAATTTTTACTATAATTCACCTTAATTCACTATAATTATTATTATTTTTTTTGTAAGTACAAATTATGCCTTAATTCACTAAAATTTTAGAATATAATTCTTCTTTACTATCTTTAACTTTGGCAAATAGTACTATCTTTCAACACGCAAATATAATCTTTTTGATACATAGTGGGTCACATAAATATTTTTAAATCTATATTGTGCACATATATTTAAAAATTTTATTTTTATTTATGTCTTTCGATAAGAAATAAAAAATAACTTTCCATTTCCTCCACCAGGTTAGTTTTTTTTACCAATATCTTTTAATTAATATTTTTTAGTAATATTATTATTGAATTAAATATTTATCATTCAAGGAAAAAAAAAACTTATCATACACTTTATTAACTTTTTGTACGAATTACATTGTAGATAAATATTATTTGGAAAACAATCGCCGCGGATGAATTCTCTGAGCAGTATTGCTAAAATTAACCAACCAATTGCAATTTGAGGCTCCACCTAGTATTGCTGAAATCTTGACATTCTTTAAAATTCACCAAATCATTTGCAATTTTGTTTTTCACCAAATTGCAAATGATTTGTTTGATTCTCGTGCTTAAAATTTTACATTTTTAGCTTAATTTAAATATTTTCAAAATTCACTTTTAAAATTATGTTAATAAGTACGGCTTGAATAATGTTCAGTATTTAAGTTTAAATTAATTTTTTTATGATTAGTTTGGACATGAATATTCATTGTTAAATTGATATATTTCTTTGAATGCAATTGGTCGTTTTATTACTATTTTTTGTTTTATAAATATAAAATTGTTATTATTACAGGATATTGAGAGTAAAAATATAATTTGTATAACTTTCAAATTTTAGCTTTTGTATTTTACAAATATCTTGTCAAACATGTTATCAAATTATTAAATTGAGCACTTAAAGTTTTTTTTTTATTTTTTTGAAAGTTAAAGGTTAATATTAAATAATAAAAGAGTACATACAAGCCCAAAGAAGTTAGCCCATTGCTAACTTCAGAAAAATAGCCCAATGGAAAGTATAGAGCATTTAAGCCCAAAACAATCCAACAACAGTTGTGTATGATCAAAGTATCAACACAGCAATCCGGTACTGAGAAATGGATGATGAATCCAATAATGCTATGCATAGCTAGCTTCCTGCATCTGGTGGTTTCTTTGGGGGACGAATCACAGACTGAGGAAGCTCCCATTCATTGGTAACCCTCCTAGCATTAAGTGTATCAAAAATTGTAGAGGAGAGCAGTTTGGTTCTAATTGCTTCCAAAGTAAGATGAAGCACTGAGTTTGCATTGTTTGATTTCTTCTTGAAGATTCTTCTATTTCTCTCATTCTAGACATGGTAGACTAAAGAAGCTAATCCCATTTTGGAAACTGTGTTGCTATGGTAATCTGAATTCCCCCTCCAATGGTGAGATGCCTAAACAATGAAGTCTGTCCAAGAAGAAGGCTGTATATGATACCCACAAAGTGCCTGTAAAAAGTGCCATAAGGGTTGGACAAATGCACAAGTATAAAATAGGTGGTCATGGGATTCAAGTTCTGCATTGCAGAGAATGCACAATGTGGAATTAATATGTGCTGTACACCTTCTGTTTAGGGTGGGTAGTTTGCGCTGGATTGCAACCCATAGGGTAAATGAGTGTTTAGGGATAGATGGCTTGGACCAGACCAAATGAGTCCAAGGTAGGCCTGGCTAGAATTGGATGGGATCCAGATGTACTTGTCCCTGCAATTGGGATTGGGAATGGGGAGTGAAGATGTATGTTGTAGCTGTGGCAAAATACTTAGAATGGTTGCTGGTGATGAAAGTATTTACTTTGGTCATGCTGTCAAATCGAGCTGCAGCCATCTGTTGAGGAAGAATGTGCTCGTAAAGGGGACCAAGGTGGCACCATATGTCAAACCAAAAATTGGCAGAATCTCCATCACCAATTTCTAGCTTGACAAGGGGTTTAATTGAATCCCTAAGACCAAGTAATCTCCTCCAGGTCCAAGAACAATGTCAAGGCACTTTGCCCTAGCTCCCAAATACTTTTGCCTTTGAGGAAATAGGTATGTCCATTTGACCCATAACATGTCCTTTGAACTGATTATATGCCAAAGATGCTTCATTAGTGCACTTTCATTCCAAGTATGCAAGTTAGGGAAACCAAGAACCCCGACTCTTTTAAGGATACAAGACTTATCCCATGCAACTTTGGCTCCGGCCTTTTTAAGAACTGGACCAGACCAAAGGAAGGCACCAAAAATGCTTTCAAGTTCATGTAGAATACTCATTGGAAGTATGAATTTAGAACTCCAATACATTTGGGTTGTGTGATAACCCTCGATTCTAAAGTCACGGGTGATCAAGTCCGAGCACAGATCTGAGGGATATCAACTGTGAATATGTAAACAAGCAAGAATAAAAACTGATTTAAGAATAAAATAAAAATTCGCTGAAAGAAATCTAAAATGAAAATCCTCAAACCCTAAATAATAAATTAATATAATTAAAATCCGTACAACTCGGGAATCCACCTAGTGGACCCCTAATCCCAAAACCTTAAATAAATTTACAAAATTAAAAATCCAAAACCAAAATAGAAAGGAAGTCCTATGTAAGCGGAAGAGTGAGTGTCTGTATCTGCATCAACACGATCAAGCTCTAAGCCTAGTACTGACGAACACCTGAAAAATAAGAGCTGGTCAGGCCTACATGCAAGTTACATACTACTACAATCCATACATAAACCCAATACGCAGATACATCCTAGATAGCTCGGCAATAGCTAAAATAGTCCATATAGATATAGATACACACTATAGGACGCTCACTAATCCAATAAGCCTGTCTCAGCCTGAGTAGAGATACTATGCAAATCGCACATACTGTGGTCATGTGTATCTAGACCTACCAGGGAATAACACCTGTGTCCAGTTATCCATCCTAGGTGATATACGCACCCTAACCATGGTCCCGAGACTCAAGCTCATACCATGGCACCATAATGATATGTATATAAAGTCCGTGTACTCCTAATACAAAATATCATCCATCTTTTATAGTGGTCTGATATAAGTATAACAATCCATCCAGAAACCAAAGTAGGTTATTCAATTTATAATTGATATGACACAAATATGAGTGGAACTGAACCTTTATGGTAAATTCACACCTCAATTCAGAATAGGTAGGTTATAGTGTTTGAACTAATCCATACCTAGTATGCCACCGTCCCATACCGATGCATACCATCCTCCATCCAATATAGTTGACAAATTAATAATAAATATTCATCAACCATACTCCAAAATAAACATAAATACAGTCTATTATATGTATGACCAAATTATGCATCCAGTATATGATTATAATCATAAAACTTCCATTTAAATTGTTAAAACATTGATAGACAATTTAAACCATCCATATCTATCCAATTAACAAAACAGAAATTTCAATAGTTCATCAATTAACACCCACACCATGGTATAATGACTATTACAAATATGAGTTGAGCACATTATACTAGATATCCCTAACCATACTCTCATACTAGTTCATTTAAATTATTAAAACAAAGACTAGTAATGAAAATCCTTCTTAATCCCTGACGGCATGGAAATTATCGTTTCATTACATGATGTCCTTTTTAATCATCCATGTTAAAACCTGTGCTTGACATAATATGTCAACTGAGAAGTCTCACAACATATTATATACAACCCCAATGGTATTTTATACTTACCAAAATAAACTGGTTAAAACAAACCGGCAAATAAAACTCCTCCACTCCTGACAGCATGCAACAATGTATTTAAATTACATGACGTCCACAACCACAACCCAACCAACCCTCATGGAACTTAAATATATCACAAATATCTTTGGTACAACATCCCTAAAATATCTTTCAATTCAGTCCATTCAATTGGCTAACCAAACTAGAAATTTAAGACTTTCTCCTTCCTTGACAACATGCACATTAATCTTTTTTTTTAAAAAAAATTCAAGATGTCCATTTATATTAACACACTAGCATATACTAACTATTTTATAGTTTTAATAGGTTAATTTTAAACATCTAAAACCCCACGCCACTTTCCATTAATTTCATTTAAGCCCCTGAAATCAGAAAAACTACAAAAACCCACGTACTGGGCATTTAGAAAATTAGAGCCGCCTCCAATTTTAAGTTGAGCCGGCTCCAATTTTAAGTTGAGCCACCTCAACTCTTTGTGGAGCCGCCTCCACTTCCCCAGCCTCCGTTGTTCACTCTCTGCTTCCTTTGTTCTTCGTCTTCGCTTTCGGCGGAAATTCTAACTGTCTGTTCTAAGTTTCTTAAGAATTTTCAAGGTTCAATTTAAGCCCAAATACTCCTAAAAACTTCTCCAATTCCATTATGAATGAACTGACAAAAATCTAAACTGAAAACAAAAACAGTTTATGTTTCTCTGTTCGTCTTCCTTGATTCCGGTAAAGTTCTATCCTCTATTCCAAAAGTTTTCTTAAAGTTCCTAAGGTGCAAGATAAGTCCCAACAGTCCTAGAAACTCCTTACATTCCTTTATGAATTAATTTACCAGAGTTTAAAACATAATCCAAACAGTTTATGCAACGAAAACAAACCTCAATTATTTATACGTTAATCAGTTTACAGTCCCGTAAATATGCATCAATCACCAGTTTTAAAATTTTAATTAATTCCTGGAGACTATATAGAATGGACAGAACACAAGTTTACAGGAAGGAGATAGAATGAAACTTGCCTTCGAGATTTTTGAATTAAAAATCTCTACACCGTCTTCCTAGATTTTCAGGCGATCACACACTGTTCTAACTTCTCTGTTTCCTCCTTGGTTCCTCACACGAACAACACTTCTCATATCCTTCCTTGGTTCAACCCACAGTCCATGGCTGAAATCCCATCTGGTGGTTCTCTCAGTCTCAAACTCCCCTCTGTTTTTCCCTCAAACACCATTACATGCCTCTGTATCTCTCTATCTCACAATACGTGAATAGGGTTTGGTTTTTTTTTCCTCACCCTATCAAACGTAAAAGATTATATATATATATAGGCACTTACTAAGACCTAATTTTTTAATTCCCAGCTAACTATAAGTCGGCGACCTAATTACACAAAAATAATAAAACCCTACGACACAAACAACTTATAAAAGCTACCAAATATAAACTATCAAAGACACGTCAATTAAAATCAATAAATCAAAGAAGTAAATTTAATCATAATTAACCAATTAAATAAAACCAACCAACAAATAATTACAATTTACCAATAAAATAAAACAAATACATAATAACAATTAACCAATTAAATTAAAATAAATTCCCACTAAATCAACTAAGCAAGTAAACCACATAAGTCACAAAATTAAATCAAAATGCTATAAAAACAAAATTAAATTCTCTTTTTATCCTTTTGAAAAATAGAGGTATTACAGGTTGAAAAGAAGATTTGTGATACCCCTCGGATCCAAGACACAGGTTGATCAGGCCCAGGCCCAAACCCGTGGGATATCGAACAATTAATATGTTAAAACGAACACAGATGACAAAATGAATTTAAAAATAAAACATAAGAGCTGGAAGAAACTAAAATATAAAATCCTTTAAAATTATATATACTTAAATCCCAATACTCCAAAACCAATCCAAAACCTCCATAAGTTAAACAACTCGGGAATCCATCTTTAGTGGACTCCTAATAAAAATCCCTACTGAATGAAAGTAAAACTAAAGATAAAATCCAAATCCAATATCTAGAAGGAAATCCTACATCGTCGGTAGAATGGAAGATTGTCTCTGCTCAGCACGAACAAGCTCAAGGCTGGAACTGACGTACACCTGAAAAATAGAAATGGGTCAGGCCCACGAACGAGTTCTATCATACTACAATCCAAGTAGAGACTCGATACGCATGTACATACTAAATAGTTCAACAATAACTAATAATCCATACATAAATATATCCACACTACTGGACTCTCGCTAAACTATGAAGAGGGTCTCAATCTGAATAGAAGGTATCACACAAAACGCACCTGAGTGGGCATAAGTACCTAAGCCTAGATAGGGTATACCTCAACCCTCACAACTAGCTACACATCCAATTGCATATACGCACCCTAACTGTCGGCACTGAGACTTAAGCTCATGTCACGGTATTATAAAAATATATCTAAACTCCGTTCCTAACCATCCACAAGAAATCCAGTAAGTCGTTCGGCGTATTCAACCGCACCGATTCATAAATATAAAGAGGATTTTATTTAATAACCCGTACCCTTACGCCAAAATAGGTAGGACTTTAGCAACTTGTGCTGTCCAAACCTAGTATGACACCATCCCATACCGGTGCATACAATTCTATCCATCCAACAGTTGATAAGGCATTGACAATTAAATAACAATATCAACAATTCCATACTAAGCATTTTAGAATATATTATCAAATATGCTTAAATAAATCCAGCAGTTGATGGAGCATTGACAAAATAAATATCAATTTCAACCATTCCATGATAAGCATGAAAACATAATAAATATAATATTTACATGCTTATATAACACCGTTACATAGAAACCATCTCGTAGAAACACATCACAGGAACTAATACTTGACCTCGTGAAGCTGTGTTTGTAAATACAAAATTTACTTCCCAGTATTCTTAATTAACAGAGCCTAAATAGATTTTGTCTCGTTCAATTCCATGACATGCAACATAAATATCAGTAAATTCTCATACTTATAAATTTCTGCTCAACAGGTTAATGCACTGCATTCTAGGAATTTAATCACCACTTAAGCTTAAGATAACATAGATTCCTAGCATCTATTTCTATTCTTTGAATATGAAACTTGCAGTGAACCCCTCACAGAAACTCCTAAAACAATTAAGAATTACACTGTCCAAAACCAAACAAGTCTACAAGGCACACCAAAAATTCTATACAGTTTTAATGATTAAACTAGGTGTTTAAATCTGTATTATTCAATCCCTGGGAACTTTAACCCCACTCCAGACCACTATTAAACCACCCATTATAGTATTTAGTTTCTATTAGAACACTTAGAAATTCCATACACAAGAATCTGTCTCACAGAAAACCAACAGAAAACAACAAAACGTAAAAACTGGAAAACAAAAGATGGAACAGGCTCCAAAAAACACTTGGAGCCGCCTCCAATCCCAAAAGGAGCCGGCTCTCTCCCTCCTCCTCTCCGTGTTCTCTTTTCCGGCATCGTCTACTCCTCCTGCCCTTCTCTGTTTAGGTTCCTAGGAACTGTAACTAGATCCCAGTAGGTTCCAACCCTAGTTTAAGTCCTTATTATATTTACTAACATGGATTTAAACAGAAAACAATGCAGGAAGGTTTTAAGTGTTAAACAGTTTATCCAATAAAACTTACAACCAACAGTTTAAAATCATGGAAACAGTTATCATATATTTCTTTGTTAAAACATGTAATTCATCCTGGAACTATATAAGCATGCAAAGAACACGAAGCCTAAGGGAGAGAGTTAAGACAGAACTTACCTTATACCGACGTTCGTCTCAAATTTCCGGCGAATCCTCCGTTGCTCTCTGTTCTTTCCCAATCGACTCCAAAACTTCTCTCAACCTTACAATGTTGTAAGTTTATTCTAAAAACCCTAGGTAAAAAACTTAGGTGCATATTTATAGGCCACACTACTCCTAGGTTTCCTCAACCCTAACCGAATTTACTCGGCCCATACAGAAATTTTAAGTTAACCAATGACGGCAACTGTGTATACCTAAAGGAACTATATAACAGTCACGTTTAAAAATCTAATTAACTAATTTACTTTAATTACCAATTAACCAAATAAACTAAATAAACCATTTAACAAATAATTAAATAACACAATTAAGCAAATACAATTAAACGAAAATAGTCAAAAGAAAACAATCAAATAATTAAATTCAATAAACAAGTCAACCAAACAACGAATTTCAATTAAACCAATTAAAGCATTAAATAAAAAAATTAATGAAAAGAAAACAATTAAAGCATTAAATAAAACAATTAATTAATACTGAGACTATCCTTTTGAAACTTAGGGGTATTACATTTTTTTTCCCTAACAAAAGGAATTCCGTCCTCGGAATTCGCTCTTACCTGCTTCCCAAATATCAGGAAACTGCGAGCGAATGACGTCCTCCCGTTCCCAAGTAGACTCAGCCTCATTGTGATGACTCCACTGGACACGGACTAAAGGAATAACCTTATTACGAAGAATCTGATCCCGATGATCTACAATATGACACGATGGCTCCAGATAAGTTGCATCCGGTTGCAACTCAATCTCCCCAACATCGATATGCTGATATCGATCCTCATCTCGCAGAAATTTCCGCAACATGGAAATATGGAACACATTATGGACACGATCCAAATTATCCGGAAGTGCCAACCGATAAGCGACAGCTCCAACTCGATCCGTAATCATAAATGGACCGACAAACCACGGTAACAACTTCCCTTTCTTCACAAAGCGCATTGAACCCTTCATAGGTAACACTTTGAGTAGAACCTGATCCCCAACCTGAAACTCCAAAGCACGAGTGCGACGATCAGCATAGCTCTTCTGCCTACTTTGAGCAGTACGCATGCGATGTCGAATAAGAGCAATCGTCTCAGAAGTATCCTTGATGAACTCAGGACCCAAGAATCTACTCTCACCAACCTCCATCCAACAAACAGGCGATCGACACGGTCGGCCGTATAACGCCTTAAATGGTGCCATCCCAATAGTCTTCTAAAAACTAGTATTATAAGCAAACTCCACAAGTGGTAAGTAATCCTCTCAGTGGCCTTTGAAATCAAGAACACACGATCGAAGCATATCCTCCATAATCTGATTCACTCTCTCCGTCTGTCCATCAGTCTGAGGATGATAAGCAGTACTAAGGTGCAACTCCGTACCCAAAGCCTGCTGAAAACTCTTCCAGAATCTAGACACAAAGCTCAAATCCTTGTCCGATATGATAGACAATGGAATACCGTGCAACTTCACAATCTCTGAAATGTAAAGCCATGCCAACTGCTTTGAAGTATAATCAATGCAAATAGGTAAGAAATGATCTGATTTGGTCAACCTATCCACGATGACCCAAATGGAATTATGACCCTTGAAAGAAGTGGGCAATCCTTCCACAAAATCCATAGATATACTCTCCCATTTCCACTCCGGTATCGATAGTGGCTGTAGAGCTCCTGGCGGCCTCTGATGATCAATCTTGACCATCTTACAAGTTCTACATCGCGAGACAAAAAGAGCAATGTCCCTTTTCATACCTGCCCACCAAAACTGCCGCTTCATATCCTGATACATCTTGTCACCTCCTAGATGAACAGAAAACTCAGAATGGTGAATCTCAGTCATCACATCCTTCTTCAAATCATCAGCAGAAGGTACCACTAACCATCTCTTGTACTTCAAACCTCCATCAGCCCCAACATAGTAGAATAGAACCTCTCTAGAAGCTATCTCTGTAACCTTGTCAATGCACTGCTGATCCGTGAGTTGTGCCTTCAAAACCTTGTGAATAATAGAAGGTGTAACTACCATACAAGCCATGAACGCATCCGATAACTCATCCACCTTCTTCAACGCATTCCACTCAGTAGTGAATAGAACAGAAAGACTACCAATAGGTCGGCAACTGAGTGCATCCGCCACCACATTCGTTTTCCCTGGATGGTACTGTATAAAAAAATGATAGTCTTTTACAAACTCCAACCACCTGCGCTGTCTCATATTCAGCTCCCGCTGAGTGAACAAGTACTGCAGACTCTTGTGATCACTAAATAACCTGAAGGACTCACCCAACAAATAATGCCTCCAAATACGTAAAGCAAAGACCACAGCTGCCAACTCTAAATCATGCGTTGGATAATTAAGCTCATGAGGCTTAAGCTTCCGAGATCCATAAGAAATCGGTCGCTCATCCTACATCAAAACACATCTAAGACCCTGTAACGAAGCATCCGTGTAGACAAGATACTCTATCCTGCTCTGTGGAGTAGCTAGAACCGGTGCAGAAGTCAACTTCCTTTTCAGCTCATCAAAAGCTCGCTGACAGTGCTTATCCCACACAAACTGTACACCCTTCTTGGTCAGATGAGTGAGTGGTCCTGCTATTTTGGAAAACCATTGGATGAACCGACGATAATATCCTGCCAAACCAAGAAAACTCCAAATCTCGGTAGGTGAAGTAGGCTGTCCCCACTCTACCACAGCTGAAACCTTGGCTGGATCAACTGTTATCCCCCTTTCTGACACCACGTGACCCAGAAACTTCACTTCCCGCTGCCAAAATTCACACTTCTTGAATTTGGCATATAACTGGTGTTCACAAAGCGTCTGCAAGACTATGCGAAGATGTCTAGCATGGTCGTCCTCAGACCTAAAATAGATCAAGATATCATCAATAAAGACAATGACAAACTGATCCAAATAAGCCCGAAAGACCCTGTTCATTAAATCCATGAACATTGCAGGTGCGTTAGTCGTTTCAAACGGCATGACATGAAACTCATAAGAACCATATCTCGTGAGAAACGCTGTCTTAGGAACATCCTGCTCCCTAACCCTCAGCTGATGATACCCAAAACGCAGATCAATCTTGAGAAGTATGTGGCTCCCCGTAACTGATCAAATAAATCATCGATCCTAGGTAGAGGGTACTTGATACGAACAGTAACTTTGTTCAACTCCCTGTAATCTATACACAGGCGAAGCGAATCATCCTTCTTCTTCACAAATAGAACCGGTGCTCCCCAAGGTGATGCACTTCTACGAATAAAACCCTGGTTAAGTAACTACTGAATCTGATCCCTCAACTCTCTCATCTCCACTGGTGTCATCCTATAGGGTGCCCTAGCAATAGGCGTAGTGCCTGGAGCTAAGTCTATCACAAAATCAATCTCCCGACTAGGTGGCAACCCTGAAATCTTCTGAAATACATCTGGGAAATCCTGCACAATCGGTATGTTATCCAATGATATAGTAGTCCCCTCCTCCTTTTCCTCCTCTACATGGAACAAAAAGGTGCTAATGACACCGCTAGTACGTAGCATGGCGACGACATACATGTCCTGACTAGGTATGGTAAACACAATAGACCTATCAAAACAATTAACTTGGGCATGGTAGTGAGACAACCAATCCATCCCAAGTATCACATCATAAGTGTGTATGTCCAGGACCAATAGATTGGCTAGAAACCTGAGTCTGCCAGTATCTAGTGCCACAGGCCCATCACTCTCATGAAGAATGGCTGTATCGCCCAATGGTGTAAAAATACCCTGAGATCTAGTGCATACCCTCGTCCTCATCCCAGATAAAACAACAAAAGTCCTAATTACAAATGAGTATGTAGCACCCGTATCAAATAAAACATGTCCATGAAAACCATGTATAGGAAACTTACCCTCAACAGCCTGAGGTGCCTGCATATCCTGAGGCTTAAGTTTGTACACCCTGCCATAATGTAACTGCTGTGGTGTGTAATACCCCTAATTTTAAAAAGGATAAAATTAGAATTTCAATTACTTTTATTACATTTTTTTTTTATGTGACTAGTTACTTAAGTGTGTAATTGTTTTACTTTGTTAATTGATTTAATTGTAGTTATGTGTGATTTGTTTGTTTAATGTTTAAATTGTTTTAAATTGAATATGTATTTATATATGTTTTATTTGTATTAATGTTAATTGAATTATTTGTAAATTTAAGTTTTATTGATTAATGGAAGTTGGGTTTGGATAGTAGTGATGGACCAACCGCTTGGGTCTCATGGATTATTCAGATAAGAGGGTGATGGGTACAGTATTACCCATGGAAGTATATACATGTATATTTGAGTATATCTGTATATATAGGGTTAGTTTAATTGTTAGTATTTATTAATAGTTAAACTGGTGTTATCAATCATAATTTAATATGTATTATAGTTTTAGGGTTTTGTTTTATTCTCATGAGTTTTTCTGGCTCCTTTCAGAATTTCAGAATTTTATTTAGGTTTTCCTTAAACCTCTATAAATACATCATTATATTTTCTTAGGGTTTTTGGAAAAACAAACACAAACCCTATTTTCAAACCCTATTCACGTACAGTGAAAATACAGAGAGTTGTAGAGTGCAAACAGAGAGAGGGTTTGAGGAAAACAGAGTAACCTAGGTGAGGGTTTTGGTTGCGGTTTAGAGTTTGAACTTAGGGGAAGGGAAGGCTGAGCAGTAGAGGGTGGAGGTGACAGTACTCGGACATCGTCGGAAAGCTTAGGAGACGGCGACATGGTTTTGAATCCAAAACTGTAAAGGCAAGTTCTTTTCTTCCTCCTTCCCGTTGGTCTGTGTTCTGTGCACCTAGATATACTCTAGGATTTTAATGGATCAATAATTGAATTAAGCATGTTTTTATATGTCAATTTAACCTTATCTTTGCCTTGAATAAATTCGGTGATGGGTTTTTGAAAGTTCATTACAGTAGTTGTTTTTCTTAAGCATGATTTGTCTGTGGAACTTGTAGTTTTTGTTTTTGATTTCAACTGTTGTAAACACTCCATGGGGATTATATTGGACATAGTTAGGACCCTTGGGAACAGTCTAAAACTAAATAGAACGGGTGGGAAGCGGCCGGCGTTGAAGAAGAAGGTCACAGAAGTCACAGACGGACAGACGACTTTCAAGAGGGAGAGAGCCGGCTCTAGAAAGTCAAGAGCCGGCTCCCCTTCAGCAAGAGCCGGCTCCTAGGGAATTGGAGCCAGCTCCAATAGGGGAAGAGCCGGCTCCAATTTGTTTTACGTCCACAAAGTGTTTTCTAGGGCTCTATTTGGTGTTTTGAGCACTGTTTGAGCTTCTGAGTGATTCTAATGAACTGTAGGGACTTAACAGAGGATCTAAGTAGTTAATTCTAAGTGTTATTAAACTTATTGTTGCATGGTTTAAGTCTCTAAGACAAAGAATGTAGCAGTGTAAAAATATATAACGGTGTATGCTACTAACAGAAGAAAGGAACTAAATGGCTTGATTAAATTTTAGAAATTTAATGAGACTTCACGGAGGGATTAAATAGTTAATTTTTGGGTGTTATTAAGACCCTAAATTGATTTAAGGTTAATTCTAAATTAACGGATCAAACTGTATAACACTTATGTACATTGTATACGGTTAGTGGATAGATGAAATTTTAAATACTTAAGCTTATTTTTAGGCATTCCAGTGGGATTTAATATATTTATAAAATGGTTTTAAATATATTATAGGGTCATTGATGTGTTAGATGTGATCTATACAAGCTCTGGATGTTAGTTGTTGATTTATTAAATCATCTCCTGCAACTATATGGTTTAATGCTTGAATTTAATTGCTGAACTTTAAATGTTTTCCTGCAATTACTTGGATATTGGTTTTGGATTATATATATGTGGAATTTTAATTGTTGAATTAATAGATTATGTCAATTACATGGTTGTGGAGGATGGTATGAACCGGTATGGGACGGTGTCATACTAGGGATGGTTTAGCTCAAAACGCATAAACCTAACCTATTGGATTTAAGGGAAGGATTGTAAAATATTGAATCCTAAACCTTGTTTAGTCAGATCGACTGATTAAGTTGAAAGACTATCTGGATTAATTGTGTTTGTGTGTAGTCGGATCAACTGATTAAGTTGAATGACTACCTGGATTTAATGTTGGTTGTGTTTGAGTCAGATCGACTGATTAAGTTGAATGACTAAACTGGATTAAAATTCTTATGTCAATTCAATAAACAATAAAATGGCATACCTTGGGTTAGACGGACTTTATATATATGTTATGGCACCACGATATGGGCATGAGTCTCAGAGTCGTTGGTTAGGGAGCGTATATGCATTGGGATGCATAGCTGGATATGATGGTTGAGGTGTACCCTGTTAGGTCTAGGTATTCATGCCCACCTTTGGGTGCGTTTTCGCATGTTACCTTCTATTCAGGTTGAGACCCCTATTGTAGTTCAGTGAATGTCCCATAGTGTGGATATATATATGTATGGACTAGATAGATATTGTGAGGTATCTACGGTGTATCTGCGTATCGGGTCACTGTATGGATTGCAGTTAGATTAGAACTTGCTCGTGGGCCTGACCCACTCTTCTATTATTCTTTACAGGTGTTCGTTAGTTCCAGGCTGCAGAGCTTGATCGTGCTGAGCAGATACAGTTGTTCACTCCATCGATGACATAGGAGTATATTTTGTGTGTAGACTTGGGTTTTGTTTCCCGTCTTTTGAGTTCAGTGGGTTATTTTAGGGGTCCACTAGATGGATTCTCGAGTTGTATTAGAGAACGATATGTGTTCGTGGTGAATCAGTTGTATCTGAAATATCTTATTTATCAATGAAGCTATTTTTCTGAGGTTTTCAAATATTGGATTACTCTTTTAGTTTTCATTTCAGCAAATTTTATTTATCTCTTTTGATATAATTATTCTGTGTTCGATTATTGCTAATTTGTTTGATATCCTCGGGTAATCGGGCGTGGGCCTGGCCAACCCGCATCCGGAAATCCGGGGTATCGCATGGTGCCTGTCCCTGAGGCTGCAATGGTGCCGGTAAGGCCAGATGTGCCCGTCCCTGAATCCGTGGAACCTGTGGAGCTGATAGAGGCACTGGCGCCCTCTATCCCTGCTGCACATGTTGTCCCTGCCCCTGTCCCTGGCTAACTATAGGACACTGCCTGGAAGTGTAACCATACTCCCCACAAGTATAGCAACTACCCCGGAAAGTACCGAATGGCCTCTTCTGTCGGTTAGCTTGTGACTGACCATGTCCTGCCTGTGGTCCCCTATTATGCTGTCGCTGAACAGGTACCACATCCCTGGGAGCATCCGAACCACCCTTGTGCTTCTTCCAAGGCTGTTGTCCCTGGAATCTGCCCTTGTCATTCTGTCGGTGACCGTTCCCATTCTTTTTCTCAGCTGACTGGTTAGCAGAGTCTCTGTCACCCCGCTTCTCACCCTTGGCCTGTCGGATGTCCACTGTTAACTGAACTGCTGTAGAGCGGCGTCTACTACCTGAGCATAGGTAGTATAGGCTGGACTACCTGTAATAGCTCTCTTGATAGACCACATCAGTCCCTTGATGAAACTGTTGCGCTTCTTCTCTTCCGAATCCACCTTCTCCGGTGCAAAGAGAGACAAGCGTGTGAACTACTGCTCATACTCCGCCACTGTCATATTCCCCTACTGCAGATTCAGAAACTCAGTCTTCATAGCCGCCCTGACTGCATAAGGAAAGTAATTTTCATCAAAGCGTGCACTGAACTGATCGTAAGTCAATGTCATCCTCTCCTCTGCGGTGGTAACTGAATCCCCCCACTGTAATGCATCCCCAACTAGCTTGAATGTAGTAAGCATCTGTTTCTGAACCTCTGTGCACTGAACCAAGCGAAGATGTCACTTGATATCCTGTTTCCACTGGTGAGCTGCTCTCGCATCGGTGGAGCCTGTGAACTCAGGTGGGTTCCGCTTTGTGAAAGAACTCCTGGCTTTCTCCCAAGTATCAACTTGAACAACTGGTGCTGGTAACGGTGCTGGCTATACCTGAGGCTGATTCCGAAGTGCAGCTGTGACCCCAACCCCTATGGCTCGAGCAACAAGATCATTGAGGTGTGGAGGAATCTCTGGATCTCTGACCTGATCCTGAGTCTGTTGGACCTCCTCCTGCTCCTCCTGAAACTGACCTATGTTATCCTGAAACCTAGGCATTTGCTGCTCATCCTCCCTTTGCTGATGCCGTAGGAGATATTGTTGCCTACGTGCTGCTCTCATTTCTTTCCTAAATCCTCGTACGTCCTGTCCGTTAACCATCTGTTAACATGGAAAGACAGACATCAGTACCATTTCTAAATGAACCTTAAGGAATACAATGAATCCTAAACTTAAGTTCTAATCAAGATAAAACGCTACACGGAAGACTTAATACGAAACACCTTAGAGACACTTAAACCTGGAGTGCTCTGATACCAACTATGATACCCCTCAGATCTGAGACACGGGTTGATCAGGCCCAGGCCCAAACCCGAGGGATATCGAACAATTAATATGTTAAAATGAACACAGATGACAAAATGAATTTAAAAATAAAACATAAGAGCTGGAAGAAACTAAAATATAAAATCCTTTAAAATTAAATATACTTAAATCCCAATACTCCAAAACCAATCCAAAACCTCCATAAGTTAAACAACTCGGGAATCCATCTCTAGTGGATCCCTAATAAAAATCCCAACTGAATGAAAGTAAAACTAAAGATAAAATCCAAATCCAGTATCTGGAAGGAAATCCTACATCATCGGTAGAATGGAAGATCGTTTCTGCTCAGCACGAACAAGCTCAAGCCTGGAAATGACGTACACCTGAAAAATAGAAGTGAGTCAGGCCCACGAACAAGTTCTATCTTATTATAATCCAAGAAGAGACTCGATACGCATGTACATACTAAATAGTTCAACAATAACTAATAATCCGTACATAAATATATCCACACTACTGGACTCTCGCTAGACTATGAAGAGGGTTTCAACCTGAATAGAAGGCATCACACAAAACGCACCTGAGTGGGCATGAGTACTTAAGCCTAGACAGGGTATACCTCAACCCTCACAGCTAACTACATATCCAATTGTATATACGCACCCTAACCGTCGACACTGAGACTCAAGCTCATGTCACGGTATCATAAAAATATATCTAAACTGTGACGTTTCCAATTTTCTACATTTTTCATTTTTCCAGTAATTCGTTGATGCAAGGGTATTTCGGTCTTTTCACGATTTGTGTACGGGTTTTTAGTTGGGTCAATTGCATTTTGTGCATTTTAATTTATGTGGATTAAGTGGTATTTGTATGTAGTGCATTTATATGCGTGAGGTGTAAAATGGAAGAAAATGAAAAGAGAAAAGAAATTTAAAAGTGGTGGGACCCACCATTATATCAGAAGTGGTCTAGAGACCACATTTCCAACCCTCATTCTCTCTCCCCGCTGAATCTCTCTCTCATTCTCTTGTTGTGCTTTTTCTTTTTCTTTTCTCTTTCAATCTTTGAATGAAGGTATCTCACTTAATACTTGGTGGATTGGAGTGCCGTTTGAGGCAAAATGGAGAGCACGGCGAGCTCTGTGCGTTCATACCAACAATTTCAGCTTTGAGTATCCCCTTGGCTTTCGAAATTGGAGACCCATTTTGGGGGTTTTACACAAATTGAGGTAGGAGCCCTTAATCCATGAAATCTTGTGCTTTAGTGAGTTGATCTACTTGATTTGTGTCTTTGAATGCTTAATTATGTTAATTATAGTTTAAATTAACTTGATTGAGATATATGAACATGTGAGAATGTGTGTTAAATATGTTGTATGAAAAACATGCTTATATGATAACCATGGAACTATGTGGATTAAATGTTTTATGTAAAGAGCATGTTTAAGTGTTGATTTTCATATGCCAAAAATGCTAGAATCTAGTTATATGCCGTTATGTGGTAAATCCTTTGGGAATTTTTGTGAACCATGCTTTGTTAGTTAAATTTGAACTAGTCGTGGGATTATGAGCATGGACATAGCATTGATGCATTCATGCACTGGCATTGGGCATGAAAGGGAAGAAATCGTTTTGAAAAGAAAAAGAGAATTTTGGGAAAGTATTTTAATGAATCGGTTTTGTGAAAACTCGGTCGGATTGCCCTAGCGTGGTTGAGCTAACTGGGCCCCATAATGATGCCGCGGGGGTACCAAGGATCAGGGACACTAGCCAATCCTTTTCTCGTGTCGCTGCGGGGTCACCAAAGGGCGGGTTATATTAACAGTTTACAAGTGATGGTTTTGATTTTGAAAACGGGGAGCGACATCGGCATGCATTGCATTCCCATTGCATTATGTTACTTATGTGGAGATTGATTATTATATTGTGGTTTCCCTACATAGCCTGATCTCCATTCTCATTGCTCTATTCTATGTTTGGATTCACGGGGACACAAGAAGCGTGTCTTAAGTGCTACCTACTGAGCTTTATGCTCACCCTATTATTTAATAATTTTTTCAGAAAACGGGAAAGAAGTGGCGGATGACTTTCCACCACAGGCCTAATTTGGATTAGAAGACTTTTTTTTGCTATTTTTGTATTAAGTCCCATATTTTTGTAAAATCTTAATTTGTTATATTTGGTATAGAGATTTGTGAACTCTTGTTATTGTAATTATATTTTGGGACTGTAATTAAGATAATTTGAATTAAACGGTATGTAGATGTTCCACCATGAGATGAGCCATGTTGAGATATAATGAATGGATGGATGGGATGTTGGAGTATATTAATTGTATTCTGTGTTAGGTCAGGTTGAAGGTGTTTTGAAAGGCCAGGAAGGGTCATTGCGTTTTTTTTATTATTTGAGCAGGTGGTTGTAGTCCCCTTTTTAGGGGAGGTCATGCCAATTTTTTTTTTTTTTTAAATGGTATCAGTTTAGGGTCGTTACATAAACTCCGTTCCTAACCATCCACAAGAAATCCAGTAAGTCGTTCGACGTATTCAACCGCACCGACTCATAAATATAAGGAGGATTTTATTTAACAACCCGTACCCTTACTCCAAAATAAGTAGGACTTTAGCAACTTGTGTTGTCCCAACCTAGTATGACACCGTCCCATACTAGTTCATACAATTCCATCCATCCAACAGTTGATAAGGCATTGACAATTAAATAATAATATCAACAATTCCATACTAAGCATTTTAGAATACATTATCAAATATGCTTAAATAAATCCAGCAGTTGATGGAGCATTGACAAAATAAATATCAATTTCAACCATTCCATGATAAGCATGAAAACATAATAAATATAATATTTACATGCTTATAAAACACCGTTACATAGAAACACATCACAGGAACTAATACTTGACCTCGTGAAGCTGTGCTTGTAAATACAAAATTTACTTCCCAGTATTCTTAATTAACAGAGCCTAAATAGATTTTGTCTCGTTCAATTCTATGACATTTAACAGAAATATAAGTAAATTCTCATACTTATTAATTTCTACTCAACAGGTTAATGCACTGCATTCTAGGAATTTAATCACCACTTAAGCTTAAGATAACATAGATTCCTAGCATCTATTTCTATTCTTTGAATATGAAACTTGCAGTGAACCCCTCACAGAAACTCCTAAAACAATTAAGAATTACACTGTCCAAAACCAAACAAGTCTACAAGGCACACCAAAAATTCTATACAGTTTTAATGATTAAACTAGGTGTTTAAATCTGTATTATTCAATCCCTGGGAACTTTAACCCCACTCCAGACCACTGTTAAACCACCCATTACAATATTTAGTTTCTATTAGAACACTTAGAAATTCCATACACAAGAATCTGTCTCACTGAAAACCAACAGAAAACAACAAAACGTAAAAACTGGAAAACAAAAGATGGAGCAGGCTCCAAAAAACACTTGGAGCCGCCTCCAAGTGACTTGGAGCCGCCTCCAAGTCCAAAGGAGCCGGCTCCAATCCCAAAAGGAGCCTGCTCTCTCCCTCCTCTTCTCCGTATTCTCTTTTCCGGCATCGTCTACTCCTCCGGCCCTTCTCTGTTTAGGTTCCTAGGAACTGTAACTAGATCCCAGTAGGTTCCAACCCTAGTTTAAGTCCTTATTATATTTACTAACATAGATTTAAACGTAAAACAATGCAAGAAAGTTTCAAGTGTTAAACAGTTTATCCAATAAAACTTACGACCAACAGTTTAAAATCATGGAAACAGTTATCATATATTTCTTCGTTAAAACATGTAATTCATCCTGGACTATATAAGCATGCAAAGAACACGACGCCTAAGGGAGAGAGTTAAGATAGAACTTGCCTTATACCGACATTCGTCTCAAATTTCCGGTGAATCCTCCGTTGCTCTCTGTTCTTTCCCAACCGACTCCAAAACTTCTCTCAACCTTACAATGCAGTAAGTTTATTCTAAAAACCCTAGGTAAACAACTTAGGTGCATAGTTATAGGCCACACTACTCCTAGGTTCCCTCAACCCTAACTGGATTTACTCGACCCATACAAAAATTTTAAGTTAACCAATAACGGCTACTATGTATACCTAAAGGAACTATATAATAGTCATGTTTAAAAATCTAATTAACTAATTTACTTTAATTACCAATTAACCAAATAAACTAAATAAACCATTTAACAAATAATTAAATAACACAATTAAGCAAATATAATTAAACGAAAATAGTCAAAAGAAAACAATCAAATAATTAAATTCAATAAACAAGTCAACCAAACAACGAATTTCAATTAAACCAATTAAAGCATTAAATAAAACAATTAATGAAAAGAAAACAATTAAAGCATTAAATAAAATAATTAATTAATACCGAGACTATCCTTTTGAAACTTAGGGGTATTACAGGATTGCTCTAATAAGCTGTAGTCTTCCTGCAAATGATAGATTCTTACTTGTCCAGTTTGCTATTCGGAGGTAATTATATCAACTAAGGTTCTGTAGTCATTTGCTCTTAGCATTTTAGTGATCAATGGTACCCCAAGGTACCTCACAGCCTTTCTCAAATCCAAGAAATCCTAAGATATCAGTTTCCAACTGAGTTTTTACACCAGATAAAAAAACTTGGCTCTTACTTTGGTTAATTTGAAGGCCAGACAGTGAATGAAACATATCAATGGCAGACTTGAGAGTTTGTAATGATGGAATACTGCCATGTGAGAACAACATTAGATCATCTGCAAAGATGAGGTGAGAGAATCCTAATTCTTTGCATCTCCAATGATATTTGAAGGTCATTTTATCAAACAACACCTACAATTTTTGTCGAAATATATGCCTTTTGGACAATGTATATAGGGGCTTTCTTGTCATATTGTTTTAGTGAGAATGAGGGCCGAGTGCTAGACTTTACAATTTTTTTTTTTTTATAAAAAAAACGAATATCACCACCATATAATCAATTTATTCAAGATAATAAGTTAATTTCACTTACTGAATTGAACATTGTCTGCGTGCATATAAAATTTTGAATGAGATGTAACATATGTTGAATTAAATGTTTATATCATTAAATCAAGTAGGGATGGCAACGGGGCGGGTTTGGAGCGGGTTTTCCTAAATCCCGCCCCGCCCCTTTTAATTTTTGTCAAGTCCATGGCCGCCCCGAGACCCGCGACGGGTTGAATTTTGATATCCAACCCCGCCCTGTTAGGAAATACTGTGCCCCCGTGCCCGCCCCACTAACAAATTTTTTTCTCCTACTTTTTGGAACTTAAACTCCTGCTATTTAAATGTGCAAAGCCTAGGAATGACACAACATAAATAAAATTATGTATTCTAACAAAAATAAAAAAAATAACATGCACATAACATAATTCAAAGAACATAATAAACAAAAATAAAAGTTTAATACAACCAAATCACAAGAAGTTCTAAGCTCCAACTTCCACCATAACCAAAACAAAAGCAAATTTAATACCAAGTTTACATCCCAAATTAGGATTGTAAGAGATGGGTTGGGTAAGCCGCTAAAATAACTTATTAATATATATATATATATATTAAATATAGTTATATGCGGGGCGGGGCCCCCAGGATATGTATATTGAACCCTTACCCGCTCCGTGACCCTCGACGGTATAATACGTGTTCCCATATCCGTTATTAACGGGGCGGAACGGGGCAGGGCCCCGGCGGGGCGGTAAAAATTGACATTCCTAAAATCAAGTACTTCAGTGAAATCCATATTAATTATAATTTCCAATCCATTTCTTAATGTGTCTCACACGACACAGTGGAATTGTTTTTCTTACTTCAATTTCCCTTCACCCCAAATATTTTGCGTAATTGTTTGCTCAAATGAATGGAAGAGTGGCCTTCCCTTTCAGTCCATGTTTTGGCATATTATCCAAACAATATTGGAAAACATTATCCTGATTCAACCAATCTCGAAAGAATGCCAATTATCCAAACAAGTTGCTGGAATTTCAAAATTGGTTCTTCTAGGTTATACTTTTCAGACAAATGTAAGGGACACATGATATAATATAGAGGCAATGTTATTTCCAATATTTATTTCTTCATTATCAGATCAAAGAGTATACAATATTGTATGGGACTTGTTTATGCTATATAAACAAGTATTGTTCTCGGTAAATTAAACAATTATTTTTGGGTAAATACTTATAACCAAGTTGGTTATTCTATAAGTACAAGACAGCAGCTGAAAAGTATAGTAAAATTATTAAAGAGATCGATTATGACGTATATTTGGTTTTATATATATATATATATATATATTGGTTATATATGCAAGTAATTAGCTTGCTAGCTAGTTAATTCCGTCTCCCCTTGAGGAAGCCTTTGCAAATCTTTTCCCAACACTTTCTATCTGGTTCGGCTATCTGCAATTTCGACTTGGCATCTTCAGCAAAACCTTCCTGCAAGTTATAATCAAGTAACCAAAATGAGCTCAAGAGAAACGGGATATGAAAAACTAATGCAGTAAGAAACAAATTAATGGAACAAAGATAGTATCGTACCTCTATGGATTCGTTTGTGAGAAGACGATCGATGAGATTGTTAAGAATGTCTTTGGTGTACTCTGGATGACCTTGAATCCCTAAAATATGGTCTCCGATGGTGTACATCTCCACGCCGGTTTTATCTGAATATGCAATCACTTCAGCACCCACGGGAACCTCCCATACCTCATCTTGGTGGCATTCAATGATTGAAAGGGCTGCTGGGATTTCGTCCGATCCTTCAAGGAAACTGCATGGAGAGAAATCTTTCACAATTTTCACTTTTCTTAGCCCAATATCCCAACCACTGTTTGCCTTCCCAACTTTTCCACCCAATGATCTGCACAAAACCTATATATATATATATATATATATGATTCATTGAAGATGATACTAATCCATGGTTATATATACATTTGATTCATTGAAAAAGATACTAATCCATGGTTATATATATATATATATATATTAGTAAACACAATATGAATTATATATACGATGTGAAACGTAGTGTATTTTACATTTTTAATTACCTGGTGTCCAAAGCAAATACCAAGGACTTTCTTATGCATGGAATCCAAGGTTTGCAATAGAAAGCAAAGCTTGAGAATCCAATGGTCATTGCCATAAGCGTCGAAAGGGCTACCACTGACCACAAAACCATCATAGTTTTGGAGGTCATTGATGTCCGGGAACTCTCCTTCAACAACCCTAAACAAGTCCCACCTCTCTCCTTCTTCTCCAAAAGCTGCAACAAAAACATTGAAGTAGCCACCATACACCTCCTTCACATACTCAGAATCCTTTGCTGCTAGTAGCAAAGCATATCTTTTCTGTACTTCTACCTTCATGATCTCAATTAATTGAGTGAGTGAGAGAGAGAGAGATTTAGTGTGTGAAACTAAAATTACTAGAGAGAGATAAATGTAACGAGAGAGAGAGAGAGAGAGAGAGAGACAGATGGGATGATATGATCAAGTATGAAATGTTTTGAGGAGCAAGGGTCCTTTTATAGGCATACTAGACCGACAATGTCAGCTTGTGATACCGAAATTTCCATGAAATTGTAAAATTCTAAATTCTAGGAGAGAAGAGAGAATTGACCGTAGTCATGTGATGAAAACCGAGTGAGGAATATATATCACGTGTTTCAAATTCTTCCATTAGACAAGGCAATGGTAGTTAATTTAACGGCTAATTTTATAAAATTCCTATTACTTTAAATTTTGATCATAAACTCTTAATTTATTTTAGAAAATTTTTTACACTTTAAAAATTTATCAAATTGCTCTAATATTCGTGTTCGACCCGTTAACCTGGTTATGAAATGACAAATTTTGACACACCCCAACTCAATTTACACTTATTAAATAAATTGAACAATTGAAATGTATCAAACCATCTGAATATGACTTCAACATACATCAGAGTATCTACTTAACAGTTTACAATTTAAAACAAACTATAAGTCCATTATACAAGTTCCGACAAAATATTAAATTCTACTATAACATTTACATCTTTTACAAAAGACGTTTCATTATTCTTTTTCCCATTCACACCCAAGACTCTAGACCTAGTACTTGAAAAAATATAGATATGGAATGAGTGAGCTTAAAGCCCAGTGAATGCATCACTACCACATCAGTATAATATAAACAAATATTATCTGACAACTTCAATTAAATTACATTAACATATAACTTCCAGTTTTACAGTCATTAAAATATAGTACTCTCCTTCTAGGCCAGAGTATGGACCTTATGTAAATATAGTACTCTCCTTCTAGGCCAGAGTATGGACCTTATGTAAATATAGTACTCTTCTTCTAGGCCAGAGTATGGACCTTATGTAAATATATTACTCTCCTTCTAAGCCAGAATATGGACCTTATATAATATATATATATAAGCATTTTCACATCAAATAAATATCTCCAATACTTTAATATACACATTCAACTATAAACTTCCAGTGAGTACA
Source organism: Cornus florida (assembly GCF_030987335.1). NCBI lineage: Eukaryota > Viridiplantae > Streptophyta > Magnoliopsida > Cornales > Cornaceae > Cornus > Cornus florida. The sequence continues at coordinate 85,187,864 of NW_026775580.1, read as the reverse complement.
CTAACCTTGGTTACTTTCTAAATTATTTATTTTTCCTTCGGTACTGTCAATGTGGTCCTTTCCTTCTCTATGCCTGCTAACTGAGCTTTCTCCGGCAACCCTTTCCTTTTTCTTTTCTTCTTTCTCTTTTTAGTTTTTCTCTATTTTTTTCCGGCCGTACAATTGGCTTTTTTAATTTTTTTTTTTAAAATATTTTTTTCACTTTTTATTTATTTATTTTTCTTTCTATCCGTGAACACAAGTATATCTATAAAGCCTATGTGTTGTGTTGCATGTGCCTTGTGTTGGCAACAAGTTTCTTTCTAGAAAACTTGAAACATCACCTCCTTTATAATATAATAATATATGCATGTACTAATCAAACCACGAAACTTACTTCAAGACTTTAATTCAACTTAATATCATAAATAATATATATCTAGAAACCTAGCACCAGTAAAGAAAAGTGTGGAAACTTCTACATAAATCTTCATTTGATAATATATACTGTGTAATTATATATATATAAAATTTTATCACCTCATGGGTACACCTATTTACACTTACAATCATCAAACATACACACACACCAACACCCACGCACCACTTGTTGTACGAATAAATAATAATAATATTATTATTATTATTATCTTCAATTGGCTGCTATTACTAAACTCAACACACACCAGAACTTCACAATACCCCCACTCTAGGCATACTACCAAATGTAAGTCCATGTAAAAATGTTCATATGTAAATCATATTTAATAAAATTAAATTATGCTAATGAAGAAAATTATGTACTGGATCTGACAATTCTTCCCCCCATTAATTAATTTTGCCCTCAAAATTAAAATGCTTGAAACATACTGAACAAGTGAGGATATTGCATTCTCATAGTTTCTTCATTTTTCCAAGTCGCTTCTTCAATTGTGTGACTCCTCCACAAAACCTTTACCAGTAATATAGTTTTATTCCGCAACACTTGCTCCCGGCGATCCAAAATCTGCACCGGTTCCTCTACATAAGTCAAATCTTCCTTCAACTCTATTGGTTCTGCAACAAAAATATGAGATGGATTTAATATATACTTCCGAAACATAGACACATGAAAAACGTCATGTAATCTTGATAATTCTTCTGGTAATTCCAACCGATACGCAACTGCTCATATCCGTTCCAGAATTTTGTACAGTCCAATGTAGCTGGGACTTAATTTACCCTTCTTTCCAAATCTCATAATACCCTTCCAAGGAGAAATACGAAGAAAAAAAAATCACCAACCTCAAACACCAAATCCCTTCTTTTTCGTACATCCATATAACTTTTTTGTCTATCCTATGCTACTTTCATACGCTGCTGAATTACCTTCACTTTTTATGTTGTAAGTTTAATCCATTCTGGACCCAATAACTTTCTTTCACCCACTTCACCCAACACAATGGAGTTTTACATTTCCTCTCATACAATGCTTTATATGGTGTCATCCCAATAGCAGACTGATAACTATTATTAAAGCAAATTCAATCAACGGTAAATATTCATCCCAACTACCTTTGAAATCCAGCACACAAGCTCTCAACATATCTTCCAAAAGCTGAATAGTTCATTCTGACTGCCCATTTGTCTGCGGGTGAAAAACTATACTGAACTTCAAAGAAGTTTTCATGGCTTCATGCAAACTACACCAAAATTTAGAAGAGAACTTCGGATCCCTATCACAAACAATAGAAACTGGAGCCCCATGCAAACATATAATCTCATCAACATACAAATGAGCATACTTCTTAGTAGAATAAATAGTTTTCACTGCCAGAAAATGAGCTGATTTCGTCAATCTATCAACTATAACCCAAATGGAGTCGTGTCCCCGTTTTGATCTTGGAAGTCACGTCACAAAATCCATTGTTACATGCTCCTATTTCCACTGTGGAACTGGTAACGGTTGCAATAACCCCGCTGGTTTCTGATGTTCAGCTTTTACCCATTGACATATCAAACACTTTGCTACAAATTCTGCAATTTCACGCTTCATATTGTTCCACTAATAACATTCCTTCAAATCCCTGTACATTTTAGAACTACCCGGATGTATAGTATATATAGAACTGTGGGCTTCATCTAAAATATCTTTCTTCAAAGAAATATCATTTGGACACAAATTCGACTTTTAAAATACTAAGTTCCATCATCCACAATTGTAAATTCAGTTTACATACCTTCTTGAGCTTCCTTTCTTTTCTTATCCAAGAATACATCATGACTTTGCAACTCCTTAATTTGATTAAGCAATAAAGGTCTCACCGTAACATATACAAAGAATGCTCCATTATTAGTAAGTGTCAATTCAACTCCCATTAATCTCAACTCCAGAATATTTGCCACCCGTGCTCACTACACACAAGATAGTCTCCATGAAGACTTCATACTCAAAACATCTGGTATAACATTGGCTTTTCTAGGATGATGGTGAATATTACAATCCTAATCTTTGATTAACTCCATCTAACGCCTTTGTCTCAAATTTAAGTCCTTCTGTGTAACCAAATATTTCAAACTCTGATGATCAGTGAATATTTCACAAATCTCATCATACAGATAATGCTTCCATAATTTCAAAGCAAAAACAATAGCAGCTAACTCCAAGTCATGTGTAGGATAATTCAATTCATGATTCTTCAATTATCTAGAGGCATATGCAATTACTTTTCCATTCTGTATCAAAACACATCCCAGACCCTGATGTGAAGCATCAGTATAAATCACAAAACCTTCGCCACCACACGGAATAGTTAACACTGGAGCTGACGTTAACTCTTTCTTCAATTCTTCAAAACTTCTTTGGCATTCCTCACTACACACAAACTTTGCTTCCTTCCAGGTCAACTTCGTTAATGACAATGCAATACTAGAAACTTAGATGAATCTTCTGTAATAACATGCTAATCCCAGAAAATTTCTGACTTCTGTCACATTAGTAGGCCTTTCCCATTTCACCACTACTTTTACTTTTGATGGGTCAACATAAATACAATCCCCAGATACCACATGCCCCAAAAATACAACTTTATCAAGCCAAAACTCAGATTTGCTGAACTTAGCAAAAAGTTGTTTCTTCCGTAAAATCTATAGCACAATTCCTAAATGTTTTTCATGTTCATCCACACTCTGAGAATATATCAAAATATCATCGATGAAGACAATAACAAAAGAGTCAACATACGGATGAAATACTCAATTTATTAAATCCATAAATACTGCTGGAGCATTGGTTAACCCAATAGGCATTACCAAAAACTCATAATGGCTATATCGAGTTTAGAAAGCAGTTTTTGAAATATCACTATCTTTTACCTTTAACTGCTGATATCCTGACCTCAAGTCAATCTTAGAAAACACCTTTACCCTTTGCAACTGATCAAACAGATCATCAATTCGTGATAATGGATACTTATTTCTTATGGTTACTTTATTTAGCTATCTGTAGTCAATACACAGCCGCATAGTACTATCTTTCTTCTTAATAAATAACACCGGTGCACCCTACGGTGAAATACTAGATCGAATGAAGCCCTTATCCAGTAAATCTTGCAAAAATACTATCAACTCTTTCAATTCTGTTGGTGCCATTTGATACGGAACAATAGAAATTGGGGTTGTTCTCGATATCAACTCAATGGTAAAATCTACCTCTCTGTCCACTGGCAACCCTGGCAATTCTTCTGGAAACACATCTGTGAATTCCTTTACCACTGGTACATTTTCAAGTGTCATATCTTTATTTTCAATATCAATCACATAAGCCAAGTAACCTTGACACCATTTCTTCAACAACTTTCTAGTTTGTATAGCTGAGATGAGACAGTTTGGAATAACATTTCTTTCTCCGGTAAATCTGAATTTTGGCTCCCTAGGTATCTGAAATACAACTTCTTTCCGGAAACAATCTACTAAAGCATGATACGCAGATAGCCAATTCATACCCAAAATGATATCAAAGTCTGGTATGCTCAATGGTATCAAATTCACTTTTAACTGTCTATCTCCCATTTGCAACATACAATCTCGATATTCATTTGCAACCACTACCATTTCCCCCATTGGTGTAGAAATAAATAATTTACTATCTAGTGATAAAAGTGGTCTACCCAAATGCATAGCAATAGATGATACAATAAATGAATGTGTTGAGTTAGGATCAATAAGCACAGTAACATTTCTATCCAAAATAGAAAGTATACCTATCACCACTTCTGATGTTGCTTGAGTATCCTGAAGTGTCATAGCAAACACTCTTCCTTGAGCTTGTGAACCACTTGTAGCACCCTTACCTCCTCTTAACGAACTGCCCTGTGCAAAACCTTTACCAGAACCAGCAACATTACCCACTGAGGTCACTTCTATCAATATAGGACAGTCTCTCTTTCGATGACCCGGTTGATGGCAATGATAGCATTCTTCTACTTTCAACACAGGACAATCCTTCTTCTGGTGACCTTCCCTTTTACACTGAAAACAACCCCTACTAGTACCACGTTCTCCAAAGCTACCTTGTTGTATAGATTGTTGTTCGGAAAACCGTTGACCTCTTCCAATACCTGTTGTCTGCCCTTGAGATTCACTACCCCTTCCCCTTCCATACCACGACTTTTGACCTCCCTGACTTGAAATTCCTTCACCTCCTCTTGGTTGTGATGGCTCATATATATTTCTTTTAAATCGTTTCATTCTTTCTTGTAATTTTTTCACATTCCTTTCGGCAATCATTGCTTTATTCACAAGTCTATTATAATTTGTTTCCTCAAAAACTGAAACTCTAAACTTAATAGCCGCTACTAAACCATCCTAGAATTTTGTACATTTATCTTTTTCATTCTATACCAACTTAGGTGCAAACCTCGATAAAGCTGTAAACTAAACTTCATAATCAGTTACAGACATTCTATCTTGTTTTAGGAGAATAAATTCCCGTTCCTTCTCTTTTCTGTAAATTAGAGGGAAATACTTCTCATAAAAAGATTTAACAAATGGACTCCAGAATAACACCTCTTTTTCTCCTCGAGTAAGCAATAAATATTTTGTTATGTCCCACCAATAACTAACTTCATTTTTTAACATAAATGTAGATAAGTTCACTTTCTGGTCTTCTGTTGCACCCATCACTGCAAATATTGATTTCATTCTTCTTACCTACCCCTCTGCTTCTTCTGGTTTAGTAGTACCTGAAAATTCTGGAGGTGTTAACTTTATAAACCTCTCATAATCAGAGCCTTTCTTTCCTTTCTGTTGCCTCTCCAGCCTTTCTTGCATTATGATTTGAGTTGTTATAAATTGTTTATTTTGTTCTGCCAAGTCCGTTATAGCCTTATTTATTTTCTGCATACCAATTAACTACTCCTGTTCTCTTCTCATATTACCCTGAATAGGTTATTATACTTCAGCCTCAATAGGAACATAAGAGACTTCTTCCTCAGTTATATAATAACCACTTCCTCGTTTCATTACTTTTTATCTGCAATGAATCTCAAATATAACGACATATATATATGATACATAATCACCACATATATTTGTTAGTATAAAATCAAGTCAAATAAATGACTCTACTACACACTTCCTACTGCCACTGCCAGTCTAGATTCTTACTACCTCTAGAACCTAGAAAACCTAGGCTCTGATACCAAAAGTTGACACACCCCAACCCAATTTACACTTATTAAATAAATTGAACAATTGAAATGTATCTAACCATTTGCATTAACCTCATTTTAAATAAGACTTCAACATACATCAGAGTACCTGCTTAACAGTTCACAATTTAAAAACAAACTATAAGTCCATTATACAAGTTCCGATAAAATATTAAATTCTATTACAAAATTTACATTTTTTACAAAAGACGTTCCATTGTTCTTTTCATTATTCACACTTAAGACTCTAGACCTGGCAGTAGTAACCCAACCTGGTACCTGAAAAAAATATAGATATGGAAAGAGTGAGCTTAAAGCCCAGTGAATGCATCACTACCACATCAGCATAATATAAACAAATATTATCTGACAACTTCAATTAAATTACATTAACATATAACTTCCAACTTTACAATCATTAAAATATAGCACTCTCTTTCTAGGCCAGAGTATGGACCTTATATAATATAGTACTCTCCTTTCAGGCTAGAGTATGGACCTTATATAAATATAGTACTCTCCTTCTTGACCAGAGTATGGACCATATTTAATATAGTACTCTTCTTCTAGGCCAAAGTATGGACCTTACATAATATATTACTCTCCTTCCAGGCGACCTTATATAATATATATATAAGCATTTCCACATCAAATAAACATCTTCAATACTTCAATATGCACATTCAACTATAAACTTCCAGTGAGTACACTCACCTTGGTTACTTTCCAAATTTATTTTTCCTTCGATACTGTCGATGTGGTCCTTTCCTTTTCCGTGCCTGCCTACTGAGCTTTCTCTGGCAACCCTTTCCTTTTCTTTTCTTCTTTCTCTTTTCAGTTTTTCTGTATTTTTTCCCGGTCGTACAACTGGCTGCTTCTTTCTCTTTTTAATTATTTTTTTTTTTTTACTTTTTAAAATTTTTTTTTCTTTCTATCCGTGAACACAAGTATATCTATAAAGCCTACGTCTTGTGTTGCATGTGCCTTGTGCTGGCAACAAGTTTCTCTCTAGAAAACTTGAAACATCACCTCCCTTATAATATAATAATATATGCATATACTAATCAAACCACAAAACTTACTTCAAGCCTTTAATTCAACTTAATATCATAAATAATATATATCTAGAAACTTAGCACCGGCAAAGAAAAGTGTGGAAACTTCCACATAAATCTTCATTTGATAATATATACTTTGTAATTATATATATATATAGATATATATATATATATATAATTTTATCACCTCATGGGCACATGCATTTACACTTACAATTATCAAACACACACACACACCAACACCAATACCCACGCACCACCTGTTGTACAAATAAATAATAATAATAATAATAATATCTTCAATTGGCTGCCATTAGTAAACTCAACACACACCAAAACTTCAAAATACCCCCACTCTAAGCATGCTACCAAATGTAAGTGCACGTAAAAATGTTCATATGCAAATCATATTTAATAAAATTAAATTATGCTAATGAAGAAAATTATGTATTGGGGTCTGACAAATTTAACTTTACTATTTAATATTCAATTTAAGACAATTTTTTTTTTTTAAATTACAAAAATAATTTAGAGAGGGGTGAGTTTGGGAGAGGGGGCGAGGGCAAAAAATAATTAAAAGGTGTTTTTGTAATTTAAAAAAATTATTTTTAGTTTTAAATTTAACATTAAATAATAAGGTTAAATTTGTCATTTCACATATGGGTTAACGGAGTAGACATAAATATTGGAAGTAATTTAATCACTTTTTAAAATGTTGTGGAGTTTCTGAAATATATTGAGAGTTTATGATCAAAATTTAAAAATAAGAAGAATTTTATGAAATTAGCCCTTAATTTAAATGTTAAACTAACATTTGAAAGAAGCCTCTTGACTTTAGATTAATTAAGCTTCTCATGCATATGAAAACCTAAAGTGGGTTAACAATATATATTTAGTCTTTGATTTTAATTGGTATTTAATATTCTCAAGATTTACTAACAATGAATAAAGGAAACTTTAATTGAATATTTCTACGCGCTGTAAGAGTGGTTCTTCTCCAAAGTGAGAGGGCGAGAAAAATTCCAAACTAAACTTGAATTTGAGTTCGGATTTGGGTTCGGAATTGGACCGGTAATTTGACTGTTGTTAAAGTTGGACAAATTGAATATTAACCCGAATTTATGATATTTTGTTTGTTTGTCTTGTATTTTTGGAGGAAATTACTTTTAATTTACTTGGTTTTCGGTCCAAACTTACTCTGCCCCCATGTGCAAAATTTATTTATGTATTTATTTATTGATTATTATTATTTTTTTAAGCCCAGAAAAGAACACATTCACTCAGTTCCCAACCCAATCGGACCACTGCCTTGAACCAAATTACCAAACCAATTATATATATCTTTCTCTGTGAAAGCTTAAACTTTTTATTTTATTTATTAATTAATGACTAATATGGTTTTAGTTTTTAAGTTTAAATCTCTCTATTTCACTAAAAGGCTTCTAACTCAATGATATGTATAATCTTTTCACTCTCGTAAAAAAGAGGAAGTACATGAGCGCAAACATCTACTTCCAACAGAAAATTAGTCAAGTATTTTTTTTTTTACAAACGCACAACACACATATTTTTTGAACCCACTGGACTCGAACGTCCAACCTCTCCTTTGAGAAAAGATAATTTATACCATCTAAAATAAGAGTCTAATAATCTTATCATAGGTTATTTCTAGCATTTTCATATCTCCCCCCTCTGTCTGAAATCGAATTTAATATATTGTTGAGTCTGGTTGTTGGGCTTATTTGTACTTGATATACACGGTTGGGTTCATTAAGTGCTCTATATACAAGTATAAGTTTATGACAAAAGTGACATAGGTTTGCAATTTTGTCACTCATGACCGGCATTGCCGACGAAAATGACTGACGGAACTTAATTACATCATTTAAATATAATGAAGTTGAATCAAAGTGAAATTAAGAAGTTAGCTAAAAATAATTGAACTTAATTACATTTTTGAATGTAATAAAGTAGATCAAGGTAGAACTAAGAGGCCGATCAAAATGACTGGCCAAATTTCACGATGCAATTAATGAAGTAGACCTCATATAGCATTCGTTTCATTACATTCGTTTCATATAGCAGGCGTTAGACTATATTTAGCACCACTATTTTGCAAGCCTCTTGTTTGGAAACTTGGTCAGTTACCTGTCTCCGAATTCACATTAGTGTTCCCTTGATGGGCGCATGACATTGACCTTTGTAAATTCTATTTCGCGGGCATTTTCAAGTATGCAATTTTTCTCCAAAAGTCGATCTTCTTCTTTTCCTTGTCTTGACCGATTAATGACATTAATTGTGACATAATTAAGCACTGTGGTATGTATATATATTAATGTCAAATTCAGGTGGGCCCTTAGAATTTGTTATATCACATTAAATGGAAAGAATAAACATTGACCAACTGCATCCATTTGTTAGTTTGTCAATGCACCGTAAATCATACGGTAAAGAAGAGATCATCACATTCAGTCTCCTACTTTTCAAATACATGAAAGTGAATGTTGTTGTACATTGAAAAGTATATGACAAAGAAAGATATGTGGAAGTCACATTGGGTTGGGACTTAGACAGTCTTTTCATTGAGATTACTTTGAACTGATTGTATTATAATTATTCCACAAATTCATCCGTTGGAGTCTTTTCTTACTTTTGGACTTTCCAACCTCAGAAAATAAGCACTGAACATTTAATTTCTGCAAAAAATTCTACATCTACAACATTAATTTATGTAATAATTTCAACGATTGGCCTAGTTAAAAAATAATTGGGCATTGATGATCGACTCTTCTTACGTACAAACAATTTATTAGAGGTCACGTTTACGGACACGGTCTGAACTTTACTCGATCTGTGTAGGGAATGCCTTGCACGAATTCCGTTGATTAGTCAGGTAAAACGCCGGCCACTCCCAATTCTATTTTTTTTTTTTTTAAACTAATTTTTGAAATATTTATCATAAAAACAATAATTTATGAAATTCCATTTTGGAAACTTAATTAATACATGTGTTTAGCTCATATTGACTATTGACTAATGACTAATGACTAAATTGGTTGTTGGACCCTTCTAACGTGTACATGGTTCGTTTACTTCTTATGCATTTGTAACAAGTTTCTTTTTCCCTCTTTTATATTAAGGTCTTTTACATAAGTCTTTTGGTTTTTATAGAAAAATAATATTAGAACTTCATTTTTTTATACTTTGCATCTACTTTTTATTTATTTATTTAATAAAATAAAATAATTAATTGTCCTTAAAATTGAACTTCAATTATTAAGAGTAATTTTAGGGTTTATTATTATTATTATTATTATTATTATTATTATTATTATTTTTCTGAACTAGATTATTATATTAAAAATTAGAGGGTGCAGAGGCTCAAAGTGGAGCTCCCTGTGACAATAAAAAGCAACCCAACTACTGAGTTGTGAAAGCATTTGTGGGGTTTCTTTTATTTAAAATTCAAGTCAAGTGCAATTGAATCAAAGAAATACCAATAAACAGATACATATATAAATAAAGGTATTGATGATGGGTTGTGAACATGGTTTAATTGCTTGATTCGTTGGATCTTATTTGTTGACCGGTGTAAATGAAGTTTCAATTCTGTTTCTATATATAAAAGTGTTCTTATTGACTTTGACCGGTATATATATATATAGGCCAGGTCTTGGAAGCGCTTGACTGGGTAGGATGGAGTGATGTCTCTCATTCGAAGTTTGGAGATCCAAGTACTATGTATCTATGTCATTTTCCAGGCATTGATTGGGTCATAACCATGATGATACAACGTTACTTTAAGTTGTCAAACGAACGTGCGTATTCTTTAATTTTACATAACAGCGGTCTTTTTGAAACTCCACATATTTGTGAAAGTCTGCATTTTTCTGAGAAATTTATATTCAAGCCCAACGGCTATTAGTGGACTAAAAATGGTAAAGTCTCTAATCATATTTATTTCCTTAAGCATAAAGAAAATCATTATTTTCACCACTCAAATGCATCTGTCATGTTATATAATTAAATTATACATAACCCCCATTCAGGAACGGAGCTGTCATATCATATAATTAGATCATACATAACCCCGCTCAGGAACTGTCATGTCATGTAATTAGATCATACATAAACCTCATTCAGGACGAAAAAAAAAAAAATCAATATTTATGAATATATATATATATATAAAAAAATAGTGATATTTTTAGGATGAAATTAATTTACATATATAGAATATAAAGATTAAGGAAATAATTTAGAAAAAAAAATAAGAAACATATATAGAATTCTACTGAGAAGATTCAGGGGGCACTTTCCACATTTTCATAAAAATATATATGTATAATAGGACATAAGAAATGGAGAAAATTTAAGGGAGCACATGACCAGGGTGCTCCCCTGACCCTTAACTCCCTCCATCCTTGCCCCTATTGAAGAAGTCACATGCAACATGTGACACAGCAGTCGATGTTTTGACAAACTTTTGTATATTTATTTTACTATTTACAATTGATTTTATAAATGAGAAGTTGAGGGTGTTTGTCTCTTGCAAGGTTCATGTATCATTTGTTTAGCACAATAATATCATGACAAGCAGTATTTGCCGCCATACCATTGAGGAATCTCTTCCACACCACATATGCTGCATAACGGTAGAATAACATGTATCCATTTTTATTTTTAAATATAAAAAGAGAGAAAATTAAGATTTTTTTAAAAAAAAATTTAATTCTTTAACATATTTAAATAATAATAATAATAGCATGTGTCATTCTATTGGATGCAAATGTTTGTCTTTCTCTTGGCTCATTATCTTTATGGGTCTATAATACTGTTCATATTATATATAAAATTTGAAATTCACTTTTCAAAAAAAAATTTATTTCCCCCAAACAAATGCATAAAATAGCACTTTTTCTTGTTATACATCTACACTCCAAAATATCTAATTTGTAATTTTTCACTTTACATTTTAATTCCAAAAAGGACAAAAAAGAAATTATATATTCATAATATTCTAGTTCTGTAATGGTAAGTTATTGTTAAGTTTGAAATATTTTCCCTTTGTATATTAACAGACGGCTGCGAGCCCTTAATGCATCCATCCCTCAATCAATAGTGAAGCTGTTTCAGCCATTACTAATATCAAAGCCATTTTTGTTATGATAGTACATCGTATTTGTATGTTCACATAAATTAAATAAAATTCTTTATATATTTATGATGTTATGGAGTTAAAATAAGCAAATTGAAAAATAAGTCAATTAATTAATAATTGCTAGTCTCAGATCACGCCTCCCATCAGATAATGTCTGTTTATATCACACGTCTATGTTATCATAATTCTTAACCGTTAGATTTTAAGATCTTGGAAGGAACTCATGAATTTGTATTATGTCTAATAAAGTAATTTGATGCACAATTAATGATGATGATTGTCATTGTTAAATGAGATTCATCATTATCAGCTGAGACCCATCACATTTGAAATACTAATTATCATCATTTTTAGTTGAACTCACAAGAGAATTTAACTTGCATGGACCGGTGCGATTTTTCTTTTTTCTTTGTTTTTTGGACTTGACAATGGCTTAGTGGGGGTTAGGAAGTTGGATATTAAAGGGAAGGGAAAATGATGTTGACGAGTTTCGAAAATGGCTCCAAATAATACACGTCCTACAGCTTGGTTAGTTTTCGGGTGCAAATTAAATTTGTTAATCTTAGGAGCGAGAAATATCTTGTAATTGGGCCTAAACCTGAATGTTTAATGAACTAAAAAGGTTGTCCCATTTGCAGCCACATCTATACCATCTCAGATCTTCGATGGATAGAAGATGGTCAGGCCACAAGAAGGGAAAAGACGAATATGGGTTGATGCATACTTTTGTAAATTAAATTCTCAAACGTTGTTGTGGAGAGATCTTATTCCTTATATTTAAGAATGAGGTTCCAATCTTCTCCAGCAATATATTTGTCAAGTCGTGCAATTTTATAATGTCACAGATACATAGAATCTTGCCAAATTGTGGATTTCTATGCAATATAGGTCCCCTTAGAATGGGTTTGTCCCCATTGTGCCTAACCTGCTGCAATCTCAGTCACAATTTTGTACTCCGTATTCGATAAGAAATAACAATATCACTGAACGTAATGATCGTAGTGACATTTGAACTTACAAAAAATAAAGTGTAAGTAATTTTCATTAAAACTATTTCATGTCAATTAGATAAACCGTGAACAACTATTTTTCCATGAAATTTTGAATGAGATTTAACATATATAGTGAACTGAATTGAATGTTTATGTTACTAAGTCAAATACCTACTTCAATTAATGAAACCCACTTTAATTATTATGACATGTCTCAATCCTTGACATCGTAGAGTAGAATTTTTTTATGCTTCAAGTCCCTTTTGAGACAACAAATATTCTGTATCAAATTACGGACAGACTGGTCCTTCCTCTCATACAACAATGTTAATTTTCGCATATTATCCAAATATCCGAACAAGTTGCTGAAATTTAATTTGCAGATTTGAGATGTAGACACACGTTATATATTACAAGAAACAACGAAATTTTCAAATTTTATTTCTTCATTATCAGATGAAAGAGTATACATGGTATGGGACTTGTTTATGCTATATAAACAAGTTGGTTACAGTAAAAGTACAAAACAAGAGCTGAAAGGAGAGTACATAATTAAAGTATGGTTATATATGCAATTAATTAGCTTGCAAGCTAGTTAATTCCATCTCCCCTTGAGGAAGCCTCTGCAGATTCTTTCCCAACACTTCCTATCCGGTTCGGCTATCTGCAATTTCGCCTTGGCGTCTTCAGCAAAACTTTTCTGTAATTAAGAATCAAGAAATCAAAAAATTTGTATGAGAAAAATGGAAAATTAAGTTTATAATTGAGTGGAGTGAAAGAGATGGAACAAGTTAGTACCTCTATAGAGTCGGCTTTGAGAAGACGGTCGATGAGATTATTAAGAATGTCCTTGGTGTACTCCGGATGACCTTGGATTCCTAGAATGTGGTTTCCAATAGTGTACATCTCCACTCCCGTTTTATCTGAATATGCAATCACTTCAGCACCCACCGGAACCTCCCATACCTCATCTTGGTGGCATTCAATGATTGAAAGGGCCGCTGGGATTTCATCCGACCCTTCTAGGAAACCGCATGGCGAGAAATCTTTCACAATTTTCACTTTTCTTAGTCCAATATCCCAACCACTGTTTGCCTTCCCAACTTTTCCACCCAATGATCTGCACAAAACCTATATATATATAACCATGGATTAGTTTCATTTTCAATGAATCAAATATAAATATGTAGAATGTGAAAAGTAGTGGTATTTGAATTACCTGGTGTCCAAAGCAAATACCGAGGACTTTCTTATGCATGGAGTCTAAGGTTTGCAAGAGAAAGCAAAGCTTGAGAATCCAATGGTCATTGCCATAAGCATCATAAGGGCTACCACTGACCACAAAGCCATCATAGTTTTGGAGCTCACTCATGTCCGGGAACTCTCCTTCAACGACTCTAAACAAGTCCCACCTCTCGCCTTCTTCCCCGAAAGCTGCAACAAAAACATTGAAGTAGCCACCATACACCTCCTTCACATACTCAGAATCCTTTGCTGCAAGTAGCAAGGCATATCTTTTCTGTACTTCAACCTTCATGATCTTAAGTAAATGCGTGTGTGGGGGGAGAGAGAGAGAGAGAGATTGTGTGTGAAATTAAAATTACTAGAGAGAGAGAGAGGATGATTGTGTTTTCTTTTAGCTAGGTAAGGAAATAAAGGACTGTATGATCAAGTTATATGAAATGTTTCGAGGAGATGGTCCTTATATAGGAGTAAAGAGACCAAAGTTTTCTTGTAATAAGGTAATTTCCATGCATGTGGTGGGTCTTTGCATATTATTAAATTAAAAAATTCTAAATTACGGGAGAATAGAGAATTGACCGTAGCCATGTGAAAACCGAGTAGGGGGCCTGTTCTAATTATATATATATATATAATATTCAGACTTAGGTTTATTTATCAAATGACGTAATTTTAGTCGTTAATGGTCTAAAATAAGACTCCAAATATGATGATTCATGTTTCATATACATTACAGACAAAGACACGGTGTGTGTGTGTGTGTGTGTGTATGTGGCACGTGTTTCGAATTCTTCCATTAGACAAGGCAAATATTGTTGTTTAAGCTGACATTTTGATTGAAACATTTTTCATTAATTTTATATTAATTAAGCTTCTCGTGCATAAAAAGCCTCAAGTGGGTTAACAGTACTATATACTATTTGATTTAGTATTTTAATTCTCATAAATATGCTCAAGATTTGTCTTGACTAAATATAAATAGAGAGAGACACTTGGGATTGGGACCTTAATTGAATGTTCTCCACACGCTATAAGAGTGATTCTTCTTCAAAGCGAGGGGGCCAACACAGCTCAATAATTCAAAGGTCAATTGTTTTGAAGTTGGGGTCAAGTAGTAACACTAACTTGGTATTGCGTACCCCAAAAAAAACATCCATGTCCCTTTCACACCATATGTCTCATTCTTAATTTATTAGTTTTAGAAAAATTATTGACCCCACATAATTTCCGTGAGTAAATGGTGATAACGCTGCCATTTTTAATGGTGACCTAACTCTCTTACTCACGTAAATAATGAATTTACTTATCATTATTTTAGAAAAAAATTTAAATTTGAACTTACTGTTATTTTTTAATTCTACCCAACAAATACTAACCCGAATATTTAAGACGTAAGAATACTTATATGACCCGTTATTAGTTAGTTAAGATGATTGAATTATTATTTTGTAAGATATATATACAAATTTTGTTTTTGAGGATTGTACATTTATTTTTTTTCATGTCTAGGCTAAAACACTATTGTTTCCTCCTCTTTAAGTATAAGTGTTAAAGAAGTCTTATCCTACACGAAATTCGAACGTAAAGACATTGAGCATATATGCAAGGACATATAAGCACTACTCAACTATTTAAATTTTTATAAAATGGAATGACTTTTTAGAAAATACACCCATATAGGTGCATCGGATGCAAACTTTTGGATGAAAAAGTAAAATTGTGGCTTTTTACTAAAATAGACTCGGTAGTCATTTTTCTTTCTCTGTACTTCCCCTGTTTCATGGCCAAAGTACTTGATGGTAGGAATTTGTCTAACTCAAACAAAATTATCGGGATTGACCCGCATTGTTCTATGACAACGTGGACAATTGTAATTTGTAGCTATTTCTGTTCAATTTTATTATAATGATTTTTCAAATATATATATATATATATATATATATGTATGTATGTATTTTGGAATCCACCCACGCGACTTAAGTGGGAACAAAAAAGAAGCTGTGTGCAGCGTGTCACGAGCGTGTGTATTGTTGAGTTGGACATGTTAAACATGCATAACAAAAAGGAGAAAAAATATATATTTAAAAAAATTGTGTGATTCGTGTGGCACAGTGAATGAGAAAGATAATTGGTGTGGCGAATAAAATAACAACAACGAGAGAGATTGTCTTCTCAGGTAATTTGGGAAGGTATTTTTCAGATAGCATCCGATTTTCAACCTGTGTTTGAAAGGGTTTTTTAGTAATAACAATTGAATTTATTATTTTGTTGAATTCTCTTAATTTCTTAATTTGTCCCAAAAATTTGAGAGCAAAATATATTGATTTTATTAGTAGAGATTATTATCAGTTTGGTTTTTCATTCTAATTTCCATATGAATCATTGATGTCACTTATTTTTGTTACATTGTTTATTTTATTCTTGAATTTGGTGGTTGCTTGAGTGGTTGATTTTCTTAGTAAAAAGATTATATATATACATAATTAATGTGTCATGATATAATTAGATCACCTTAAAATAAATGAATTACCTTGATCACCAAATGTTATAATTCATTAATATATTTTATAGTTTTCAAAGTAGAAAGTGATAGTGTTAACACCTAAAATATAATTCGAGGCAATCATGCCACGTGGTCAGAAATTACAAGGTCCGATCATCAGGGCGAAAGATTAATTTCTAATCATGGTGATCCGATTTAAGGCTGAGAATGAAGAAGAGTGAAATTTTTAGGCCATTAAGCCTGATATGAGGTTTTGAGCTCATAACAGGCTATGATTGAGAGTCTCAGTCACTATGGTTATGACTCTCAGTTACTATGGTCATGATCATGAGTCTTAGGCCAAACCTTCTCAGTTATTATGGTCATGAGAGTCTCGGTCTCATGATCATGAGTCTTAGGCCAAACCTTCTCAGTCATTATGGTCATGAGAGTCTCGGTCTCATGATCATGAGTCTTAGGCCAAAGCCTTCTCAGTCATTATGGTCATGAGAGTCTCAGTCTCATGATCGTGAGTCTTAGGCCAAAGCCTTCTCAATCATCTTGGTCATGAGAGTCTCAGTCTCATGATCATGAGTCTTAGGCCAAAGCCTTCTCAGTCATCTTGGTCATGAGAGTCTCAGTCTCATGGTCATAAGTTTTAGGCCAAAACCCTTCTCGGTCGCTATGGTTATGAGAGTCTCAGTCATCATGATCATGAGTCTTAGGCCAAAATACTCTCAGTCACAACTTTCTCAATCACAATGGTCATGGTCAGGAGACCCTCAGTTATAATGGTCACAATCCAAAGTCTCTCCAAAGACTCATAACCAGCCATGATCAAGAGTCTCGATCGTTATTTCTCTCGGTCACAATGATCATAAGACTCTCGGTTATAATGGTCATGATCATGAATCTTAACCAAGATTTCTAGTCACTATGGCCATGATCAAGACTTATGACCAAATATGGTCATGATCAGGGGTCTCGGGTCATTATCACTTGAGGAATCTTTGGGGTAATTCAAATGAAGACCGGTTGTGAATCCCAATGTTTCAAGAACCCAACAAGTCAGGTCTAGAAGTTTGAAGAAAGCTTCAAATAGAAAAGGACAACTTGACAATGTCAGAAGTTCAGAACTACAGATGGAAGGTTCTCACCAACATCTGATGAGGGAAGTCAGGATTGTCAGTAATCAGATGACTCCAGGCTAATGTACAAATCAAGCCAGACATGACAGGTGCAGAGAGCTGAAAATGGCTTGAAGACCAAAATCATCAAGCATGAAAGAATAGGCACCATTTAGTCAAAAATACCATGTCAGACATACTTGTATCTGCCTATAGAGGGATGTGCAAGTTAGTCAACCTTTCCAGCTAGTGGTTAGGAAAAGTCACTTTCAGCTTACAACCAATCAATTTCTAGAGAAACGGTTGAAAGGGACAACACCAGGTAGAAGCCTCTATAAATACCCACTCAAGCATCACAAGGAAGAGGTCCAAGACCATTTCTGAAGTTCAACCTTTAGCATTCATATCACTTAGCACTTAGCTTTTATCTCATCAAGTTCAGTTTATCACTTAGCTTTTATTTCAGCAAGTTCAGCTTAGCACTATCAGTTTAGTACTTAGTTATTTTTCAGCATTCAATACTTTAGTTTCCATTTCAATCAAGAGTTTGTAATTCATTCATCATTGTTATCAGTCAAGTTCAATGAAGAAAGGTTTGCAGATTCAGGTATATTTATTGTTCAGTTTAAGTTGCTTTTAATTGATACTCATCTTAAATGTTTAAAGTCCTTTCTTAAAGGCAATAGCAACCTTAAGGAGAGGGTCATTCCTACTCTCCAACTTTCGCCTGAATCACCTTAGGTCGGTGACCTGACCCAATAGGAATAGTTTGGCAAGAAATATTCGAGTCCATCAGGACTCTGGCACGCCCGCGTTCTAGGTCAGCCATTCATTGGCTAGCGACCTCAGACCACTTTGTGAGCCAAACAACTTTGGCACGCCCGGTGGGACCTGTGTTTTATTTGTGAATGGTCGTCAAGACTAGGTCACAGACTCAAACTTCAGCTGGACAAGCTAACCCTCAAAGGGAAGATCAGGAAGAAAATCAGCCTGCTCCCATCATGCAAGATTCCGGGTCTGAGCATGAAGAGGGACATCAGGCCAGCCACCAAATGGCGGCCGAAAGTGTCAGCAATATGGTGACACGATTTGAAAGTAGAGTGGAGGCTTCCCAACGCCAAGTCGCTTGGGAAATCAACAAAAATATGGAGCCATTGGTGGCTTCATCCCACATGACTAATACTCAGCTCCAACAGCTGAATGAGGTGATTAATGCCTTAGTGACTCGTATTGATAGGCAGGTCATTGCTCAGCCGCCTAGGTTAGAAAACCAGAATGATAGACCCGTGGACCAGTTTCCTCCTCAACAAGTTGGTCAACCAGAAAGAGGTGCCCAACCACATCCCATGGTTAATGGTCATCGACCAGTAGCTCCAATTCCACCACAAGTCCATCCAGTAGAGCAAGGAGTGAATGGTCACCAACAACCAAGATGGAGGAATCATGACCAACCTAATGGTCGACCTCTTCATTTTCAACCTCAAGTCTTGCCACCTCAGGCTGCGAACCCAGGGGGGCAAGAGGGACATAACCCTTGGCCCAATGTTCCTTTTCAGAACCAAGCCCCGCCTATGGTCATGACTAGGGAGCAATTGGCTGAGGTCATACAAGAACAGTATGGACCAGCTTTAAAAAGGGCTACTCGACCTACTTTTAGGCACCCATTTCCTGACTGGATAGATCGGATGGATCTTCCCCAAAATTTTCGGGTGCCAAACTTTGCAACTTTCTCAGGAGAAGGCAACCAATCGACTCTTGAGCACATTGGCCGTTTCACATTAAAATGTGGGCCACTCAGCAACAACGATTGGTATAAAATGAAGCTATTCTCTAACACCCTCACTGAGACTGCCTTCAAGTGGTATCTAAACTTGCCACCAAATTCCATCCACACTTGGCAACAGATGCAGGATGTGTTCCATGATCAGTTCTATAGGACAGAACCAGAAGTCTCTATGTCCGACCTATCTAGGATCCATCAGTTGCCAAATGAGGATGTTGAGACATTTTTGGCTAGGTTTAAGAAGGCACGAAATAGGTGCCAACTTACTTTGCCTGAAGAAGAGTTTGTCAACTTGGCCCTTAGCGGTTTAGACTTTGAATTATGAAAGAAGTTCAAGGGTACTCATTTTGGAGATCTGTTCCAATTAGCCGATAGGGTTACCAAATATGAAAAAATCTTACGAGAGGAAAACGAGAGGAAAAACTCCTCTCGGGGGACCTATTATAAGGACCCTAATTATGAAATACACATGGTTGATACAGTGTATGATGACCTAGAGGTCGATGCTGTTGAAATTGTTTCAAAAAAACCATATGTATGTAAAGCTTTAGCTAAGCCCTTAGAGACTGTTAGCGGTGTTCAACCCTCATCATCTTCAGCCAAAAGGAATATCTTTGAGGCTGGCGAACAATATGCTTTCGATATAAGTCAAGCAGAGCAAATCTTTGACCACCTGTTGTCTGATAAAATTATCAAAGTCACTGGGGTACATAAAATACCTTCAGCTGATGAAATCAAGGGTCGAGAGTATTGCAAATATCATAACTCCTGGAATCATGCAACTAATAATTGCGTTGTCTTTCGTAATGTGATTCAGGCACAGAGCGAGAAGGGGGCATGGAAGTTCCTGGAGAAGAAGAAAGAGGTGATGAGCGTTGACAGTGATCCATTCCCAGCCTTGGTCAGCAGTAACATGGTCGAAATCTCAATGGCCAGTAGGCCACGGAGAAGAATTGATTTTGAGGATACTTCAGCTAACAGAGAAAGCAAGGCTGAAGGAAAGAAGCCGATGGTTAAGGAAACTCCAAGGTCTAAGGATGACTTAGAAAAGGTGTTGCGGGAGGCTCAACTAGCGCTGATCAAGCAAGGATTATGCCCTAAATGCAAGACAGACATTGGAAGGGACCGAGAGAGGTTCCACAGCGACACTCGGGGACGTCCTGGAAGTTCACGTCATGAAGACAGACCTAGGTCACCCTCGTCTAGGGTGCCTGTGACAAGTCGATTAACATGGCCTGATAGAAGGTCTAATACCAATGAGCATCACAAGCGAAGGCGAGAAGTGAACTCCAACAGTTGGTCAAGGAATCTTACTCATGCTGTCTGGAAGCCGAGGGAGCATGACTCAAATGTGGCTCGCCAGGCTGAGACATCAGTTAACCACCCAAACCATAGGCAAAGGATGGTCAAGCCACCAGTCACTGATGACGGTCGATGGTCAAGGGTGAGTCATCCAAAGTTCTCTAGGGTCAGGGATATCCCGCCAGCATTCATGACTCGCACTCAAGTAAGACGGTGGCAGCGGATGAAAACTGAGTTAAAGAGAATGGAAGAAAAATATTCAGCTCCACAGCCAGGGAAGGTGACTTTGCTTAGGAGAGAACCTATCAAGCAAGATTCAAAAAGTGATCCGAAAGGAAAATCCAAGGAAGATAGTGCAGACGGAAATGGATGCACTGAAGAGAAATGTGCGTCTTCCTCCATGAAAGAAGCTGAAGATGAAGCAGGATTTGGTGATGACGAACTCGACCTGGATGACCAGGATGATGGTTCAAAAGGTATCAAATTTGGTTCATTTGAAGGAATTGTGAATTGCAATATGGTTCTTACCTTGCCTCATATTTTTTAGGCTAAGCCTGATCAACCCTCCGCCATGGAGGGAGACGTCGAGGTGATAGCTGATGAAGGCCAGGAAGTTCCGGAGATTATAGAGAACCCATCTGAGTCGATCACCGAAGACAAGAAACAGAAAGTCGTTGTGATAAGAGCTAAACCACGAGATGATGAGTCAGTGACTATTAGGAGAGATCAGGCGGCTAGGGTGATTTTTGAGAAGCCTTCTGCGGCAATGTCTCAACACTTGAAACCACTCTATATCAGAGTGTTCCTAGAAGGGATGCCAGTGTCTCGGGCACTGATAGATAATGGATCTGCGGTTAATATCCTTCCGATGAACACCATGAGGTTGTTGCAAAAAACGGAAGATGACTTGATTCCCACTGACTTGACAGTCAGTAATTTCACGGGGGGCAGAGCCAGGACCAGAGGGGTAGTCACCTTGGAAATGACAGTTGGAAGATGTAAGACCATGACTGCTTTCTTCGTGGTCGACGCAGGGGCGGCTTACAACGCTTTGATTGGGCGTGATTGGTTACACCCACATTTCTGCATCCCTTCTACCCTCCACCAGTTTATGATTTTCTGGGATGGGGATGAAATCCAAGTCATATGGGGAGATAATAAGCCTTTTGAAGCTCGGGTCCATGTGGCTGATGCAGTTTTATATGAGGAGGAAATGGGTCCTGTGAGGCTTATTGGTTGTGACAAGTATGGCAAGCCTGAGAAGGCGACGATGAGGAAAAATCTGACAGACGGGGACTTATCCGATTTATTCAAGGAACTATCGAGGCCAAGTGTTATCTGCGAGCCAAGGCCGATAGTTGAAGTTGATGAACAACAGGTTATTAATGGACCAAGCCCAAAAGGAGAAGGAGAAAATGCTAGCATTTAAAGCTAGCATGGCACGGCTGAGAGCATATCTCGCCGAAAGACGGGCAATGTTGTGGAGTGATATGTCGGCCAAATGGCCGAAATCATAGAAGAAGGTGAGTCAGGGGATTGTCGAGATGTTATTCGGCTAGAAGAGCTAGATGCAGCCCCAGCTAAGCTAGAGGATCTGAAAGCCGATGTTCAGGATCCCTTGTTAGAGATCAATTTGGGAACAGAGGAAGAGCCTCGGCCAACCTACATAAGTGATCTTCTAGAACCTGACTTTAAAGCTGAACTGATCTCGTTGCTTAGAGAATATAAGGATTGTTTTGCTTGGAATTACACTGAGATGCCGGGATTACCAAGGCAGCTAGTTGAGCATCGACTACCTATAAAAGAAGGTTTCAGACCGTTCAAGCAAGCGCCTAGACGTATGTCAACAGAAGTGACTATGAAAGTGAAGGAGGAAATTGAGAGGTTACTCAAAGCAGGATTCATCCGAACCACAAGGTATTGTGATTGGCTATCCAATATCGTTCCCGTGGTTAAGAAGAATGGAAAGATTAGGGTGTGCGTAGACTTCCGGAATTTAAATTTAGCTACTCCAAAAGATGAGTATCCAATGCCCATGGCCGATCAATTGATTGATGCGGCCGCCAAGAATGAGATTCTGTCATTCATGGACGGTCACTCAGGATACAACCAGATATTCATAGCAGAGGATAATGTTAACAAGACGGCATTTAGATGTCCGGGAGCCATAGGCACTTTCGAATGGGTGGTGATGCCCTTTGGTTTGAAGAATGCCGGAGCCACTTATCAACGAGCTATGAATGCAATCTTCCATGACATGATTGGGAAATTTATGGAAGTATATATTGACGACGTGGTGGTGAAATCAGCGACAAAGGCGAAACATCTGGCCGACTTGAGGAGATCATTTGAGAGAATGAGAACCCATGGTTTGAAGATGAACCCACTTAAATGCGCCTTTGGAGTGACAGCTGGGAACTTTCTAGGGTTCTTGGTGCATCGAAGGGGTATCGAGATCGACAAGAATAAAGCTAGGGCGATCATCGACGCTCAACCACCTCGCAACAAGAAGGAGTTACAAAGACTGATTGGTCAAATCACATACTTGGGAAGGTTTATTTCAAACCGTGCTGGAAAGATCCATACCTTTTCTCCGCTCTTAAAGCTCAAATCAGAGGAAGACTTTCGATGGGAAAAGCATCACCAACATGTGTTTGAATCAATCAAGGAATATCTTGCTAACCCTCCTGTCCTTATGCCACCTAGGAAGAAATAGCCGCTGAAGTTATATATTTCAGCCGCGGATGAGTCAATCGGAAGTTTGTTAGCCCAGGATAATGAAGTAGGGAAAGAACAGGCGGTGTATTACCTTAGTCGTATTTTGACACTGGTTGAGCGTCGATATACGCCAATCGAAAAAATGTGTCTTGCTTTGTATTTTGCTGCTCACAAATTGAGAATATATATGCTACCTGTTTTAGTTTATGTGATTTGTGCCACTGACTTAATTAAGTATATGCTTTCTCGTCCAATAATTTCTGGACGAATAGGCAAGTGGTCCTTGGCCCTTATGGAATTCAGTTTCCAATATGTGCCTCAAAGGGCCGTGAAGGGCCAAGCACTTGCTGATTTCCTAGCTGACCATCCATGCTTGGATGTTGATCCGGGAGTCTATGATGCAATGGAGTTATGTGCTATTCAACTAACTCCTTGGACTCTAATTTTTGACGGATCCAGCGCAAATGATGTCGGGGGAGCTGGAGTTGTAATAATTGCACCAAATGGCAGGAAAACAACATATTCTTTCTTTCTAGATTTCAAATGTTCTAACAATCAAGCAGAATATGAAGCTCTGATTATTGGTCTTGAAATACTCTTAGAGATGGGGGCACAGACCGTTGAAATCATAGGTGATTCAAGTCTGGTGATCGGTCAGTTGTCCAGCAATTTCAGGTGCCAAAGTTGGCACCTCAAACCATTCCACTCTATAGCCATGCAATTACTACAAGAATTTGCAGAGGTAAAGGTCAAGCATGTTTATAGATTGCATAATAAAGAGGCCAATGATTTGGCTCAAATAACATCTGGCGTTAGGGTGCCAGAAGGAATAATGGAGAATTTGATCAGAATAAAGAGAAGATCATTACCCTCAGTTAAGGCGAGGGAGGAATTGTTGGCGGAGGTCTTTACAATCGAGGTAGAAGACGATATGGAAGAGGATGATTGGAGAACACCGATCGTCGATTTTCTCAAAAATCCAGACCCTAAGGCTGACAAGAAGCTAAAAATCAAAGCTCTTAAGTTTGTGATGATTGATGGAGACCTATTCAGGAAAAGCATTAAAGATGACCTACTCTTAAGGTGTGTCAGTAAGAAAGAAGCCATGAAAGTAATGGGAGAGACCCATGAAGGGATATGTGGTGCTCACCAAGCTGGAATAAAGATGAAGTGGCTGATTAGAAGGTACGCTTATTACTGGCCCGGGATGCTTAAAGATTGTATCACATACGCCAAAGGATGTCAAGCGTGTCAAAGGCATGGGCCAATCCATAGAGCCCCTGCGATTGAATTGCAACCAATCATAAAACCATGGCCTTTTAAAGGATGGGCTATGGATTTGATAGGGAAAGTTTATCCACCTTCTTCTAAACAACATTGTTTTATCATTGTGGCAACTGACTATTTTACCAAGTGGGTCGAAGCGGTGCCCATGAAGTCAGTGCACCAAGAAGATGTGATTCGGTTTATCAAACAACATGTTATTCATAGATTTGGGATCCCAGAATCAATCACAACTGATCGAGGTTCAGCCCTTGTTGCCAAAGAAGTGCAGGCATTTGCAGCAGAGTACGGGATCAAGCTCCTAAACTCAACCCCTCACTTTGCACAAGGAAATGGTCAAGCCGAGTCGTCTAATAAGACGCTAAAATGCATCATTGAAAAAATGGTGGAAGATAACCCTAGGGTGTGGCATGAACTGTTATCAGAAGCACTTTGGGCATATAGGACTTCTTAACGGTCAAGCACAGGTGTGACTCCATTCATGCTCACCTATGGTCATGATGCAGTTTTGCCTATGGAAGTGACTGTGCGGTCAATGAGATTCGCATTGCAAAACAATTTGACCCCTGCTGAATATAATGAGTCTATGTTGGTCGAATTGGAGGACCTAGACGAAGTAAGGTTAAGGGCTCTTGACCACATACAAGTTCAGAAGAGGCGAGTAGCAAGGGCATATAACAAGCGTGTTAGGGCCAAAATCTTCGGTGAAGGTGACTTGGTTTGGAAGATTGTCCTCCCAATGGGTGTGAATGATCGAAAATATGGAAAATGGTCACCAAATTGGGAAGGTCCATTTGTGGTTTACAAAGTCTTAAAAGGAGGCGCATATCATTTGCAAGATCTTGACGGGGAAATACACCCTCGACCGATTAATGGCCGATACTTAAAAACTTATTATCCTACAATGTGGGAGACAATGGAGAATAAAACCAAATATGGTTAGATAACTAGAAGCCATAGAGACATGCAGTTCATTCGTTGTTTTCATTGAGTACAAAAGTTTATAAGAGTCATTACCTATCATTTTCTTTGCAGATAAACAAAATGACTCCTGAGCTCATCCCACTCTTTCTTAGACATGGCCATTTTTTCATCCTCTTTGGCCTTCTCAGCCCTCAGTTGAGGAATTTCTTTTGAGACCGATTCTCTCTGCTGATCAATTTCCACATTCTTTTGATAAATCTCCTTCATCTGAATAGCGAGTCCTTCTCTTGACCGGGCAGTTCCAGTCAACTCCATCTTGAGACGTTCTATCTCTCGTTCGATCTCTGCTGCTCTTTGGCTTTCCCTAACATGAGTTAATTTTAAGGTCCGAAAATGGGAAACATTGTCTTTCTCTTGTTGAATCAAAGATTCTTGCTCCTGCAGCTTTTCATAGATCGTAGACGACAGCTCACTAGCCTTCTGAGAGGAGAGCTGAAAATCAGAGACGAGAGTCGGGAATCGACTCTGGACAGATTGAAGATGGTTTATCTGTTCTTGATTTAAGTCATGATGATCTATAAAGACAGACATGGCATCAGTTACATCAGCAGCCAAACTTGGCATCTCAGAGAGGTCTCGGGACACGACGGCGACTAGTAATCTTTTTGCCCCCTCAACATCTGGCGGACGACTGGAAGACGTAGGCACAACAACTGGCTCACTCATCAAGGGATCTAGATCAAACCCAGCCGCTATCTCGGAAAAGTAGGCATCAAAGTCATCGATCGTGCTATAAGTTTGAAGGGGCGGTTGGGACTGAGAATTTGAGCCAGCCTGCGAATGAAAGGAATTTGGTAAAACAAGTCAAGGCTTGAATGAGAGAATAAGTCATAAATACTCACACCAACTGGAGAAGGCCGAGTCACGTGGCCAAAGGTGCGTCTGGTAGCAAACGCTGGTGCAGAGTAAGGGCTTGGAACTATTGGTTGTGTGCCCGGGGCAACCTGCAAGAGAAGAATGTTTCTGAATGCCTAACTTTGATAAAGATATATGGGAGATGTACTGAAAGATCATCTTAAAAATCACCTCAGCCCCATCAAACTGATGAAAGACAGTGTTTGGTTGAGTAGTGGCTTGTTGACACTCGACTCCACTAGTGCGAGGGTGATCAGCATTCGCAATGTCATCACAAATGTTGATCCTATCTCTTGACAACGACCTAGCCGAGTGTGAGGAAACTTGTTCATAAAGATGCCATTAGAATCGGCAAGGTACATTGGTACTGAAAGTAAAAACAAAGCATAGTTACCTCACGGCTGGTAGAGATATTTGTCTCAACTGAGAAGGTCGATGGCATCAAGGGATCAGGATTTTCTTCCTCCTCTTCATCGATCAGAGGTAAAGGGTTGGTGGTCCTAACTGAGGTAACCTGTTTTTTTCCTTTCCCTGCCCTGGTCACCTGGAATACCATTGAGGTTAAAAAAGAGGTATTAGGTGGTACATATAAGTAAGCTAAAGTTCTAAGAGATTATGCTTTGAAGAGTTCATAAGGAAAACCTTAGGCCTCTTGGGGAGCACCACGTTTTCCTCGTCAGCCTCAGGCATTTCCGCCTCATGATCAGAAACTCCCAATGGGTCATAGAAGTCAACAGCTGCATAAAGGAAAAGATATTCTTATGATCCAAGGCATAGAACTTGGTATTTATATATATGTAAGTGTGAGTGTGTACCTTCTTTGGATGACTTTGATTTTTTCGTCCTGCTGGGAGAACCAGGATTAGCTACACTGATCCCTTTTGATGGCTTGGTCGAGGCTCCCTGGGGTTTAATAAAAATGGAGGCAATCCTATTTGTTATAGTGCGAGAATCCTCCACCATAACCTCCGCAATATGGTTTCCCCACCAGTAGTCAAAGGATGGAGAAGTATCAGGATTTTCCAAAAATGGCTGCAAAGAGAACTTGTTACAGAGACGGTGAAACCGGGAGGATACTCTATCCACCGTTTCTTTTGAGGTGAAGACTACTCGTTCCAAGAAAGAAGTATTGAAAGATCGAAAAGGCGGAAGTGGAACGAGTTGGGTGAGACCAAATTGTCTAGCAAATTGTGGGGGATTGTAATACTCCACCCCACACTTACTATTTGGAGAGCCCATTCTTGAACATCCATAGGAGATGTCCCTAGTAATCAAGAAACTGGCCCAGGTTTGTGTATGTTCGTCTTGGCAACTCGGTGGAGCCTGGGCAGGGGGATAGAAAAGCCACAAAGGTCGCCTCGGTCTAGGAGAGAATGGCAAGAAAAGATGACTGGCCCGGTATGCAGGGAGTTTGTAAAAAAAGGAGAACATGGTTTTGAACGATCTTTTTCCTGGTTGAATATGTGCATAATGATAGCCGGGAACAGGAACAGCGGTCGACAAGTCGAGATCGGGGTAAAGCTCAGGGAAATATGCGTATTCCCAAAGTTGTAATAGCCATAATGGCCCAAAACAGGTTTTGAAGTTGGAAGCAACATATTCCCCGATGCCACGGTAAAGATAAGAAAGCAAAAAAGGAGCGAGAGCAAGTTTCTCGCCCGAGTGAAGAGCAAGGGCCAATTGAGTAAATTCCTTAGTGACTGTGAGCGAAGAAACGCAAAATAAGAACCTGTTCAGCCAGTACACCAAGAAAGAAATATGTTCAGCGATGGAAACCGAAGTTCCTTTACCTTTGCTGGCTTTAATAAAAGGGCCATGGGTAGTAATGCGCTCAGAAGCGTCAGGTTTCTTTGGATATTCATAAACTACTTCAGGAACGATGAGAAGTGAATTTATTTCTGTACCGTGAGGCCTGAGCCCGGTAAGAAAACAGATATCTTGCACCGTCGGGCCAATCATACCACACCGAAGATGGAAGGCATTGGTGGAACTCGACCAGAAAAAGAGTAATGAGACGAGAGCCTCCTTATCGATAGAGATTCGATTTTTTGAAAGAATGATGGCATCATAAATGCCGACCTCCTTCCATAATGCTCCGTAGTGAGATTCAACCTGATCAACCCAATCAATCCAGTCACTTTGAGGGATCGGGCAATTTTTGAAAAGGTTGGAAGAATCCACAAGATTAAAGAACTCGCGCTGAAATGGGAGTTGCTCCTCAGCTAAGGGACAGTAGGGAAGAAGTGAGGTTGGTGGACTATCTCTGAAGGCTGGAGCAAGGCCGATTCTAGGTGAGGAGTCAGCACCTAGGACACTGGCTAACACTTCACTAGTGCTGAAAATATCGGTAGCAATGATCTCGTTGACGAGATTTTGAACAATCCCAGCCCGACTGGAAGATTTATTACTGGCCGGAATTGCCGTGTTCTCAGCGACAATCGTTGTGTTCTTATTACCACCCATTGGCTGAAGGCAAGGAAAGAATGAAATTAGAGAATAACCAGTGAAAAGGTTAATGGAAGTCAAAATTTTGGTTTACTGACGAAGAGGAAATTTCATTTCAAAATCTCACTGGTCCACTGGCCGGAGCCGATGTATTTGCGGCGGCAATTATTGAATTTCTTTTGATACCAGTTATCTAGAATCTGGCAAGAGGGGTGGCAGAAAAACGAGGAACCTGATTGAGTGCATAACAGATCAAAGTTTATTCAAGGTCAAATGAGCAACTCCTCTAATGGTGGGTTTTTTCTTCATCACCTCAAGGATTACAGAACTATCAGTGTCTCGCGAACAAATGTGCTCACTAAGAATTTGAGAAGAAAGAGGAACAATCGTTCTGTGGTGAAAGAATTTCTTATATACTGTGGAAGCTGTATTTGGATGAAATGTCGTAGCAATAATGAGTTTTTTTGAACTCATTAACATAAACTTATAATGGGAGCAGGTAGCCGGTGATAAATGAAAACTGTTGGGACAGTAATTGACAGTTAAATGACCGGTCACGTGGGAAATATAAGCTAAGCATTATGGGGACTTGAAGTTGTAGGCGTTGATGTTTGCCTATAGAGAAGTACGACAGCAGGGAAAGGGTTCCTAGCCACTCCAGCAATTTATTAGCTTCAACTGATAGAGCAGCTGTGCTTTGTACGGTATATATATACTTAATTTTGGTTTCAGAATAAAAAATCAATACTCATATGAAGGTATTAATGTTAAGCACGTGGATTTGAGCAAACCACCATGTCTGCATTAGTTGCGTGTTGTACACAACTATATCCAAAAAGATATGCATCGAGCTCCCAAACAGCCAGCCGATTGAGATGAGACACCAAGGACCATTCACGTGCTCAAGTACATGATAGCACCTACCTCTGACTAGTAACTTAATTTAAAATGGTCAACACCCATTAAAAAATGGGTTTGCTGGGCACATGATATTGCATCGTGCATATGTGTTGTATAAAATAAAAATTTATACATATATGTATGTGTATATTTATGCTCATATTGCAGATATATATATCTACAAAAAGCATAATAGCATTGAAAACGTACCCAGTTTCAACATGTCTCCCTCGAATCCGGCGAAAGCCGAGCTACCACCGGTCGCCGTCCTCGCCTTGCAATCATTTTGACGCCGGCGAAACTCTGTGATCAAGGCTCCGAAGTCCAGCTCAGTTAATGAAATGGGTCGCCGTCGCCGTCGCTGGAGGAGCTGCATGGCCGGAAGCTAGATCATGGTTACGTCATGGTTTTATCTGTCATAGAGCTCGCCAATGTCACCAATGAGAATGGTTGTTGCGACAAGGAGTTCATGTTTCAGTCACTTCCATTTTGCCCACCCAAGTCGAGAGTTTCATCTGGAAATACACCAATGCCGACCGTTTTCTCCATGATCGACGCTTATTTGGGGACAAACAAGTACGCAGCTTGCAACCATCACCTGAGAGTTGTAGTTTTGCAAAACAGACCCATCACCGGCAAAGCACAGTCAACCACGCAGTTTGCAGAGCTCGCCGTCGTCACCACGATATGAGCAAAGAACCATGGTGTGCATGGGTGGGTGTCATCTTGATCGGCGGCACCAGTTCGCAGTCACCACGTGGGTCAGTTTGAAGCTCACTGAAACCCAAAACCGCGAGGAGCCAGACAGGAAGGTTGGAAATGGTTTGAACATGATTATCGCCATTTGCAGGTTTGATGACAACAAAGGTGGCTGCTGTAGTTATTGTAACAGAAGATGGGCGATGACGGTGAGGGTGACAACGTTGTGCTTGCATGGAGACCTGCATGTTTTTCTCCGGCGGCGAATCTATCTGCAGCAGTGGGTTCAGCGGCGACGACATCATGAAGAAACCCACTAGTGTGATGCATTTCACGGCCAACACCGGTCTGGGGATGAATGGTCGAAGTCTTTTGGAGCGTGAGGACACCGGCAGCCCGTTTACGATACAGACCCGTCGCCGGAGGAGTCCCTTATGCAGTTCCAGGAGGTTCGCCCACTTTTGGCTGGAATGAACTGCGTTTCTCGCCAGATTTAATGGCGTCAAAATTTACTGTTCTTTACCGACGTGTGGGACGATTAAAGTTCACCCAAAACCCAAAACTATTGGGTATGATGATGGACGACGGCGTAAGTACCATCTCCGGCGGTGACGTCGCCAAAGAGAATGACCGCGTTGTATTTGCGATGGAGCTCACATGTTTTCCAGCACTGAGTCTATCCACGGTGATAGGTTCAGCAGCGGTGACTTCATGAAGAATATAACCGATGCGACAATCTCTTCTTGGCCGGCGACGGTCCATGGCAAACACGTTGCGATGCTTGGCAGTATGAACCATGAATCATGTTCGTTCCTTGGTTGGTCAGTGCCCATTAAAAAATGGGTTTGCATGTTGATGGTTGGGTGGATGCTACAGCATCATGCATAGATCGGCTCACGCAGTTCCTAGAAGCTCGCCAACTTTTGGTCTTTCTTCACCAACGTTCTCAAAAGATCAGTTTTGAAACTTACCCAAAATGGCAAAGCCCAAAACTGTTAGGTACACGTACGGGTAATGGAAAATGGTGGGAGCATCGTCTCCGGTGACGTCGTCGCCGGTGGGGGTGACAATGTTGATGCTTGCAATGAAAACTTGCATGCTTCTTGGGCGGCAAGTATGATCCACACTTCGTCATTTTTCCTATGGGACTTGCTTTTATTTTGAGACCGACGTGAAGCTGCTGCATAGTTCATTTCTCTCTCTCTTTTGGATTAAATGGATATTTTTGAAGCTTGAGCAGGTTGGACGCTTCAATATGGCCTAGGTACAAATGGCCATTGTAAATAAGAAATGAAATTGTACACTTCTTTTTTCTTGTTAATATTCGGGTTCAATTATCCATACATTAAAGGCAAAATTAGCTTTGATTGGTCCCGGGCCGAACACAAAAAACTGGCCTAAATAAATACAACTCTACAAAAATTTGGTATGAACCCATTTTCATAGAGTTGGGGGGCAGTTGTTAACACCTAAAATATTATTCGAGGCAATCATGCCACGTGGTCAGAAATTACAAGGTCCGATCATCAGGGCGAAAGATTAATTTCTAATCATGGTGATCCGATTTAAGGCTGAGAATGAAGAAGAGTGGAATTTTTAGGCCATTAAGCCTGATATGAGGTTTTGAGCTCATAACAGGCTATGATTGAGAGTCTCAGTCACTATGGTTATGACTCTCAGTTACTATGGTCATGATCATGAGTCTTAGGCCAAACCTTCTCAGTCATTATGGTCATGAGAGTCTCGGTCTCATGATCATGAGTCTTAGGCCAAACCTTCTCAGTCATTATGGTCATGAGAGTCTCGGTCTCATGATCATGAGTCTTAGGCCAAAGCCTTCTCAGTCATTATGGTCATGAGAGTCTCAGTCTCATGATCGTGAGTCTTAGGCCAAAGCCTTCTCAGTCATCTTGGTCATGAGAGTCTCAGTCTCATGATCGTGAGTCTTAGGCCAAAGCCTTCTCAGTCATCTTGGTCATGAGAGTCTCAGTCTCATGGTCATAAGTTTTAGGCCAAAACCCTTCTCGGTCGCTATGGTTATGAGAGTCTCAGTCATCATGATCATGAGTCTTAGGCCAAAATACTCTCAGTCACAACTTTCTCAATCACAATGGTCATGGTCAGGAGACCCTCAGTTATAATGGTCACAATCCAAAGTCTCTCCAAAGACTCATAACCAGCCATGATCAAGAGTCTCGATCGTTATATCTCTCGGTCACAATGATCATAAGACTCTCGGTTATAATGGTCATGATCATGAATCTTAACCAAGATTTCTAGTCACTATGGCCATGATCAAGACTTATGACCAAATATGGTCATGATCAGGGGTCTCGGGTCATTATCACTTGAGGAATCTTTGGGGTAATTCAAATGAAGACCGGTTGTGAATCCCAATGTTTCAAGAACCCAACAAGTCAGGTCTAGAAGTTTGAAGAAAGCTTCAAATAGAAAAGGACAACTTGACAATGTCAGAAGTTCAGAACTACAGATGGAAGGTTCTCACCAACATCTGATGAGGGAAGTCAGGATTGTCAGTAATCAGATGACTCCAGGCTAATGTACAAATCAAGCCAGACATGACAGGTGCAGAGAGCTGAAAATGGCTTGAAGACCAAAATCATCAAGCATGAAAGAATAGGCACCATTTAGTCAAAAATACCATGTCAGACATACTTGTATCTGCCTATAGAGGGATGTGCAAGTTAGTCAACCTTTCCAGCTAGTGGTTAGGAAAAGTCACTTTCAGCTTACAACCAATCAATTTCTAGAGAAACGGTTGAAAGGGACAACACCAGGTAGAAGCCTCTATAAATACCCACTCAAGCATCACAAGGAAGAGGTCCAAGACCATTTCTGAAGTTCAACCTTTAGCATTCATATCACTTAGCACTTAGCTTTTATCTCATCAAGTTCAGTTTATCACTTAGCTTTTATTTCAGCAAGTTCAGCTTAGCACTATCAGTTTAGTACTTAGTTATTTTTCAGCATTCAATACTTTAGTTTCCATTTCAATCAAGAGTTTGTAATTCATTCATCATTGTTATCAGTCAAGTTCAATGAAGAAAGGTTTGCAGATTCAGGTATATTTATTGTTCAGTTTAAGTTGCTTTTAATTGATACTCATCTTAAATGTTTAAAGTCCTTTCTTAAAGGCAATAGCAACCTTAAGGAGAGGGTCATTCCTACTCTCCAACTTTCGCCTGAATCACCTTAGGTCGGTGACCTGACCCAATAGGAATAGTTTGGCAAGAAATATTCGAGTCCATCACGACTCTGGCACGCCCGCGTTCTAGGTCAGCCATTCATTGGCTAGCGACCTCAGACCACTTTGTGAGCCAAACAGATAGTTCGAGTTTCTTATAAAAATGATCGACCAACGAAAAAAAATAAAAATGATCGATTAATATTGTTTAAGCAAGGACATAAGGTCAAAGGAATTTAGTTATATTTGAAATTAAGCAACCGAAAGAAACATTGAACAGGAAACAAAAGCAACATTCAGAATTCAAAATCTTATTCTTCCATGTGAATTGGTTTCCTAAAAGTTCAAAAAACACAATTGCAACTTTTCTTCCATAGTATAGGTATAAGAATAACTTCTATGGATGCTAATTGCTAAAGGGTGATTCAATCTCTTTTTTGAAGTATCTTGTTCTTTAGTGTGAATGTGTGATCATGCCATTTTGGTCCTCGGTCAATTCATTTAAGTTCATCCGGAAGATATCTAGGTACTTGATTTGAATAAATGAACTGAGTTTCCGTCAAAAATGAACAACAAAATCAGATGCCTCTACCATTTTAAAATTAGGGTTTATGGGAATTTATTAGGCAGAAGATTGATTCTACCTAAATATCAACAGATATGGTGAGATGATGTGAATCTCAAGGGATAATTTTACGACAAAGATTTTCACATCATATTTTGGTGGTCGAGAGTTCAAATCCCCTTGTGTCACCCGCCAAGAAATTTCAAAACATGTATCATTTGGTGAATTATAGTGTGCTGTAAGAAATCTGACGAAGACCTGACATCACCATCGTCTTTGAATGCAGAATGTAGAATTTTGTGCAAATAAAGTAACCTCATTAGAAAATCTAACATTGGTGAACAAAAAAGGAAAGAAAAGATACATCTTAATTGGTCACATACTATTGAATATGACGACTCGAATCTTGGTCCCAAATGCCCAAATATTTAGTTCTTTTTTAAGATGGCATATTTAGCTGGAGGTGCTATTAATCACAAGATTGATTCTATGATCAAGTAATGTATAACCGTTGTTCTGGAATGATTCCTTGTTGCATTGTCAATGGAATTTTAAATGCAGTAGATCAGCAGACATTCCGAAGATGACATGATTAACTTTTGGAATTAAGCCAACAGAACAATAGTTTCTTCGTAAAAAAATATATATATATATATATATATATATATATATATATATATATTATCTCCCTTTAATTTTTGGATATGATGGTAAGCAAAAGGAACAGGATTCTGATACACCATATTCAAGGTTGGTTCACTTGCATTAAGATTCAATCCTATTGATAATAGTATTATCCTCTGCTATATAGCTTCCATATAAAGCTAATATATAAGAAGCAATTTGCTTCACCAATTTTCATATTGTATAAATATTTATGTGTTTTATTATTATTATTTGAGAAAAATAAAATAAAAACTGCCAAAAAGTTAGGATTTCCAATTAGGGTTGCAAATATTCCAATTAGGGATGCAAAAAGTTAAAGCCTCATTCCCTCTAATTCATTTTGTACAAAAACTAAAATTAATTGAGCTTGAATTGTATTCTTGACATTAGTAGCAAACTTTTTAATAGTTCAAGGGGACAAAGTTAAGCTTGGTTCATTTAATACCTCAACTCATTTCATTCATAAACTAAAATTAGTTGAACTTGAATTGTATTCTTGGTGTTAGTTGAAAACTTTTTAATAATTTTAAGGGGACAAAGTTAAGCCTGAGGGGGTAGTTTGCAAAGAATAAATAGTTTTGGGTATATGATATCAAAACAATAGTAACAAAATATAGTAAACAATTGAAATAACAAAATATAGTGAAACAATTAAAATATATATATTTTTTTCTCTTGGCAAATTAGGGGAGGGTAAACTCAAATATAGGCACACTCATTTGGGGAGTTGGGTATTCTACCAAATAGGGGTAACGTTCAATTAAAATAATTTTTTTTTATAAACTCAAAAAATAACTTATAAGTATATGGAGTCGAGTTCAAGTTGACTTTCTGTGCTCATCAAGTTAAAATTATTTCAAAAACAACTGAGCTGAATGAAAACATCATAGTCTGACATAATCCAATGATGTTGCCAAGGCCAAAAATTTGGATTCACCCCCAAAACATATGAACATAAATTCGTTAATCAAGTGTACAAATAGCATCTAAGATTATATTCCAACCAAGAATATAAAAGATCATCTTCTCAACTGTGATGGATATTTTTCTCTAATTGGCATCTAAAAAGCAGTTAAAGAAACATAAAGACCTCATTTCCAAGTATCATAGTTGGATTAATAATGCAAAAGTATCATCCCTATTGTTATGGACATAGCATGTATTAATATTGTCAATATGAGAACTTTCCAACTAAAAATTTAGTACAAGTAATTATTCCTCCAAATGTATATGTACATATTTTGTGGGAAGGTTCGTGATATGGTATCAAGTTTAGTTTTACTTTTTATTTTATTTATTTATTTATTTGTTATTCAAGATGCTTGGAAGTTAGAAGCAATGTTTATATCCATGAAAGAAACGTTGTCTACATTACATTCATATAAAAAAAATTAAAAATAAAAATAAAAATAAAAAATAAAAAAGAAGAAGAAGAAGAAAGAATCACAGGGGATGTAAAGAAATTAAAAAAGAAAAAAAAAAAGGTTCTCATTCGAGTACTATTACATTATAAATGTATAAACTATTAATTTAATCACGTGAGTATATATAGATAAGGTTTAAAGTCAACATTTTTTTGATATATATGAGCTTCTTTTTCTAGTGAT
Source organism: Cornus florida (assembly GCF_030987335.1). Lineage (NCBI taxonomy): Eukaryota > Viridiplantae > Streptophyta > Magnoliopsida > Cornales > Cornaceae > Cornus > Cornus florida. Next base: position 85,151,120 of record NW_026775580.1, on the reverse strand, counting down.
TAAATTAAATATTATAATACATTCTCACTTGAAAACATTTGAATAGCATACTTTTTGTTTTATTCACTGGGAATAAAAAATAAAAAACTTTTTTGTTTCGACTTCTTTACTAAATTTTCATTTACATTAAATTTCATAGAGGGCTTAGTGACACAAACAAGATCTTTGTAGATTATCTTGATGTTGATTATGTTATTAAATACACAACCTTCACATCATCAACTTAAAAAAATGTAAAGATGCGAATAGGATTACTCTATTGTTAAACGTGTTATTTGACATGAAAAATAATTCATCAAAAATTATAAAATAATTAGGAGTAGTAAATTTGTTGAAATATGTTTAGCGCGTGAGTTTCTTTATAATTTAATATAAAAAAATACGTTAGAACACGAGGACAGCTTCTAGTCACATGGAGACATTTTTTGCCTTCTAAGTTAACGTACGTAGTAGTATCTTTTCTTTTTCTTTCCTCTTAAATGATCTTTAATGACCGCCAATGCAGATTTTGAAAATTTTAAGTTAAAGATTGGAGAGTTTTACCGTTGTCCCACCTCTATTTACAGTTTTCTGCACTATGTTGTAATTTTCTTTAGCGAGACTTTATTTTTTGTGCAAGAGTATTTTTTATAATTTTTTTTTCCAACCATAGTTGCCCTGTACTGAAATGGTTTGAGAGACAAAATAAGATGTTGTGCACGTTAAAGAGAGTCGAATTGGTTATTGGTATCTCTTCTTTCTTCTAATAGAAAGGTTTGGGGTTGGACTTTCCAATGGAACAAATAAATGTAAATGCAGGCACAATATGATTGAATGAAACAAAGGGCCTTCAATTTTTGTTTTTTTTTTTTTTTTTCACTTTGTGTTATATTGTAATCGCTCTGCCCTAAAAAAAAAACTGTCATGCTTTTCTTTTTGATCTGTCCCAAAATAATTGTCACTTTTCTTTTTTAAATAATATATTTTAAATTTTTCCATATATGTCCTTGAAGTTTAAAATTTCAAACTTGAATATTCAAAATTTAGAAGAGCAAATTAGTAACTTTTCAAGGAGATAAAGCATGTCCCACATGTCCCCTTAAAAATTCCTACTCTCCAAAAGTGACATCTAAACTGGGACAGAGGGAGTAGAACATAACTGTTCCATACTTTAAACTAATGTCTTACCCATCTAATGTTGGATCCTCTATATATATATATATATATATTTGTTTATTTATTTATTGCCGATGGTGGCATCGGATCTCTTAGAGCACCCAATAATTTATCATTGTGATCGAGATATAAAATTGTAATCTGGGCAAATTTCGGAATCAAAACCTAATGAATTCGTTGTAATCTTTCTTTATCTTTAAGTCTTGGTCTTTTGGAGCTAAAGAGCAAGTGCCTTTTATTGTTGTGTGCATCCATTAAAAACATCTTGTAGTTCAGGTAAGTGTATGAGGAACACTTGTGAATATTTTCAAGGTTGGGTACGAGAGCTTAGGTTGGATTTGTCATTCAACGAAGTCTAATCGGTTGCACTTCAAGTTCAAATCGGTTGCATTTTCTTAGCAAAAATAGATCTCGGCAAAAATCAAACCGGTTGCACTTTCTGACGAGAAACATGTCTCAACAAAAATCAAACCGGTTGTACCATCAAGTCCAACTGGTTGGATTTGTCTGGATGTGCAAAAAATCAGATTTTGATAACTTTTTAGTTTCTTATTTGTACCAAAACTTGTAGAGCAATCCTTGTATGATTTTAAAAGCTATTTTCACTTATTGTAAGGCCTCTTAAACCCTATAAAGAGATTATGGGGGCTTCAATTGAAAATCAATGTTTTCATCTTTTACTCATCATTGAAGCTTTTTAAGAGATTTTTCAAAAAAATCTGATTGTTTATTTTTGAGAACACACTTAAACACAAGAGTAATTAGGGTGATATTCTTTTACTTATCAACACGAAATCTTTAAAGTCTACATCAGATTACAAGTTAATCATAGCAGCAAAATTTCTTTACAACTTTCGAAAATCACTTCTAGATTAAAATGAGAATAAGATCACACTTTGAAACGATCAAGACGCTAGCGGGTGTTGGTTGATTTACCATCAGATATAATGAAATATACTATTATTATAGCATAAATATTCGCCCCATTGTGAGGCTTCATGGGCTGCTTATTGTTGTTGAGGCTTATGTTGGGTTACATGTCTGTTATACAATAGGCATAAGCCCATCATTTAGCTGGGCTTGACCCAACAGGCCAGAATGTGGTAGCCCAAGCCCCACCTGTAAATGGACCAGGCTGGACTGGGCCCTCAAACAAAATGGTAATGTGTATAAATTATCTTATAAGTGATTAAACCAGAAGTTATGAGAGTTGTAGATGTCTAAAAGTAATGTAATATACATGTAACTGTTTAGTCTTATTTAATTATCGAAACAAAAAAAAAAAAACTGTTTAGTCTTATACATGGTCATTGAAGCTTATATAAACATTTACTCTAACCATTTTTCTCAAATAAATTAAATACAATAAAGTATTTTTCAAATGTTCATAGAAAAACCAACACTTTATTTAATTTGAACCTTTTTTTTTTCCTGGGAAATTGAGAATGCTAAAGTTGAGTAGTCTACATTTCACCACAACCCATCTTAGATTGATAGATGTTGCTGTGGCCAAAAAAAACAATACTCGCCTTGTTTTATCCAAATTAATACCAGCCCCATCAAAACGTGGTCCACTTTTTTTAACCATGTGGCTGGCACTCACAAATATATACTATCATGCAGGATCTCACACACACACACACACCACACACACTAGGATCATATATATGTGCATATATATTTTATGTTTGAGCAAGAAGAAGGTGATGTCACGTGGACACACTAAGAAATTAAAGGTGAAGAACATGGCCTCCAACCCCTCCTCTCATACAACGTGGTCTCATCATAACAAAATCATCTTTTTATAAGTAGTAGTCTGCTACTCATACTACAAAAGCTTTATTTATTTTTTTTTTCTTTTTCTTTTTTATATAAGGGTTTGAACTCTGAATCTCAAATTTCAGAGAAAACGGCTGCTTTAAAACTGACAATGCATATATTGGTGGGCCCCAACAAATAAAATAAAAAGTGTGTGTGGAGATAAAAATGTCTGTGGATGGCTTTTTGGTACCACCACTATAACCTTTCTCTTCTTTACTTGAACTTTCATGGATGCATGATACTTTTTCTACACCTCTCCATCAGATTATGAGCTCATTCTATTTTAACCACTTAATTAAACTGGCATTGGTTCTTTACAGAATTACAAAAGGAGGGACGTACTACTAATAACAACCTATTAGGGGGCTTAATTAGCTCACCAAATTAATCTTTTTGAGTGATAGTGATATATGTGTGTGTGTGTGTGATTTAAATTGGCCAACATGTAGCAAATGGTATCACTGGCTTTAATTGTTGAGGATTATGAATAGTAGAGGTAGGATTTTGAGAAAGGGAATGTCCTATAACAATGTGGTTTTGGTGCACAATTTACGGTTAAAGATAGACCATACATTGGCACGGAGTTCAACATGAGACTCAGGTCGAATTACATCAAAATGCATGCGCATGGTCCCTTCCGCACAGACGAAAATCCTCTTCTTTTGAATTCATTACATTTTTAAAATTTAAGAAATATACAAGGTTATTATGGGTAGAGGCTGGATTGGAAGAAACATCAATACAGTAATTTAAATTTTCCATTAGATTGCCATTTATAGAAAGAAAAAAAAAGTGAAATTTCGTAATTGAATAGTTGTTCTTTTTGTTTGTTAATGTTTATGGATTTGGCAGGAGCTCGAGCTGACCAAGGAAGGGATCAAACTGAACCATGATTTAGACTGGGTCATACTTAGAAGTGAAAAAGTGGGCATGCTATGCTATGGACGATTGTGACTGTTGTGTTCTACATCAATCAAATTTAACCCATGATGTAACTAAAACCGCCGATTTTCGCACTAGATGCCCTCACCAAAGAGTCTCTAGTCCAATGACGTAACTACCCCGGGATGGAAACAAGAAAATTTCGAATCCGAACATAAATAAAAGTGTGTATTTTTTACCATTCAAAAAAACATAAAAATAATATCTGCCCCGGCCTTTATATCATACTGGGATTCATTTTCTAAGACTGACCCAACACATTGCTTACTTGTGGTTAGTGGGGGTAGTGGTGGCAAATCAAATCCATTTCCTAAAATCAAGTAGTGGCATACCTTGTAATTTAAGCCTATGAAAAGGACAATTAATGTTTTAGGCGATCAAGTATTTGAAAACTGATCCATATATATATTTATAGAAATTAGGGCATAAAGTGACTGTGCCACCTGCAATCAATAAAAAGTCTTTGAACCTCACCCTATCCTTTTACCATCCCCAGACTACAGGGTAGAGTAGCAAATGCTGATTTAATAAATCCGAGCTTTCAACAAGTTTTTCAAACATATATATATATATAAAACCTTTGCTTTTTCTAAAACTTTATTACTCAACAATTAAGCCATGACTGTGTTTATATATTATATATTGCTATGCCTCTCCTTCCATTCTCTCCTCTAACAATTCATGTTTACAACCTCTACCCATATATGGCAGTGAAGAAGAAAAGGATTCACTATTTTTCATGCTTCTACGTAAAATCTGAAAGGTACCCATGATTTCTTACACTTTGTCCTCTCTTTCTCTCTTTCTATATATATATATATATACACACACATATATATCTATATTTAGTAATGTTATGCTGTGATGATAACAGTGAAGAAGAAAGAAACTGATAATGGTGTGTTGTAGTCCACCAATGCTGTATATGGCAGGGCTTATATATAATCATATCCACAAAAGTAGTGTTTGATCTTAGAAGATCTCTAGGGAAAACGATTGATATCTTTGCACTTTTTGAAAAATTTTATTTTCTTCGTCAGCTCAGATTTCTGAAACGTTTCTTATATAGTGTTGCACTGTTTCTTTGGCCTTTTCTTGTCCCAAGCCTTTGTTTGGTAAAGGTTGGTGTATTATACCAATGCCACAAAGCTTCTTTGGTTGTACGCACCCAAACAGTCCTCAATCATAACCGTGTGACTCCACAATACGGCCAATTCTACTGTAATTCTTTTGTGTTGTTGCTTTATTCAGATCAGAGATTTAATCAGGACCGTTGATCATAGGAGGGGTACTTGATTCATCTTCGTGTTGGACTTGGTGCTTGCCATTCTTGTGCTTCAGGTACTCTCTTTCTCTCTCTCCATACGCATATTTCGCCTGAAAAATGCGTTGCTCTTTCTCTGATTTCTGACTTTTCCTCAGACATTCTGTCTAATGCTGTTCTCTATTATGATAGTGTTTGGACCTGGATTTTGAAACCCAAATAATCACATACATGTAGTGTTGCTTTACTGGTGATATACCCCCCTCATCCATCACCGTACACGTGGCCCATCTACTCATATTTTTCCTTCTGTCCAAACACAAGATTCTCATTTTGTTTGTACGGTTAGGAAAGCGAGGAGAATCAACTTGATTCCAATTTCACAATGACCAAAATGCATCTCATTTGCTTCTCTCGCACTCTCACCTTGAAGGGTAATATTGTCACTAAAAGATTAATAAATCCAAGGATTGTGATTTAACCAGGAGTAACTTAAAGGGGCCTAGAGATGGGTCATATTAACGGCTATGCCCCTACTGTACAGAAGCAACATTGATGTTCAAATAGCAGACCCATATAAGGTAAATCACATCACATGTTGGCCATGACACTTTTCTGTGCTACATGGACACGTAAAGTCCGGAGTACTTTTACCCATCAACGCCAAAATGACCATGTTACCCATTTATTTCAACAACCATTCGTATTTACTTTATTTTCCTCTACATAGTATTGATATGTACTCCGAAATTAGAGGGAAGAAAGTAATTACTATATGTGAGAGAAACTTAGTCGGTGAAATTGGAGTTTGTCTAAAATCTTTGAGTGGGTCCCATTTTTTTTTTTTTTTTTTTTTTTTAAATGGAGCCCACAATGTGATTTCTACATTTGACTGAGATGTCAAACTAATTTGTTGAAGAAAGTAGCTAAGTGTAGATGCTTAGTTGCTACTACCACTATAAATAAGCGACCTCTTGAAGACAAGACCAATTAGATCGTAACCACTGTTGGGGTTGGGGTTGGGGTTGGTGGCAGTCTCAAGAAAACCTCGAAAGTGGTGCCTGTTTTTGTCAGAAAAGCCAGATCTCACTAATAAAAAACTTACTACAGTATATCATATAAAGAGTTTGAATTAGATTACTTATACATATATATATATATATAATATAGTACATACACATACTACTTGTGTGTATATAACTATATATGGGAAAATATATACATATGTACCCCAAGTGGGGGATAGAAATGGGATTATGTGAATTGTGAAGGGTGTGGGGGGAAGAACAAGTAGAAGACAGAGGTCGCTTGCGCAAATCTAGCTAAGTGGGCTTCTGGGGGTAAGTGGTTTGGTGAGGATTGGGTTAAAGCGCAATGAATATTAAGCCCATGCCCTAACCGTACAAACAAACACCAATCCCTTGTTTCATGCTCTCATTAACTTGGCCTCATCATGCCAAAGACAGACAGACGGTCTCATTGTGCACAGTTTACACGGCGGACATATATATGCTCTCTCTCTCACACACACACACACACACATTACACATACAAAACAGAATGCAATGCCTTCATGTCCTCCTGAGCTAGCTGTCCCTTAAGACTCTCTCTCTCTCTTATTTTCATGAGAGGACAAGAATACCCCATCAAACCCTACCTCATGGGAAAACAAGAAGATGGTTCGACCCAAGTGCCCAACCCTCCCAAGTCCCAAACCATGTTTTGCTCTTCTTTTGCTTGTATGATTAGTTTCACCAAAATGTACCCACAAAGCCCTTTTGAGCTGTCTTGAAGATGGAAGCTAAAAGCCCCCACAAAGCCCTTTTGTATCTGTCTTATGTTTTTTGTGTTTTTGTGATGCCAGGGCTGTGGTGGTGGTGGTGGTGGTGGTGGTGGTGGTGGCGGCAGTGGCAGCTGCAGAGGGGGTGGCTACAAGGGTATTTTGGGAATATGGTGGTGGTAGCTGTGGGTTGTGCTGCTACTACTAGTGAAACTTTGGTCATGAGAATGTTTGTAAAGCTACTAATGGTTTGGGCTGGTTCTCAAAACCCCACTTTCCAGTTTCAATTCTTGCAACTTTCTCTCCCGTGTGTCGGTAGTATTGGCTTTTGATGAAGGATTGAAGGGTGGTGCTGGTGGTGGTGGTGATGTGATATTGGCGGGACGGCTCAATCTATATTACATTTATATTTGTCACATATATATAGTTTTCTGTATCACTTCATGAGGGCTCATATCATCATGTCTATATATATGAAATGGCTACTAAAGGTCCTTCTTCAACAGGTTGGCCTCTCTATTCATTTCCTTTTAGTTTCTGAAGAAAAATCTCTCTCTCTCTCTCTCTCCTTGTTTATTGAATTGTGATCTTCTTGAAGCAAACTCCATTTCCTGAGAGAGAGAAGAGAAGAGAATGAGGAGAGATGGTTGTTGCCCGTTTTGGCCTTGGACATTTTAAATATTTACAGTTTAACCCTTTAAATTAGTTCCTGATTACCATTGATGATGTTATTCTGTAATGCATTTCTAAAGATGCAAATTAAACATCAGTGTTAACACTCAGTTTATTATTATACAGTTAAATTCAACTATTGTTGTTTCCTTTTTTTTCTATGTCATTTCGGTTTTTTTCTTCTGCAAATGGGAACCATTTGAAATCCCCATTCTCATTTGTTAATATTTTACCAGATTTTGCAGTTAGAGCTTCATATGTGATATCATCATCTTCTGAATTTAATGTTGGGAGGTGATAAATGTACTCTAGCTAATACACTTTACTTTAATATGAAATTACAGCAATAACATTTTAATTAATCAAAGTATAAAAAATATTTTTGTCATTTAATTTTAGTGAGGAAAAAAAAAAATTAGAGTGCATCCATCATTTTTTTCATTAGATTGATAAGTTCAGGGTTTGATAATGTAGTCCTCATGTGGTTCTCACATGATGCAGTTCTCTTACTATGATTTGGCTGTTGCGGCCTGTATGGTAGTTGAAGGGAGGTGACTAATTAATGTGACAGGAGTTTGGTAGATGATCTTGATCTTGACACAGCAGTCCCTAGGGTACCCTAGGCTATATATAGATATACGGAGTATATGTAAAGTATGAGTAAAATAAAATACTCCGTAAAAATTTAAGGGCAAGACAAGAAATTTGATCTTATAATGGGATGGATAGATGACCTCGTTAGTGGGGTCTAGGGGTAGTGTCATGTCATTGTGGCACTGCAATTGATTTTCAATTTTTGGTTTACACATGCACGTGAAGTTGGCCGTGACTTGTTGCTTTGTTTTCATGGATTTTATTTTTCTTGGTGGGACCAACCTATTATTGTAACTTCGCGGAAAGAGCTTCACAGGTCATTTATGCATTCAATTTTTTTTTATTTTTGGGACAAGAATTCAACCATGAAAATCACTGTTCACTGTGTCGGTTTGTTTGTCAAAATATGCATTTTAGATTTTAATTAATTATAATTGAAATAGATTAGATGTATTTACAAAATTTAAAGTTTGAAGTTGTACAGTTTCAAGACACTGTATTGGGCTTGAGAAGGTTCTGTCCACTTGACGAAGAGTACGGAAGCATTCATGTTTTGATTGCATATTCTACAGTTGTGAATTTATACATGAGAAAATGATGGTGATTTTCAACACCACCATTTTGTTGATAGTAAAGATTTTGATGCATTGAATGAGTTGAATTGTGTTAGATATGTTGTCAGCAATTCTGAGCCAGTTTTTATTGCGGTAATAAAAACTATCCAGTCAAGTGTCATTACACTGCAGGAAGAAGCTGTCCTCCCAGCAGACTGTATCACGTCAGTGTGTTTATAAAACTAGTACTACATACATATATATATATATATATAGAGAGAGAGAGAGAGAGAGAGGACCAGCCTATTGTTAGCAACGTCAATTAGCAGTTTGCAATTTCTATTTCAATGGCAGAGTTTGCAGTCTGCAACCTCTGCTTTAATTGTCTATTTCGTTTGAATGCTAAACAAGCCCTTTCATGAGTTCACTGTTCACCCTATCGTTTTACTAGTATGTAAATTCTAAAAGCATTATTTGGGTTATATAATCATTTCATGCCCAATGCCTTTATATTATTATTTATATGATTATTTTAAATTATATTATTATTACATAGTGTTACACTTCGTCGTTGTGTTATACTTTGACGCAGTGAATTCCACTAACAATAAAATCAAAACAAAAAGAAACTGGAGTTGAATCCAATGTTGAAATCTTTGAGTTCAATTCTCCGAGTTTTTGAAAACTTTTACAAAAGAGCATTTTTAATATAAAATATTATATATTCATGTAACATTTATATTTTGAGAAGAGTTAAAAGTGTAAAAATGTTATATTTTTACAATTATGCTTCAATGGTATATTTCATTTAAAATTTTATTTTTTGAAACAATAATCATTTCATCTTTTGAGAACTCATTAAAGTATCTTATTTTTATTTTAACAACTTTTGATAATATCAAAACATGAGAGGTCTTTTGAAAGCCTATTGGAATGTCTTATCTTCATCCACTTGCTATATTTTGAGTTTAAGAGTTGTTATATTTGGCAATACTTTTGACAATTTCAAAATATGAGAGGTCTTTTGAAAAGCTATTAGAGTGCTTTATTTTCATGCACTTGCTATATTTTGACTTTGAGAGGGCATTGGAGATGCTCTAAGTTCCTATTTAATCCGGTCTCTGAATAGGAAGCACATGCCAACCTTCTCACGTGGGAGGCGAATGCTTTCCTCACAAAAAACCGAACCCTAACGTGAACCGCGTCAAGTAACATGAACAAAAGAGCGAGCCCACGAAGCGCCATCGCGACAATTACTCCACACACCATGAACAAAAGAGCAAACCCGCGAAACGCCATCGCGATGACCACTCCCCACACCACTCGACATTTAACACGTCTGAAACGCCAAGAAGCACACGACGAATGCCTAACATAGTTTTTGTGCCTAGGCACAACGTACACACCATCTCTAGGGAAGCATGCCATAGAACTCTAAAAGGAGGTTCCCCCACCTCTCGATGTACACATGAATGGGTGTCGCTGGAGCTTCCTGCTAGCGATGTCTACACGCATGACATGACGCACTAGTTTTTTTCTCAACCACTAATTATCGTGATGTCCATCGCCGACCCTATTTTGATTTAATCAAGACCGACTCTGAGATATTCCCATTTTTAATTTTGATTTATTATTTCACTTTGATTTAAATCGTGGAGACTTTTTTTATTTAGGGTAAAGTAAAGTGACACCCCCTGAGGTTTGGGTTAAGGACAAGCAAATGAAAATTTGGCTATTTTTTGACAATCACACCCCCTTGTTAAATTTGTTATCCAAACAAAACCTTAAAACATGTGAAAAGTCCATTTTACCCTTCACTATTTTATTAATTTTAATTATAAAATTTCAAAATACTTAAATAACCAAATTACCCTTCAATACACACACACACACACACACAACAATCACCACCAACCACAGATCCACCGATCGTCAATCTATTCAAAGCGGCGCCATTGGGAGTCAATAACGGAGATTCTCCCGGAGCTGAAGAGAATGACGTTGGCACGGCGATATCGAAGGGAGACGAAGCAGGAGCATCGAAGGCTGGGGGAGCAGGCGGAGAAGCAAACATAGAGGTCGGGAGAGTACCGCCTGCGGCGGAGAAGACAACAGCGAGGACGACAAGCCGAAACACCACACCCGACCATTCGGTCTTGAATTAGTTCAGAAGTCCTGTTATTGATCAGGCGATAGATGTTGGGCGTCGGGGTCTTGAATTGGTACCCAAATCAAAACCCAACTGATGAAATCAGAAGAACAACTGGGTTGTTGAGTTTGGTGAGAGGATGAGCAAAATTTTCAATTGATTCAAAGGTTTGATTGGGGTGGGATTGAGATTGAGATTGACTTCATCAAACCTATGTTTCCAACCAACCCATACTGATGGGATTGAGATTGAGCCACACCTTGTGGGCTCCCTTCGTTGGAACCTTTTATACATAATGGATAGCATGGACTTAACCAGTAAAATATTGCCTAACGAGACGCGGACTAAACAGGTGATGGCAAGGACAACATGACAGGAAGCTTCGACGATGGCGATGGCTTCACAGAGAGCATGGATTGAATATACCGGCAGTGAAGCTAGACTGGTCGGCAAGGAGCGGGTCACGACTGTTGACAGAGCTCTCTGCCATGGAATAGCTGGAGCTTTATAGAAGATCATGCGTAGGCGAGGAGTGGGCCACGGCCGTCGGCGGAGCTCTCTGCCATCGACTCGTCGAAGCTCTATACAAGAATCATGCGCCGGCGAAAAACAGGCCACAATCGTCAGCGGGTTCTTATCGACGTGCGAAAGGACGCGCCGTCCTCTCCGTTGATTATATATGTGTATATACAAATTATTGAGATATATATATATATATATCAAACATATATAGGTTAAAAATGTAATTTCAACATTCAAATTGGACAATATAAAAGTCAAAGGGCAAAAATGTCAATTCATTACTATGGAGGGAAAAATCCCCCTCCAATAGGAAGCCTCCATGTCGTTAAAGCAAGGTGTTATCTCAATAAATTTCCTCTGACCCATCAAAATCCAATTGAGAACAAGCCTGTATAAAGTCACTATCGGCCCATTTACATTATAATCCAAGTCCAGTTCAATTAATCAAGTCGTACATGGTAAAGAATCCTACATGGAAAGAAGCTCTACATAGGAAATGTCTTGCATAGAAAGAATCATATAAGGAAAGAACTTTGTAAGTAAAGAATGATATATAGAATGTATTAGAGGACAAACATAGCGAATCCTACTATAATTCTACTATCTTTTTACATATAAATAGAGGCATGGACCTCCAATAAAGAGATAAAGCAGCATAAGCTTTTCTCTGAATTGTTGTTCTAATTATTGTTCTTTTATTTTTAGTGAGTCGTATTCATTCGTTTAACTTTTTAGTTAAACGAATTTTTACACCTACACTTTGGCGCCGTCTATAGGAAGCATATAGAAATATATTCCCACACGTGAATTGAAATTTTTTATGCTATTAGGGATGTCAATTGGAGGAGCCACAACCGTAACTGATCAATAGATAGAACTATACAAAAGATGCGAGACGAGTTGTTGCAGCAGTTCGAGACCCTCTGTCAAGCAAACGAGGCCAGTACGGCTCAGATTGCATTGCTTCAGCAAAAGAACGATGCTCTCCAGACGGCCATGGTGTAGATAGCACCACAGCCACCACCAGTCAATATAGTAGGAGCTCCCCCCCAACCACAATACTCCTCCTGTTAACGAAGCTCAAGCCAACGAGAGTCGGCAGGAGCAGAGGACAAGAACCGAGGCAGTAGCTTTGGACAACCACCCTCATCGCGCGCAAGATGAACAGGCCGAATCCAGCCGCAAACTCACAGTATGGACAAATGGCGTGCCTAGGAGATTTTTGACAAAAAGAAGCTCCTGAGGATCCAAAAGCCCTCCGAGATGGCCAGGGAGCATAAGGCCTCTCTGGTGAAGACTCCATTCACCGATCAGATATACTATGTTGACAAACCTAAAAAGTTCACCATGCCGGCCTTCATTCAGTTCGACAGTACAGGATATCCTTCCCGTCACCTCGATCACTACTCTCAGAAGATGGCTCTGGATAACCACAATGACGCGTCTATGTGCAAAGTTTTCCCAACTAGTTTAACAGGAGCTGCACCGGAATGGTTTAAGAATTGGCCACACAAGTCCATCCCAAACTACGAAACTCTGTACGCCATGTTCCTAGCACAATACTGCGGCAATAAGAAGTAGAAAAAGACTATTGCTAGTCTCTTCACTATCAGACAGAAGAGAGGGGAAGCGTTACAGGATTTCCTGTCCAAATACAACATGGAGTCTTTAGAGATAGCAAATTGTCATCCTAAGACTGCTGTAGAAGCATTTAAGATCGGCATGATCCAAGGGACTACGTTTCATACCTCTTTAGTCAAATACTCTCCTCCAGATATGCAAACTCTTAATGTCAGGGCACAAATTTACATTCAACTTGAAGAGAATGTAGCCCACCGAGCGCAACATGCCACCCTCATCATGGTAGAAAATAAGCCTCTGGAAAAAGCTTCGAGTTCAAAAAGTCAAATAAATCAGTATGCCTCTGCCCTAGTTGCTCAAATACCTGAGAAAAGACAGAAGACCGAGGAGAGAGAAACACCTCTCCGTACCACATTGGCTCGATTATTCCAGGAAAATAAAGTCAGATTCGCAGTCCCTCAGCCAATGCGCTAACCCTTGGAGCAGAGGGACAAAAAAAAACACTGCGTATACCATAGGGATTATAGGCATACAACCAATGACTGTAGATCCCTTCGGCGACAGGTGGAAAACATGATAGCCAAAGGAGACCTAGTAGATTATCTCGGGCCGAAGGAGCATACAAGGCCAAAGAAAGTTAATCCTCGAAAGGTAGAAGGTCATCAAGTGAAGGTCATTCATGCAATACATGAAAAATTGGAGGAAGACCAAGAGTCAGAAGAGGTGTACCGCTCCAGACTAAGGGTTATCCATAAGTTAAGGAAGTTATCCTCGGTGAATACCATCACTTCGGGCAGTATTAGCATTGGATTCGGAGATAGAGATTATCCAGAGTGCAGCTTCCCCGTGAAGATCTACTCGTTATTACTCTCTAGGTAGCAAATTGTATGATTAAAAGAGTCCTGGTAAACCCTGGCAGCAGTGCCAATATTATAACAAAAGCAATTTTTGAGCAGTTAGAGATTCCATCATCATCAATTCGAGCCACTTTTAATCCTTTGATGGGGTTCGATGGAACAAAAGTGGATTCTATCGGGATAATCGACTTATCAATCACTGCTGCGAAGAGGACATTGAAAGAAAACTTTGTTTTGACAGAAATCCATCCTTCCTACAATCTCATTTTGGGAAGAGGTTTCATTCACCGAATGAATAGAGTGCTATCTATTCTATATCAGGTCATGCGATGTCTATCTCCAGATGGGAAAGAAGTCACTAACCTTTGGGAGATCAAGTGGCTGCAAAAAGAATGTCACATGTTGACATTGAAGGAAGCAAAGAAAGGAGTTAAGATATCCAAATCAGATACAGCCCCTGAAGGAGTTGCTAAATAGCAATTACAAAGCCCTCTGCCCAAGTGCTCAGAAGCCAAAGCGGAGGCAGAAACAGCAAAACTTATCGAGGAATCTCTTGAAACTATAGAAGTTATCCTCGATAATTCACAGAAAGTCACTTATATGGGCTTGTCCCCCTCAGCCGAAGAAAGGGGGGTGTTAATTAATGTCATTTGAAGAAATGCAGATACATTCGCCTGGATCCATTCGGATATGCTAGAGATCAACCCTTCAGTATCATGCCATAACCTAAAGATGGATCCTTCATACAAACCAGTCAAACAGAAACATAGGAGGTTCTCTCTTAAAAGAAATAGAATCATTGCTGAAAAAGTAGATAAGTTACTTCAAGCGAGCTTCATCAGGGAAGTGCATTATCCACAATGGCTTTCGAACATAGTAGTGGTCCAGAAGAAGAACGGAAAGTGGATGGTATGTATAGATTACACCAATCTAAACAAGGCAAGGCTTATCCTAAAGATAGTTTCCGCTACTAAAGATAGATCAAATGGTGGAAGCTACCACTAGCTATGAAATATTAACATTCCTTGATGCATACTCAGGATACAATCAGATTCCCATGAATCCAGAGAATGAAGAAAAAATATCCTTCATCACAGAGAAGGGAACTTATTCTTACAAAGTTATGCCCTTTAGACTTAAGAACGCCGGGGCAACTTACCAGTGCCTCGTCAGTAAGATCTTCGATGAGATGTTTGGCAAGACAGTTAAGGCTTACATCGATGACATAGTGGTCAAAAGTAAGAAGAAGGAAGATCACCCCAAACACCTCCAAGAAGTCTTCGACACTATAAAAAAATATAATATGAGGTTGAATCCCTCCAAATGCTCCTTTGCAGTTTCTTCAGGACAATTCCTCGGCCACATTGTCAACAAAAGAGGAATAGAGATAAGCCCGGTTCAGGCCAAGCCCTAGTACAGAATAAAGAGCCAAAAACTCGCAGAGAAGTACAGATCCTAACCGGTAGGATAGCAGCTCTTAGCCGCTTCATATCCCAATTGTCTGATAAATGTAAACCTTTCTTTGATACTATATGCTCAAAAAACAATGACATGGGGACCTCAGTAGCAAGAAGCTCTTGCTAGACTGAAGGATTACATGACTAAACCCCTATTTTGTGTGCCCCAAAGCCTGAAGAGGTCCTCACTATGTATTTAGCAATTTCCAACATAGCCACAAGTGCAGTTCTGATCCGAGAGGAAGGAGGGAATCAGCATCCAGTCTTTTACATAAGCAAGACAGTGATTGATGCCGAAACAAGGTATAGCAAGGAAGAAAAAATCATACTAGCCTTAGTATATGCAAAGAGAAAGCTTTGTCACTACTTCAAATCTAACCGCATAGTGGTCCTCACAAGTTATCCCGTGCGAGCTATCCTCTCTAAGCCAGATTTGTCAGGAAGAATTACAAAATGGGCAACGAGCTTAGTTCTTTTGACATAACCTACGAGCTGAAGGTGTCACACAAAGGACAAGCCATGGCCGATTTCCTCCTAGAGTATGAAGACAAACCTGAAGAGCTAGAACTCCTAGAACCACAGTAGGAGCTCCATGTTGATGGTTCCTCAAACTTAGCTAGTGCAGGGGCAGGGATCATCATTACAACTCTAGAAGGAACAAAGTTACAACAATTAATCCGTTTGGATTTTCCCGCCACCAACAATGAAGCCAAGTATGAAGCCTCGTTAGTTGGGCTTTGGCTGGCAAACTAACTCCAGGTAAAGTGTTTAAAAGTTTTTAGTGACTCACAACTCATTGTGAATCAAGTAACAGGAAAATATCATCCAAATGAAGAAAGAATGAAAGCGTACAAGGAAACTGTCGAAAGTGTTACGCGTGGATTCGATCAAATCGAATTTCACCAACTACTAAGAGAAAAGAATTCTGAAGTCGACAGACTAGTTACAACGGTTTCATCTTCAGATAAAGATTTGATCCGAATCGTGCCTATTGATACCTTGGAAGAGCCTAGTTTAGGTCCTAAGCTGCCGGTAACGGTGATCTCAGAGATTCTAAGAGAGCCGAGCTGGATGGATCCACTTGAAAGCTATCTCAAAAATGGAATCCTCCCGGATCAAAAGGATGAGGCCAGGAAAGGAAGGCTTGTGGCAACCAAATACTCCATCATTAATAAGCAATGATACCGAAAGACATTCTCAGGCCCGTATTTGAAGTGTTTAACTCCCGCACAATCCCTTGAGGTATTAAAACAAATACATGATGGGGATTGCGGCAACCACTCCGGCGGAAGAGCCCTCGCTCATAAAGTTTTAACTTAATGGTATTTTTGGCCATACTTGGCTAAAAACGCTGAAGAATATGCCCGAAGGTGTGATAAATGTCAACGCTACGGCCCAATGAAACATTAACTGGCTGAGGATCTGCATATAATGGCAAATCCATGGCCATTCGCTCAGTGGGGAATAGATATGGTAGGTCCTCTACTCAAAGCTCTGGAGCAAAAGGAATACGTGTTATTGGCTACGGATTATTTCACAAAATGGGTAGAAGGAGAGGCCTATTCAATTGTAACTCATGAGCAAGTGAAAATCTTTTTGTGGAACAACATAATCTGCCGATTTGGAGTACCGAAGGTCATCATGATGGACAACGGAAAGAACCTGGACAACAGGAGCACGAGGAAGTTCTTTGCCAAGCATGGAATCAGACAGAAATTAGCTGCAATAAGCCATCCACAAGGGAATGGGCAGGCTGAGATAACTAATCGGACCATCTTCGATTGTCCGCGAAGGCCAACAGGGGAGAGTCCCTTTGCAATGACTTATGGATCCGAGGCTGTCATCCCAACAAAGTCAGCAATACCAACTATTCGGACACATCTGTCACTCGAAGGGAATAATGATGAGCAGCTTGCACATAGCCTTGACCTCTTGGAAGAAAAGAGGGATGTTGTGGCAATTCGACTCGCTTCATACCAACAACAATTGCGAAACAATTACAATAAGCGAGTTAGGTTCCGAAGCTTCGTAGTAGGAGATTGGGTGCTGAAGTAGGAAAAGGCACACGTCAAGAAGTTGCAACCCAATTGGATTGGACCCTACCGAGTTACAGAGGTAATAGGGAAAGGTGCTTATAGGCTAGCTGAAGCTGATGGGCAAGTGATTGCACGCCCATGGAATGCAATACACCTCAAAAGGTACTATCATTAAAAAGTTGACTCATTTCTTCTATTTTTCTATGAATAAGGTCATTTATGGCCCACTTAATAAAATTCTTGGTTTACTACATCTTTTTGCATCTTCTTTTGTAAATGCATAATGTAATGAATATCCAAAAGATGGAGAACGTCGAATACACGAATGGATCATGATCCCGTGTACCTAACGATCTCCATTGCGATGTGAGATTAGATAACTCACACAAATATATTGATTGATTTTTTGTATTTATTCGATGCAGGATACTGTTTATTTTAATGCAATTCTATTTTCTTTCGTAAAAAGGGGCAAGATTAGTACCCTAATAGATATTACGAAAAGAAAAAACAACCAATATTTATTCTACAAAGGGATGTGTAAGTTGTCCACCTACTGGTGGCGCAGACGGCCCAACAAGGATCGAGCCCAAGCCCTAGTACCAGCAAGCACTCTTTGCAATAATCTACTCTTTTTTCAAAGCCCAAGATATTTGGACGGCCCAACAAGGATTGAGCCTAAGCCCTAGTACCAGTGGGCACTCTTTGCAATAATCTACTTTTTTTTCAAAGCCCAAGATATTTGGCCTATACTCTATTTAGTCCCACATCGACTAAGTATAGAAAACTAATGTGGTTAGTATAGTTGTGTGCCCATATAAGTAAACGCCAGAAAACAAGTCTCTGAGACAAACAAACTTCTCACTACGGGTATGAGGATCTAGCCAGTCTCTGTTACTCGTTTTCTTGGTTTCTTAATTTACTCTTTTTTGTTTAAAGCCCAGAATTCCTGGCCTGATATTTAACTCTATTTTGTCCAACATCGATTAAGGATAAAAAGAGTGTATAGTTAATATTCCCATTCCATACTATAGATAAGTGCCGTAAAACGAGTCTCTGAGACAAATAGATTTCCAATCACATATATGGAAAGTTACATAGTCTCGGTGACTCTTTTTCATAGCCTCTTCCTCTTTTAAACGTTCCAGGCCCCTAGAGTCCGAGGATATCAGAAAAATTCCTCTAAGGCACATAGCCGAGGAACTACACGCTTCGAACCCCAAGAGTCCGAAAGTATCACTAAATTCTCGGACCCCAAGAGTCCGAAAGTATCACTAAATTCCTCTGAGGCACATAGCCGAGGAACAACATGCTTCGGACCCCAAGATTCCGAAAGTATCACTAAATTCCTCTGAGGTGCATAGCCGAGGAACAACATGCTTCGGACCCCAAGAGTCTGAACGTATCACTAAATTCCTCTAAGGCATATGCTATTACTGAGGGACTCCATGCTTCAGACCTCATGCGTCTGAAGACATTAAAATTTTCCTCTAAAGCATATACAGCTACTGAGGAACCTAAAACCTCGAATCTCAAGAGTCCGAGGATAGACCAATAGGTCTAAAACCAAAATGGGGGCAAGTACTCTTTATAGATGTCTTACTCTTGGGCCCTAATACATAGCCAACAGTGCTAAGCCCATGAAAAGTTTGTCCCACATCGAAAACAAACAAGAAAAGGGAGTCTTATATATGGTTGCATCCTATAAATGTTGATCACCAAGGAAGGTGCCCCCTGATAAATGGATCTTTAAATAAAATCGCTCAATCAGAGACCTACATATCAGGATAACCGCTTTCTTGAGCCTATCTTTTGGTGATATACACGTATCCTAAGCTAATACATAACAAGAAAGGTTCCCTTGATAGGTAAATCACCAAGTGATACCACAATCTCCAGTTAGTGACCTAGATATCACGGGAACTCTCTTCTTGTTACCTATCATTTTTTGTGTCCTTGGACCATAATGAGTCTGAGGGCCCCTGAAGAGAACAAATCCTTCTCAAAGGCATGGAAAATTGCTCAGAAAAATATACGACATTGAAACACTCAAGAGTATGGAAATTCTTCGAAATAAGCATGCCAAATCAAGAAAATTAAAGTAACCATTGTTCACAATACAAAAAGTTCAAGGCAAATATTACAGAAATTACTTCCTTTTGGGATCAAAAGGAGTAGAATCAAAAGCATCAACCACATTTGGGCTAGACACTGAAGATGGAGGAACTGAAGGGTTTGAACTATAGGATCCCCTTTGTTAGACTTCACCATCTCAGCGAATAAAACCTCAGCCTCTTGGGCCTTCGGACCCTCGGCATAAGGGAATGACACCTCCATATCTACATCAAAAGTATCCAAGTCCTTTGATTTATCGCCTGAGCCTTGAGCTAAGCCGAACCGGAAAGCCCTTGCACTGGACAAGCGTACCAAGGAGGAATAACGCTACTGCATCTGTTTTCCAGCGGTTGTGCAAGTGTTAATTGCGTCCCTCCATCGAAGGTTTTCAGCTTCCAGCTCCTTCAGCTTGGCTTCAACAGTGGCAAGGCGACCCTTGTACACGTCCCTTGCATCATAAGATGACTTTACATTCATATGCGCATGGGAGAGCTTCTTTTCAGCAGCAACCAAGTCTTTTTCCAACTTTCAAATGCAAATTGACTAAGCTTCAGCAGTCGCACATAAGGCCATGGTATGGTACATGCTCTACATAATCAATACGGGTGTAAGTAAAGTAAAAAGAAAGTAAGGTAATAATAGAGAAAGGGAGAGGACAAACCTCCATTGCACGGACATGGGCAGAAGGGACCAATTGTTCTAACCCCATATTACCTATGATTTCCTCATCTTTGGGTAGCCACATCCCACGAGCAACTGCTAGTGCAGCAGAGGGATCAGTGACTACCGAGTCTCCAGAATGAAGAATTGATTTGTCAGCCCTAGAGAAAGTGGGCCTCCAAGCCTCTACGGCTTCTGCCAGGACAAAAGCCCTAACCTCTTCTTCAGGATCAGCTTCACCAGCTTTCTTTCCCTTACTTTTGGAGAGGTTGATGCCCTTGCCCTTGCCCTTGCTTGAGGAAAAAGGGTTTAGCTTGAGTTTTTTCTTCAGAGGAGGTTCCTCAGCTTCCTTTTCATTTTCAATCTAACGAATAACTGCAAGGGGCTAGTCCTCTGTTTCTTTCCTTTTAACAGCCTCAGCTCTCTTCTTTTCCTCATCAATTAAAGGAAAACTGTCGAAAGAAGGGAGTGACAAATCCATAAGATCAGCAAATGCAGCGCTAGAAACAAGTTCCTTGAGATTAGATGAAGAAAGAAGGTCTTCTACAAAAGGGGGGTCGTTCCAAACTTGTTCCTTGAGGAAAGCAAGCCTCTTTTTGGCTACAAAAGAGGGGAACGTTGCTGAAAAAACACCAAGAAATTCATAAGTATGACGGAAAAGTAAAACTTGACATGGGAAGTAGCCGAAGCATTTTTTATGAAAAGAAGGAAAATTTTCCATACCTAATATCCCAAATTTGCGAGGGATGGGAAGTTTGTTCGATTGAGACACAAACCAATTCCCTTTAACAATAATCGTTCTTTCTTTCCATCTCTTCTCGAAAGTGGGGAGGTCTGTACATATCCTCTGCCGAAGTGAGGAAGTAAGATAATAGTGGCCAAGCTAGGTCTGATGTTTGGAAATAAAATAGGTGATCAATAGGTTAGCGAGAGTCAAGTCAAGACTCTCTAGCCTTCGGCGAACAAGAAGAGCCGAGATTATACGAAAAAGTTAGGGTTTACTTAAAGAGGAGCGATACCTAACTTATTGAAGACCAGGTGGTAAAAGGGGTGAAGGGGAAAATGAAGAGCATGAAGGTGCCTAACGGACAAAAGTAATTCATTCTCTCCGACACCCTCACCTGAACTGAAATCAGCGTTTTTCGGGTATTCAACAATTTCCACTCCCTCGGGGATTTCATATTCCTCCATTACCTCGTCAATGGTGAACTCGATATGCCGGACGAACAAAATCATTTCTCTTTCCTTTTTTGAGAAGATACTAACTGATCCAGAAGTGGATACTTCTGCTTGTGGTGAGGAATTGCCTATTCGCACAGCAAATTCATTCGCAGACTCAAGAGGGATGAGAACCCTATGAGGAGGAACTTTAAGAAGAATAGGAGATGACGATGGTGTGGATTCGGAGTCCATAATCTCTATGTGGTCGTGGGTGGAGGAAGTGCTCATGATACGAAATCAGAAAGATGGATGAAGAACTAACCTAGTATCACAATGAAACAGTGAACGCAGTGAAGGCAAGAGCAAGCTTTGAGGAAGTCTTTTGGTCAAAATGTCAATGGTCACTTCTTAAACTGCCTCTTGCAAAAGTTGGCAACCCTGCAAAATCAATTCCCTTCTAACTAGGAGCCGTAGTTCAATTTAGGAGGGAATTGGGGGCAAAGTGTAGAGGGAAAAATCATCCTCCAATAAGAAGCCTCCACGTCGTTAAAGCAAGGTGTTATCTCAATAAATTTCCTCCGGCCCATCAAAGCCCAATTGAGAACAAGCCTGTATAAAGTCACTATCGACCCATTTAATTATAATCCGAGTCTAGTTCAATTAATCAAGTCCTACATGGTAAAGAATCCTACATAGAAAGAAGCTCTGCATGGGAAATGTCTTGCATAGAAAGAATCGTATAAGGAAAGAACTTTGTAAATAAAGAATGATATATGGAATGAATTGGAGGACAAACATAGCGAATACTACTATAATTCCACCATCTTTTTGTATATAAATAGAGGCATGGACCTCCAATAAAGAGATAGAGCAATATAAACTTTTCTCTGAATTATTGTTCTGATTATTGTTCTTTTATTTTGAGTGAGTCGAATTCATTCTTTTAACTTTTTAGTTAAGCGAATTTTTACACCTACAATTACCATTTGGGTGTCTTTGGTAACTGTATCAAATTTTGAGGGAGTGAGTATCTTTATCCTAAAATAGACTAAGTTTCATCTGTGTGTCTTTTTGACAAACTTCAAAAAATTTTGCTATACTTTACCCTTTTATTTAAAAGGGTGTGCTTGATCATTTATTTAAAGATATCCAATACAAGTATGATTTGTACGAGTAATGGGACTTTGTTTGGATGGTTTCCAAATCATG
This sequence comes from Cornus florida, assembly GCF_030987335.1. Taxonomy (NCBI): domain Eukaryota; kingdom Viridiplantae; phylum Streptophyta; class Magnoliopsida; order Cornales; family Cornaceae; genus Cornus; species Cornus florida. The sequence goes on along the minus strand of NW_026775580.1, from coordinate 85,128,591 downwards.
TTTATTAATAGTCCCTTGTAAGTGATGGGATTTATTTCGATGGTTTCTAAATCATGTTTATTAATAGTCCTTTTTTTTTTTGGGATCATTACAAGCTCGCAAGGTTGATATTTTTTGAGGATGAAAAGGTTATATTTAGCCATTTCAAGATACAGCAAAGTTTAAAATAATAATAATAATAATTTTTTCTCATATTTACATATTTAAATAAAAAAATTATACATAATATATATACCGGTTTTTTTTAAGTGACAACGGAATCAACGTTTTTAATGGAGGGAGGGGCTTTAAAATAAAAATAATATTCCCTCATATTTTCATCCACAAATGAAATAAAACTCAAGGATTTTCCGAAGTGATCAGAAATCAAAGCACTGTTTGTTACCTTCTCATATTTGATAGATAGAATTCAGGAGAAAAACATGAAGATAGCACATGCGTAGTACAAAGGACAGACATTAGACAACCCTATTTATGGAGACCCTAAAATAAGCCCTTTTTACATCTAGCTCCTACCTGCAGTCTAGCCCCCACCACCTTAACGAAGGATTTGAAGAATCAAATCCAAACCTTATAAACATGAAGCAGGTCGTTGGATTAAATCACAAACTACCAATCTTGATGTTGACATGGCTATAAAAAGAAAGCCAGTACATAGTACTGGTCCCGCCTATACTTTATAATGTCAAGAGAGATTAGAAACTTGCATATTTAGCATACTAATTCAGTAATTAATAATAGAATTTATTGCAATAAAAAATGCACCAAAAAATCTGTATATGGTTTTAATATATAAAATATTAAGACAATCGTGCATATTTTTTAATTTAACCCTAATGGTCAAATACTGCAAAACAGCCGCAACATGTGAATTTGAGATCAAATTTCTACAATATAGAGCAAAAATATGGAGTATTCAACAATCAATGCCTCATCCAGTGCTAAAAAAATGCTGATATGCATTATTAGCAATGCAAATGCAATATGCATTATGTATAAGACAATAGTAATTTAAATGACAAAGTAGTGAAATCCATCAACCATGGCATTAACTTAACAACCACCAACAGAAGCCACAAACTTTAAAGATCCTGAGCTCTCACTTTCAATTGACCATCAAAACACTTGGGCACAGAACCCCTTCACTAAATAAATGTCCCACTGAAGAAACATGGAAGGTGCATACGCGGAAATTTTCAGTCTCTGTCCTCTTGTTATATTTTCTAAAAGTTCAGGTAAGGATGGGCGTCCCACAGAGACAATACATTGCTATTTGGAACACAAAGAGCGTAGATGAAGGTTGAACTTAGTGTATCCATATGGGAGACCTAGTTAATTAGTTTTTTATTTTGGTCATCACCTTAAAACAAACTCTAGTCATAGGCCATAAAAGTTCAAAGAAAAGCAAATTTAAAGATTTTTTATTTTTTTAAAAAAATTAGTAGGAACTTGAGACCTTGCACAATCCTGTTTCAAGCCACATTGAGCCTTAATATGTACTATTTTAAAATTTCTTGAATTTTTTGATAATTCACAATTGTCTCAAGTAAATTCGAGATTTTGTTGTGATAAGTGCCATATGTGGAGCATTCATGATTTCCATACTCACATAAAGACATCAAATTAGAATATCATTTTGTTAATTAGATGCAACCTGGAAAGCTAATTAAACAATACATAACTACTAATGATCTACTTAATCTCACCATATCTACTTCCCAAAATTATGCTGTTATTTCAAAATAATAATAATAATAATAATTATTATTATTATTATGATAAGTAATTTCAAATCAAGTATAGATTCATTCTGTAAAGAAAGTTCACAAAAAAGAATTGCATTCTCAACATAATAAGCAAGGAACTACAAAAGTAGACATGCTAATGAAGGTTCAAGTAAACATTATGTCCCCTTTTAATTCGTATTTATTCTATTGGGACTATGTTATCATTCTTTCAAAAACATAGTAAACTAGAGTGAGGTTTTCTATGACTATAGGCAACCAAGAAAATGATTGCCCACAAAGTAAAAGCATAGCTCGAGTGACAATGTTGAGATAAATAGGTTTAAGCACACAAATGGACAACATGACAATTTCATTTAGAGAAGTCAAAGAAGCACAAACAGATAAGAATAAGGAAGAAATGATTTAGTTGAAGTTGAAAACATTACAAGCAAAGGGAGGGGGGAGGGGCAAAGATAATTCTGATTGACTAAAAGTATAAGATATAGATTGCTAAAAAGGATTCATGTGCCCAGCCTAATTAGTATTATCAAAACTTTGTCAAGTTGAGTTCAATTGAATGCCCTCACTCTCTTTTAGTTTTCAAAATATATAATACAAATTATTGTCTGTTGCACCAAAGATCAAGCCATATATTCTATCTTGCCTGTATAGTTGTATGAACACGTTACTACTATAGGCGAATCAAATTTTCTCTTCTACAGTTAAGACAGAAGCAAAACAGTCCTCTATGTTCTCCTAAATTACCAAACCCCACAACTAGAAGTAAAATGCATCAATCACTGCCTCATTCTAAAAAAAAGAAGGATATTAACTATATTAAATAAACATAACATATGTAATAAAAGTTTTTTTTTAAAAAAAAAAAAAACCCACAAAATATCTTGAAGAGCATGCAAAACAATGTGTTTTACTCTTCAACATTTCTTCTAGTTTATTTAGACAAAATGAAACAAGAAGGTGTGAGCTAAAGTTAATTATAAAAGGAAAGCACCGACACAAATCTAAAGCTTTCTAACATAATAAAAATACTAATAATGAAAGAAAACTGTGACAAATACAAGGAAAATTCACAATCCCAATCAAGATCAAGGGCGAGGGGATTAAGGACAGAATGGCATCTGAGTGCAAGACCACACTTAATGTATCTCCTTGCTCGGTAATGCAAAACAAATAAGTAGACACCATCCACAATTATATATGACGGGGCAATAAGAAAATTTTCAATTACATAAGCAACACCAAGTCCCTTTATCCTGAATTAAAAACAGCTTATTCAATCCTGGTACAGTGACAAATCTCAGAAAACATTGCACAACTAATTACACTACTACATAAATAATAGCACAAAATTAATGCTGATCATCAATCTCAGTGACTATACGAATAATAATAGTGCTGTGATAAAATAACGAGTTTATAGCTGATTTAAAAAACACATTTCGAGTGTAATCACCTGCATTAGTGTTTGACATTCTCCAAGTACCACTTATAGGTATCAACAAGCCCATCCCGAAGTGATACCTTCGGGATCCATCCCAATCCTGCAAGTTTTGAGCTATCCATGAGCTTCCTCGGCGTCCCATCCGGCTTCGAAGTATCCCATACAAGCTGCCCCTCAAACCCTACCACTTCCTTCACTAGCTCAGCAAGCTCCTTAATTGTCACCTCCTTTCCACTCCCCACATTCACATGACCCAACCCACTATACTTCTCCAACAAATACACCACAGCATCGGCTAAATCATCGACGTGCAAGAACTCTCGCAATGGCGACCCTGTCCCCCACACCACCACCTCCTTCGCTCCAGAAACCTTGGCCTCGTGAAACCGCCGCATCAATGCCGGCAACACATGCGAATTCTCGGGGTGAAAGTTATCATTGGGGCCGTATAAGTTGGTGGGCATAGCAGAAATTGCATCCCAATTGTACTGGATTCGATACGCTTGACACATTTTGATGCCAGCGATCTTTGCAACAGCATACCATTCATTGGTGGGCTCTAATGGACCCGTTAACAGAGCGTCTTCTGGGATCGGTTGGGGTGCGAATTTGGGGTAAATGCAAGAGGAACCTAAAAAGATGATCTTTTTGGCCCCGTGGCGATACGCTGAGTCGATGACATTGGTTTGGATTTGAAGGTTGATGGAGATGAAATCGGCAGGGTAAGTGTTGTTGGCATGAATGCCGCCGACCTTGGCGGCGGCAAGGACGACGAATTGGGGCTTCTCGGAGTGGAAGAAGGCGTCGACGTCGGATTGGCGGGTGAGGTCGAGTTCAGAGTGGGATCGGAGGAGTAGGTTGGCGTAGCCGAGGAGGCGGAGCTTCCGGACAATGGCGGATCCGACAAGGCCGCGGTGTCCGGCGACGAAAATCTTGTCGGATTTGTCCAATGTGATGGGATCTGCTAAAGCGAGAAAATTAGAGTTAGGGTTTGCAGAAATTAAGCGAAAAGACAAATGGGGAGATCGGAATTTTCAGATCTACAACATCAAGCTAGAGAGAGAGTTTACCATTGTTGGGCCCTCCCATTTCTTTGATTTTGTTCGCGTGGGAGGGGGAGAGAGACAGAGAGGCAATTGCTGCTTCAAGCTATTTAACTGCCAAGCCATGAAGCTTCAAAGAGGTTTTTTTTTTTTTTTTTTTTTTTTTTTCTCTTTTTGGGCTGGATAAATTGGGCTATATCGAAGTGGTGTTCCAGAGAGACTGAAGCCCACTGGGCTTCTAACGACTGCTTTCAACACTCTCAACTTCAAGGCTGCTTCGTCAAAGATTCAAGTTGGGCCTTTTTGGACCTTCTCAAGCCTAATCTATGTTTTGTTAGTTTAGACTTAGGTTCTACCCAATGACAATCCTACAATAAAACCTTTTTACATGGAAAAGCTAGGAATTTCATTTTGGTTTTTATTTCATGACGTCATCTTTTTTTATACTTTTCTCGTAGTGGATTGTTCATGGTTGAACTAGATCCCTTAGTTTTTCCCTTTCTAGAGTTTTTCACGTAAAAAGTTGACATGTGTAATGTTTCATATTGCCTGAGGGGGAAAGTTTTTGGCACTTATAAGGAGGGATACCTCCTACACGTGTGTACATATTTTGAAAAATATAAGTACTTAAAATATGCAAAGCAGATAGTATATACAGAGTGTGGGACGGGTCCTAACATATGATATTAGAGTCAATCCCCATTTCAAAGTGGAAGAAGTGTGCATAAGACCATGAGGGTCACACAAGCGAGGATGCTAGGTCCCAAAGGAGTCATTGTGAAGTCTCACATCCTCGGGTGATTTTGAAGTCTCCTTCAGTTTTGTAAATATATAACTGCAGGAGATAACTGAGAAGAGCACCCTGAGCAGGTTCATCGCATATTCCTTTGGAGGACTTACAGAAACACTTCAAATACACTTTGCTTGATTCTATTATCTTTGTCTTGTCACGTACTGAACCTACATATAGAAGATCTGTATCAACACAAAAAAAAGTTAGCTTTATCCATCCGGTTGGTCGAATCATGGCTAGTACTTACATTAGTAACAGGAAAACATGACCAAAGAAATTACTGGAAAGTTGTTATGTGATTTTCAAAAACTTCGTGTATATCCTTAAAGAATAATGATTTAAGGATTTATCACAAAAATTCTATGTTGGTTTAATTTTTTAGAAAAATTTTATTTTTTGAGAACTAAAAATTAGAAAATTGTACAAAAACATATTCAGTTGACAGTTTGTTAGAATTGTTTAATGAAAAATTCAATTGTTTTTTTCTTCTCTCTCTTCAAAGAACTATAAAGCCTGTTATTTGAACATATTTTTTTATTTTTAAAATTCTGAACACTGCTGTTGAAAACAATTCCAAACATGCTCACACAACCTAGTCTGACCCAGGTTCCTGTTAGGAATTATGTCTCAAATTCTTATTATTATTAGTTTCTATTTTAGAGTGTATTTTTTATGGTAATTTTTTATAAAAACGTGAAGTAGGCTCTAAGAAATTGTAATCCTTATCCACAAAGGAATTGGGCATGTGACTCTATAAATAAACACTTAGGCTATTGTTGAGAGTTATGAGTTGAGAGAGATGTAGCCTCATAAGGGAGTACGTTGATGGTGGGAGTGAGTTACAGGTTTGGTAGAGTGAACACTGATGGCGAGAGGGAATCTCACGGTCAAGAGTTTGTGTGCATGGTCCGGTATTGAAATTCTCTATTATTGTAATATCTCTATATATATAATGAATCTCTTCTTATCCATGGAAGAGTCTCCTCTATGGTTTCATCCAAAATATCTACTAGGAAACACTTGTCTTCATCTGTGGGATGTTGACTCATATTGAAAACATTAAGCTTAACCATTATGTTACCAAAAGAAATGTCCATAATGCCGGATCTACAATTAATGGTGGCATTGGCAGTGGCAAGAAATGGTCTTCCTAGGATGACTGGAATGTGATTGGTAAGATTAGGGACTAGCTCAGTATCAAGTACCACAGAATCAACCGGGAAATAAAATTTATTAACCTTAATTAAGATGTCCTCAACAATTCCCCTCGGTTTTTTAATTGATCTATCGGCTAGTTGGATGACTACCGATGTTGGCTTCAAGTCCCCTAATCCTAATTGCAAACAGAGTATGGAATGAGATTAATACTTGCACCTAAATCAAGGAGAGCTCTACGAACCTCTTGGTTTCCAATAACACAAGAAATGGTCGGAGCACCCGGATCCTTGAACTTAGGAGGAATGTTAAACAGAATGATGGAACTCACTTGTTCCGTTAAAAGCACTTTCTTAAAGTCCCTTCCCTTGTTCTTCCTCTTTTAAGTGCACAAGCCCTTCAAGAACTTTGCATATGGTGGAATTTGCCTAACTGCATCTAGAAGAGGAAGATTAATTTTCACTTGTTTAAACACTTCCATCATGTCATGAATTTTTCCTTCTTGTCTCCCAAATAATGAAGTCTCTCTCAAAACTTGAGGAAATGGAGTTTTTGGCTCATAAGGCTTCTCTAATTGGGGAGATGATGATAAAGATGATGGAATGTTCTTTTTGGAACCACTAGCATCCAAAGAAATAGGAATAGGATTTTGAATGGGACGGATGAAATCACTTGGTTGTTTCAGTTCACTATCATCCTTATGTACTTCTACCTTATTGTCTACTTTCCTACCACTCCTCAAAGTAATAATTGCTTGAACTTGCTCATTTCCAGAAAATCCCGATAAAGGACTTGCTTGCGCCATAAATTGCCCCTTAGGAATAGTATCAGTTTGACTAGGCAACTTACCTTTCTCTCTCACATTTAAAGAATTAGCTAATTGCCCAATTTGAGCTTCAAGCTTTGCAATTGACTGAGAGTGAGAATGAAACAATTGATTATCTTTTCGAAGATCACCTAAGGCTTCCAAAACCTTATCTTCAAAAATAAGACTCTTAGGAGACGCTTGATTTGGATTAGAGTAAGATTGAGAATTTGATGCTTAAGAATAAGAGAAGGATTGAGAATTTGATACTTGAGGATGAGAATATTGATTCATATTTTGAGAATAGAATGAAGGACGGTAACCTTAAGAATTCTTATTTTGGAGATGTGGAGGAACATACTTTGCTTGGTAACCTTGAGTTTGAGGAGGGTTTGCACTATCTCCTTAATTTTTTCATGCAAAGTTTGGATAATTCTTCCACCCCGGATTTTAAGTATTAGAATAAGAGTTGCTCCCTTGATGAATGAAAGCAGCATTTACTTATTCTTGAGACTCACTTGGGATGATTTGTCCAAGAAGACAATTTAAACGCCGAAGGGAAACTTCGAGATTTTGATTTATAGGAGTAACAGGACAACTAAGTGATCTACAACCATGCATGCACTAGAATAAGTCAACACACCAACACTTCAATTTTTCAACCTCCATATACGATGTTCCCAAACTCCTCAAAAAATATCAATGCACTAAAACAAATAAAAGTCTCCACACGGGCCGACGCCTTCTACAAGAAGGTATGCTTGGACTTAAAAATAAAACAATTTAATTTAAGCCCACTTGGGCTGTCCAAAGCATGCAAATTGGTAAATAATTAAAGTATTAAAATTAAATAAAACTTACAATGGTCCTTAAGTAACTTCAAAAAAAAATTTTAATTGCTTCTAAGTCCAACGTTTGCTCCACTTTGCTTCAAGTACTTAGTTAACAAATCAAATGAGAAAATTAAAATTAAAATGACTTAAAAGTAAACAATCAACAAAGAATTAATATCTAATTCAATTCTTTTAAAAACCGTTTGATTCCCGGCAATGGCACCAAAACTATGATGCTACCTAGCGTGTGCACAAAATAATGCACAACACTTTAGGTATAGAAATAATATCAAGTGGGCATCATATTTTAAAATTTATAAAATCACTAAACACTTATACTATGAAGTATGAAGCGAGAAGAAATCGTCCCAAGAGATCTAAACAATTATAGATTTTCGAAATTGAATTATACTTTATTATTTAAGTGATTGCTAAAAAGAGGCCGGTTTGTTTTGTGATTAAAACTAATTTTAATTTAAATAATGCAAATAAAGATTAGAGTTTAAAATATTAGGAAAAAGACTCAGGGTGTATGATTCACCACTAAATACATTTCCTAACTCACTAACTTTCAACTAATTGGGGAAATAATAACATGTAATTAAAATGTGGCTAACAATTGCAATGAAAAGTGTAAACCATCAATTTCAAGTATGAATCAACTACCTAATGACAATTAAACTAAGTGTAATGCAATTCACCAATTCAAAGCATGATTCATCAATCCAAGTTACAAATTTAACACACATTAATCTAGAGAATATGCAATTGTGACAATAAGCATGGATTTCAAACAATTGTATGGATTGTCTACTTACCTAATAATAAAATTGTAATTAACTAATTTACCTTAAATTAAACTAATCAAATATGAAATTAAACTATTTAATCTAGACATTAACCTAATTGTGTAGTACAACCCATCTAATATAAGCAATTTCCATCAAATCAGAACACAATTACATCTAATTAATACAATGCATAGCCATCACATGATTCAATTCACAAAGAAATCAAGTGTAAAGATCAATTATCATTCAAAAACATATAAGACAATATGAGATTAACAAAGATAATCAATTGAAAGAATTATTATATATATATATATATATATATATATATATATTAAGGCTATAACAAAAATTATATAAATTAAATCCCTAAAATAGTAAAAGAGAGAAAAGTTAGGTTACATGCTTAGGGTTTATCCAACCCTAAGTAGAAGAATCAGCCACTCTTGACTGATGGAGTTGAAGACAAGACAATCCCTATCATCTGTTTTATCTTCTCTGAGCTTTTTCTTCTTCTCTGCGCTTTTTCTCCAAACCCTAACTTTCTCCTCTTTCGCGTGTTTTTCAGAGAGCGTAATATCGATTACAAAAATAAAACTTAATAAAATAAATAATAAAAACTCCCTATTAAAATAATGAAATTAAAACTAACCCTAAAAAATAATGGTTCACTGGGCTTTAAATAACAAGCCTATTAGAGCCAAATAGGTTACAAAATAAGCGAATCCTGTAACCATTAAAATAAGACAATCCCGTAATTAGTCTGCTGCCAGTAGCATGGCATCCAAACGCAGGTTTTGGCTATTGTCCCGATGTTCTGGCTTCCCTACAATAATGTTATAATTGACTAATTTAAACCCATTTGAACTTTATTGCCCTGAAATACACATAAACATAAATTAGAAATAAAATATAAAAATAAGATAAATATAAAGACTAAATACCCTAACTTAGGTAATGAAATGTGCAACATTTAAGCACTTATCAGGCTAGTTTCACAATCAATAGATATTGTAACTCCGGTCAGAATTTATCCAAATTGGACATATACATTGTAAATGGACTGATTTTACCCCCACGTTGAATTTGAAGCAATAAACCTTGCAGAGGAGCAGGTAGAACGTTGGTTTCGACTTCATCATAAATTTAATCGGATGATGCTGTCGAAATTGTTTTCAGACTTTGGTTCGACCCATGGTGAAATAGGAAGAATTGTGAGGGAAACAACTCCTTTCTTGGACAACAAGTATAGTCAAGATTTGGAATTGTCATTGTGTCCTTTCTTGGACAACAAGTATGATCAAGATTTGAAATTGTCATTGTTGGCACGAGCAATGAGGGAGTACTTTCAGTAGACAATAGAGCCTGTGAGATTTGAACTTGATATTGATGATCATGGTGAGGAGGAGGAAGTACTCTGTGTTATATGTAATGATAAAATTGTCATTAGATCTCGAGTCATTCGGATGCCATGTTCTCATATATACCATATCCAATGCATTGCAGAGTGGCCATTGTGTCACTTCAAGTTGTCAATCAACAAATCTAAGGTATCGTAGTAGTAGCAAATATGGATTTCAGTATTTGGAATTAAACACAAGAACAGAGTGCAATGTCCATTCATAATTGTGATTTACCGACTTCAATGTAAAAGAATTACGGAGTACTATATTTTGCAGTTTTGGTCAATATAGTTACCAGATTATGGATTCGTTTCATTGTTTAATTTGCTCTCTTCAAATGGGCTTTTCGATGGATGGTGATGAGCTGACACGTTTTACTCGTATCAGTTTCGACTAATTTAGTTTGTTTATCTACCAAAAAGATAAAAACCACTTTAGTTTGTTCAATAGTTTTCAAATATTATCTTCTTAAAAATAAAAAGATAAGAGAGAGAGAGAGAAAAGAAGAGGGAGAAAGATAATTGGGGCATCAAATCTTCAAGCTTCATAGAAGTTTGAACAATTGTGACTACTAAAAAATACAATGAATCGACAAAAAGCATGGGATGTGATGCATACAAATAAAAAGTGACAGAAAACGGATCAAATTTCTCTATATTATCGAACAGTGCACAAGAGCTACACATCATTATTTATGAAAATAATTTCATTTTATACTTTAAATTTCACCAATTATACTGGTGAGTTAAAATTGATAAAATTTAACCGTGAAATTCATTATTAAAGTAATAAAGTTTTAAAATAAGTGTGATAAAGCTGCACCACGGGTTTTGATTTAATCTTTTAAAAAAAAAAAATTAAAAACTTAGTAATATGGTATAAAAACAATAACTCAGTGGCGCAAGTAAAGCCCAAAACCTCTTCCTTTCGTCATTACTTGTTTGCTATGACTATTACATGGTGTCTAATACGCACGCTAATATCATTGTCGGTGGTTAACGTAACATGCGAACTATGTGCTTATAACTAATTATTAAAAACAACAAAACATAGAAAGATTCATTTTTGTGATGGAAATTAAATAAGTTTCTTTTTTTTTTTCTTTTTCTTTTCTTTTTTTTCAGTAGCTATGTCAGTGATCTTGCAAGAAATCAATGGAATAGGTCAAAATACAGGTGGTAATATAGATACACTTAGCATGCGAGAGTATCTATATATATATATATATATATAATTTAAGAAATAAGAACTAGGGTTGACAATATATTAATATGTCTTGTAATTTGGGCACGCGTGAATCTCGATCTGTATGTTCATATAATGTTATAGTATTGGTTGACTAAACTCTATCAGATTGTCTTTTGAGATCTTAATAACCATCCAAAATGTCTATCTTAGTTACTATACACCATATATCAACAATAAATAAATTTATACGTTGGCTAATGATTGAAAGACGATAATTAATTCGTTCACATAAAATTTTGTGAGAATTTAAAATAACAAAATGTTCACATAAAATTTTGTGAGAGTTTAAAATAATAAAATCTTGACATCATTGATGTAAAATCATGTTTTAAATAATAAAAGAGGATAATTTTATAAACAAGTAAATCAAATTAACAGAATTGGGGTTCTCATGATCTAAGCAAACATGCTTATGTTAGACCTTGAAACAAGATCATCTATGGGTTGATTCAAATTAAGTACAATGTATAATAATACACCCTAAGACAAAGCGTGACATATATTTGGATTTTTTTTTTTTTTTTTTTGACACCAAACTTAGAATTTTTTTTTTCTTTTTTTGAAACTAAATAAAACACCATATCATTCAAGAAGAAAAAAAATACAGTCGGAGTTAAGAGCGTCCACTCGAAATTAGAACAATTGACTCCAAGAACTTTTTGCTCAAACAAAATGAGCTATATATACTTAGGATCATTCAAGGGAAGCTTGGATGCAATAGAAAAAGTGCTCTGATTTAGGCATATAAAAATTTACAATTTTTTTTAACAATCAAACACAATCTTTTGATAATCACCCCCTTGTCATGTGAGTGGCGGGAATAAATGATCAATTAAATTAAAAACAACATCTGTAACAATTTGCAATAAAAAAGTAAAAGTGTTTTTCAGGTAGGCCATGATTCATTCACTTTATTATAGACAGATGATTTCAATAATCAAAATCCATATCATTAAAACTAATATTCAATCATTACATAGAATTCCGAGTCTCAAAAAGAGATCTAACAGCAGAGCTTGAAACCAACGCAAAGCCAAAATGAGACTCGGACAAAAGCTACGGCCAAACAACTCCTTATTCAAAAGGACTAAAGACACAAAAGACAAATTTTAGTAGTAGGATGCCAAAAGGAACCACGACAAACCGACATAATTACCAAAACAACCCTATGGCCTAAGCTGATGACACACATGGACACACCACCACACCGCCACCCATCTCAGCCTCCTTCTCCGCCATCTCCTTCCAGCAATTCAGAACAGACTTGGGTGAGCCAACTGTGCATCCACTATCCCTCTCACCAGCAGCAAAACTCCGGTACACTACCCACCCTCCACCTGCCACCTCCTGCTTCACCCCAACCTCACATGTGTATCCCTCCACGTCACCAACCCACTCCTCCGCACCACCTCCATAGCACGTGACCGCAACGCTAAACTCAGCTGGGTTGAAACTCTTCAGCGCTCTCTTCACCAATGCCTCGAACCCAATTGAACCAGGGTCAAACCCCATAGCTTCGTAACTCGCATAACTGAACCCATCCTCTGGGGTCACGTGCACAGTAGAGTAAGCTGCACCGTCGATTCCGTTCATAGAGTACCCACACGGATCGAACTCGAAGTCGCATATCACATGACTCGGGATTATGTCAGATATTCCGGACCTTTTGGTCATTTCACCAGACGAGTAATTCCCATCCTTTTTGAAAAACACCGCCGCTTTGTCCCTGTCCAAACCCGTCATGCACATCTCGAGACAAATCACAGCCGTCCCGTCCTTATCAAACGGTGATCTTGGTGGGCCCCGGGAGGCAACATAAATGTGCCAGTTGCGATTCGGCGAGGACGGATTGCCAAGAATAAAGGCATTCCCGCCTGAGGGTAAGTTACCGAAGAAGGTATTCAGGAAATTGACTTCTTCTGAGAAGCTCCGGTGAGGGGCAGGTTGGGAATTCTGGAAAATGAACGTCCCACGCGAGTACTTAACCGAGTTGACAACGAGTGAGAGTGACTCAGCGAGTTTGAGAATCTGTGGGATCGATAAGAGAAGCTTCGTAGTCCCACATGTTTTGAGGATGATTTTGAATGGATACACAAACAGACTCGACTCGGAGAGGACGTATGAGTCAAAGTCGGAATTAGAGAGCTGAGCCACGATGGTGCAACAAGCAGGTTCGAGAATTGAGTCGAGTTGGGAACGAGTCAGGGCTCGGAGGCCCAATCCTTGTGGATCAAAAAATAATGATGGTTCGGAAAAGGTTATTTCAAGGCGCTTTTCGAAGCCCTCGAATCCAATAGGTGAAACAGCCATGGTTTAGAGAATGAACAAGCCTCGAATGGTCGCCAAGAAAATCTAAATCTGAACTCTGTTTGATCACTGAATTCAAAACAAAAAAAGAAGTGCACAATATAAAAGGAAAATTGGGGGGAAATCCTAATCTACTGAGGCCGCATTATCTTCTGAAAACGTATCACGATGGTTTCCTCAAGCACTGCAATTGATCAGAAAACACATATATCAGTATATACAATTGATGCATATATATATATGTGTGTGTATACCTGCATATATATATAGATATATATAGATAATTAATGATTGTGCATTCTTACGTTGGAGTAGGCAGCAGATCGGAACTTCTGGATACCACCGTTGGGGCGAACGTCTTCAATGCTGTAACCAAGGGGGGCTTCGTATTGCAGAGAGCTACGACTACTACTACTGCTAGATTTCTTCTTACCACCTTTGGTCTCCATTACAACATCAACACTCTGCAAAACCACAAAACAGAGATGTCACCACAAACCCACCAGTATTCCAATCTTTTTTACACCAAATTTCATATATATATATATATACACACACATGTATATAATTATTTTTTTGGGTTACAAATATGGATTACTAAGTAAAAGATTTACATCAGGCTCAAAGATACCCCAATCAAAAACCGATAATAACATATGGAATCAACATAGACCCAGTTATATAGTCAAGAATCCAATAATCAAAAAGGCAATCTGTGTAACATAAAGGAAATAAAAGAAAGAAAAACCTTACATGTCCTTGAGAAGAATATGAAAAAAAAGGTTTTCTTAGAACGAACGACGGGCTGGAGAGAGAGAGTAGGACGAGGAACAAGAGAGAGAAACAAGCAAGATGTAAGAGAGAGAGAGAGAGAGAGAGAGAGAGGGGAACAGGAAGAGATGGCGAGGGTTTGTGTGAGAGAATTGGGGGCCAAGGATAATGTATATATAGATGGACAGGGCTAGGGCTAGGGCTAGGGCTGCGTGAGCCACCAAACCATATGAGGGTGCTCTTAGTGAGAATCCAAACCGTGACAATAGTTACTTTTGTCTCTTTTAATAGCTAAGGAATCCACGTGGCAATGTTCTGGCCTCCACTTTCAAAACCTAGGCACGTGTGGGACTGTTTTGAACAACTATGGGCCATTCAAAACGAATCCGGATCCTTTTCTCCGGATCTTTGCCCCACAAACTTTATAATAGGATTATCGATATGATCTTTATCTAAATTAAGTTTGTGTTAATAAAATTTGTGAGTCTAAATCCCGTTATAAAGGGGACAAATCGTAGAAAAAATTTCCCTTCTTTTTAGACCGTACTTGACTTTGGCTGGTGGGCCTTTTTATTTATCAAATTTTAATTTAAATAATTAAATAGTATTAATTATTAAACTTCCAAACTAACCTAATTATAACCATTGAATGCATTTTATCTGGTCCATATAAAGTAATTTAGATTGTTGCCATTGATTCAATTGGAAAACCCCCTTACGTAGTTAGTTTCTATACAATAGTCTCTATAAAATTGTTTAGTATGAAAAGACTGTTGTAATAAGGAGTTTATCCTATATTGAATTTGAATGGAAGTGTAATTAAGTACATATATAAATTTTTAGGTCGAATTGCAAAGCACCCATCCGTTGGTATCAAAGTCAGAGTCAGCCTTTGATCCGGTATCACGCCAAGCGTTCGACCTGAAAGGCATCCGGGTGAGCTTGATTTTTGTGTGTTTAAGGATATCCAAACAAAGCAGATGATTGGTTGTAGTATTAGGCGAGGGAAACTATATTACTTGGACTTGATGTCCAAAAGTTCCGATAAGCTATGACAAGCATTGACAGTGGATGGTTCTGAAGGAGAGGAAAAAAAAATATAAAATCTGGCTGTGGCATCGACGTCTGGGGCATGTTTCATTTGGTTATCTGAAAAAATTATTTCCTAATTTATTTGCAAAATTTGATGTTTCTAGTTTCCGCAGTGATTGTTGTGAACTAACAAAGAGTCACCGTGTTTCGTATCCATTATGTTTGCATAAAAGTCTACTTCCTTTTATGATTATACACTTTGATGTTTGGGATCCGTCCAAAGTTACTACTTTAGGTGGATCCCGTTGGTTTGTTACTTTTATTGATGACTGTACCAAGATAATCTGGTTGTGCTTGATGAAGTCCAAAGGTGAAGTGAACTTATTATTTCAGAAGTTTCATAAAATGGTTGAAACTCAATACAATGCACATGTTTAGGTTCTCTGTAGTGACAATGGTGGAGAATATCAGAGTTTTGACCTTCAGCAGTATTTGGAAGCACATGGAACTATTCATCAAACCACTTGTTCTAATACACCTCAGCAAAACGGGGTTGCAGAGCCAAAAAATCGACACTTATTGGAGGTTATTCGTGCTTCATTGACAGAAGCGCATATATCATTATCATATTGGGGAAAAGCACTTACCTCTGCAGCATATCTAATCAATCAAGTACCTTCCACCTCTATTGCCTTCCGGACACCATTGCAGGCTCTCACTGACGCAATTGTTATCCTAACTGTCCCAAATCTACCTCCTCATGTCTTTGGTTGTGTAGGATTTGTACATTTCCATAAGTATCAATGCAATAAGCTAACTCATCGAGCATTGTAATGTGTTTTTCTCGGATATGCTACTCATCAAAAGGAGTATCGCTGTTATCACCCTCCCACTCATCGAATGTTTATCACAATGGATGTTGTCTTTCATGAAGACTCGATGTACTTTTCCTCTACGTCTGAACTTCAGGGGGAGTACCAGAACGAAATTCAGACTCTAGATTATGATTATCACACTTTTGAGGACAGCGATTCTAGTGTTCAAGACTCACAAGTTGGACCAACCAATCAGGAATCAGGTGAATTGGATTCGAGTGGTATAAGTTTGGATCAAAGTGGTGATGAATGCCCAAAAATGGAAAGTATGGCGCTAACCCCATCGTCGTTCGAGTTCGAGTCCCTCGCAACTTATATATTAAACCAATCGCTTGCTGAGGATGTTCCTGATTTAGTGCTTGAGCCATTCAGAAGACAATTACCACCGCATCACACTAGAGGTATTCATAAATCCACATATGAACCCGAACTTTCTAGTAAAGTTAAGTATCCCATGAGCAATTATGTGTCAAACCATCATTTGTCATAATCAAATTTGTCATTTGTAAATCAATTTTCTACTGTATCTATTCCTAACAGTATGTAGGAAGCCTTACCTGACCCCACCTAGGTGGAAAGCAACTATGAACGAGGAGATGAAATCCTTGCAGAAAAATGGAACTTGGGAACTCATTGATCCTCCACCAGGAAAGAAACTAGTTGGATGTCGATGGATTTTACATTGTGAAGTATAAAATAGATGGCACAATTGGACGTTTTAAAGTAAGATTGGTGGTAAAAGGTTACACCCAACCTATGGAATCGATTACACCAAGACATTCGCACTTGTAGCCAAAATAAACACAGCTCTTGTTTTGTTGTCTTTAGCTGCGAACTTCGATTGGCCATTACAACAATTCGATGTGAAAAATGCCTTTTTGCATGGTGAATTATTTGAAGAAGTCTACATGGATCTCCCACTAGGATGCATGATACCCGAAAAGTATAGTCGGAAGGTCTGTAGGTTAAAAAAATCATTATATGGGTTGAAACAATCTCCAAGAACATGGTTTGGAAGATTCACAAAGTCTATGATAGCCTTTGGCTACCATCAGAGTAATTCAGACCACACGTTATTTCTAAAGAAACAACAGAGTAAGATCAGTGCACTCATTGTATATGTAGATGACATGGTGGTTAGAGCGAATGATTCTGAAAAAATAAAGGCTCTCAAGAACTACTTGTCCAGAGAATTCGAAATGAAAGATCTAGGTCCTTTGAGATATTTTCTTGGGATCGAAGTATCTCGATCTAATAGAGGAATCTTTCTATCTCAAAGAAAATATGCCTTAAATCTATTACAAGAGACTGGCATAACAGCATATCAACCAGCTGAGACACCAGTGGAAGAATGATTGAAGTTATGTGTTGAGTCCAACTAAGTACCTGCTAATAAAGGAAAATTCCAAAGACTTGTAGGGAGATTGATGAACTTAGCATACAAGAGACCAGATCTGCTGGCTTATGCATTGAGCATTGTTAACCAGTTTACGCATGATCATAGAAAGCAACATATGAATGCAGTTATGCACATTTTGAGGTATTTGAAATCTGCTCTTAGAAAATGAATTTTGTTTACTAGAAATGTTGGTTATCAAATATAGCTGCATATACTGATGTTGACTGGGCTGGAGCTATAGATGATAGGCGATCTACTTCTAGTTACTTTACTTTTGTAGGAGGTAATCTTGTTACATGGAGAAGCAAGAAATAAAATGTTGTTGCTCACTCGAGTGCAGAAGCTGAATTCAGAGGTCTGACGCTTGCACTTTGTGAAATATTGTGGTTAAGACTTCTCTTGTGGGATTTGGGTTATCTTCTTGGACAACCTATTCGACTATATTGTGACAATAAAATAGTATGTGATATTGCCTATAATCCAGTTCAACATGATCGTACGAAACATGTTGAAATAAGCAGATTCTTCATTAAGAAAAAGTTGGATGGGAAAATTGTGGAGTTGTCTAAGATTCGATCTAAAGATCAACTAGCCGACATTCTCACTAAAACAGTCTCAAATCAAATGTTTTCAAAAATTTTAGACAAGTTGGGCATGTGTGACGTCTATGCACCAACTTGAGGGGGAGTGTTGAGATTTTATCTCTTATAGTACAGCTGTAGGATTGAATTATTTACTCCTTGATTTAGGGTTAATTGGTTTGTAATTAGTTACCGATTTTAGCTCAACCCTATTCTATAAATTGGATGTAACACCATCAATGAATTATCGAATAAAGTTTTTTAATTCTCATATTCTTTCTCTGAATTTCAAGAGAGCCATTTAGGTAGGCAAGGTGATCTGACCACAAACGAGGGCGTTGTGAGTTCAGGTGAAGGAAAATGTAACAAATGGGAGCTATTCCACATTGGATCCAGATTGGAGAGTGATTGAGTATATATCAGTTATCTATTAGTTCCACCTAATAAGTTAAACTTTTGGCTTTTGAATCAGATCGCGAATCACCTACCTATTACACCGGTGTTAGTTGGCAAATCAAAATAAAAAAATTTTAAATTTTAAATTTTAAATTTAGTGATCAAATCTGAAAAATAAAAATAAATTAAAAAATTACTCTAATTGACTTCAAAGTCCAGAAAAAAGAATAGTCAACAAGTTTAAAACTTTATTGTATTGTACATTTGTTAACAGATATTCCAAACGCCAACTTAAATCCACTCTCCCTGCAAAAACCCACACACACACACACACGTGTAGTTGCTAAACTATCAAAAAATGATGTGTTCCTCCATTTCCATTACCTACTTCCACATCATTATAATGTCAGTTCTTAATTCACACTCATATAAATCTAACTTATCAGGCTTTTAGATTCTAAATCATTATTCTAACCACAATCGTAATCTCAAATGTTTTTCTCCTCCATTGTTGTGCCACCGAGAATGTTTCAAATTGTAATTCGAAGTGATCTTTTGCATCAAACGGAGACCTTCCTTGAAGGAAATTGTTATATATTGATCTTGTAATGATATTCTGACTTCTCAGTTGTCTCAAGAGCTGCAACTCATTCTTTTCGTATGCAAAATTAATGTGATCTCGTTCAAAATCTCATGTGTTCTTTTCTATTTTTATTTTTCTGCCAAAGATTGCGCATAATTTTGATCATCATATAAACCCCATTGCTTCTTCAACTTCTTCATCTTCAATATATTATAATCCAGAAAGTAGTAGTGATATTGCATCTCAATCGGGACGATTTTCTTCGTAGTGGTTGATTGTTATCGATCTGGTATAGAGATAGAAAGGGGATGAAGACGAGGATGACGCATGAATGGTGCTTTGAGAGAATTGTAGGAGATTTTTTGGAGGGTAAATTTGTACTATAAAATTATCTCATAATGTTTTTTTAGTGACATTTTAAGAAATTTGACAAAATTATATTTGAAAGGTCACTTATTAGCAATTAATTTTTAAATTTAGTAACTATTCAATTTTTTAAAAATTTATGGTCACTTTAGAGCAACTTTTTTAGGTTTGGTTACTAAAATCTAGTCTCTCCCTAAAATGTGGAGAGAAAAAAAAAAAAAAAAAAAAACTAATGGATGCAGTGGGAAGAGAAATGTTAATTTGCATATAGAATTAAAGATCAAAAGGGCATTCAAAATTAATATGATATGAAATCATTAGAAATGATTTTAAAAAGTGATAGTATATTAGAAGTGAAAAGAATAGAGAAACATAATTCAAAATAATCAATCTCATTCATATGAGATTAAGATATGTTTAAAAGTTACTTCCTCCGTCACAATATTTGTGAGTTACAATTTTTAAAATAAATAATTATATTTGAATTTATGAGTCACGGTTCTCAAAGTCATCATATATTCATTTTAATATAAGTAATATTTTTAATATTTATAATTTACATTAGTCACAAGTTCGGTGGACTAGTTAAAACAATTTGTCTTTTAAAAGAAGAAAAATAAACTTAGTACTAATTTGTAGAGCCTAGGTGTGGTGGCCCAATTATCTTCCCCCAAAAATTCTATTGCAATTTGGCATGATGCTTGAGTTTGACATTTTCTTAGATTGGGCTTTATTACTTTTTCTTTTTTCAAATTGGGGCTGTCCGATTGATTTGTGTTACCAATTGTTATGTAGTACTATATCTTTGAAGGTGGGGGAAGAGAGAGCAATTACGGCAAAGCTTCCTAAATCATCGGCATATTGGAGGTTGTGTAAAAGTTGTGGCTGATTATTATTTAAAATGCTTATCATACTATATATTTTATTTGGGAACATTCATAGAGTTAGGGGGAGAAATGACTAGGGAGTTGTTAGGCTAGAATCTTCACAGGGAATAAAGGTGTGTGTGTGTGTGTGTAATGATGCAATTATAAGGGCCGCCTCAACTTTATCACTTGGGTATCTTTGCACCTGATCTAGCCACGCCAATTCTGTGTCATCATGTATCCCATGCTTTTCAATTCATCAGAAACACGAATATTGACCAATTATTCAAATAGAAATACCCCGTAATAAAAGTGTACGAAAGAAAATCACATTGAATATTTTTATTTTTTTATTAATGTGAGTGAAGAATGTTATTATCGACGACATTAACTTTTATAATGATATCATTTTTTATTAATATAAATTTAATTTTTATAATGA
Source organism: Cornus florida (assembly GCF_030987335.1). NCBI lineage: Eukaryota > Viridiplantae > Streptophyta > Magnoliopsida > Cornales > Cornaceae > Cornus > Cornus florida. The sequence continues at coordinate 85,107,713 of NW_026775580.1, read as the reverse complement.
GATAATTTTCTATTAATATAAATTCAAGTAAATATAATTAATTTTTTATCATGATATCACAACTCTTATTCAAAAGAAAGTGTTAGTATTCTCCATGTTGGTAAATTTTTTTTTTTCCACCAACAAAGAGATTAAACAATAGAAGAAAGGGAAGAATAATCAGGGAGCAGAACATTTAACAACTACGGGACCATATGCTTCATTCCAAGTCACCACACTTGGCTTCTAGAGTCTTTCTACTCAACAAATGAGCCACCAAATTTTCTCCACGAGGAACCCAAGCAAGAGAGGATCCAATACAATAAAAAAGAAGGAAACTGATAACTTGGAATACCACCAACTGATCTTCCACATAAACTTGCGACTGCATAACAGGCTTGCAATCCCCTCATGTTGGTAATGACAGTAAAGCAATACAATAGGAAAGCATGCAAGAAATCATTGATGAAATCTTTCACTTGTAGTCATATTTATGTAGTAACAAGTTAAGGTTTTACTTGGCAACCACAGTTATTTTATATTTTTGCTTTGATTCGAAACAAATATAATATTTTAACTTTAAAATTTGTTCAATATTTATTTGGAAGCTTGTTTGCTAACGTATATTTATTGCAAGATTTTTAAAAATAAAAGTATATGAAAACATGTTTAGTAAAAAAGTATTGTAAGTTTAAAAAATTAAATGATTAGTTAAAATGTCATTTTATATATATGTGTGTGTGTATAATATATTGTGAACAGTGTTTTACGTTATATATATATATATATTTTTTTTTTTACATGATCAAAAGTAAAATATACGAAGTAAAAGTGATTGTCAAACTGCCCCTAAGTTTTGTCATTTTTTTAGGTAGTAAAATGTTAGAAAATAGTTAAACTTTGCCAAAAAGAGGGAGAAATTTTAAAATAGAAAAAAAGGGTCGAGCAAGAATAGGATTGAACTAATTATTCTAATTAACTTCATAAGATCTGCAGGTCTTAGGGATGGTTGGTCTTAATATAAACAAAACACTGAAATCACTTTAAGCCATAAGAGAAGACAAAAAGTGATCACTGTATATTAAATTAATAAGGTCTCGCATGGTCTGTATATAGGGTATATATATTAATATCAGCAATGGATTTGGATTTATGTGATAAAACAATACGTACTACTATTATTTATCCAAATTAAATTGAAATGGGTAACGCCTAGGTGTCGATAATATTATATAATCGTCATGTTTTTAATATATTCCTTTTCTTGAGAGTTGAGATTTGTTAATATAATCCAATTTTTCTTCAGCTGCACTTTTATCTCGCGTGCCATGCTCCTTTCTGGATACAGATTACAGACCAGCATCCACTAACTTCATTAATTAAAACAAATTATTTATAAATTTTTATTTTGAAGGTAAAATTAAATAAAAATAATGCATCCTTCTAAATTAAAAAAATAACGAATGACGCTTAGATGTAAATTTCACGACATAATATTTGAATGAATCATGTGAAGTGTCTCCTTCTTCATTCACATATTAATGCATGATTCAACATCCTCTCGATTTAGGAGATGCAGCAATAATGCTCAAAATTAAATAAATCTAAAAAGAGTTATTTTTCTGTAAATAATGTCAAATATTAATTACTTCTATACCCAATTCATATCCTTCCATCATTATTGATAAATGAGAATCAATAATAGATAATGACGTGCATTCATGCATGTGTATGGAGTTTTTAGTCCATCATACTCGTGTTTCAATATTCATTATATTCTCTAATTTTGTGTTTAAGTACGTGGTTGATGCCGCATGCAATCAAATGTACTTAATTAAAGTCAGAAAAATAATTAAAGAAAGCGAAGCGATTAATTAAGATGAAAATGTTGGTAACGCATGCAATATAAATTATAGTATCATTTTTGTGTATGAATAACATATAGTTGCCCATTTTTAAAAAATGCAACTTATATGAATTAAATGCGATGGAGAGTCTAACACTAATATATGTTGAGGTTTTGATTGAATTAATCAGAGTATTGGGTCCATCTCTTGTCTGATGTAGATATATAGCTCGATATAAGGTCATTTTATTTATTATTCTATGAGGAAAAAAAAAAAAAAAAGAAGTAAAATTGCTAATATTTACGTGTTTAATTTACTAAAACAACCTTCCAAAGAAAGAAGTGATTTGGAAAAGTCACTTTTCCCATGTTTATAGCTCTCAACATAGTAGCAGCAATTGGGAGGTCAAATTTATAGTGAGAGAACGCAATTAGGCTGTTTTTGGTTCCCATATCGGAATATTATAGAACAATTCTTGTGTTTATATAAGAATGAGGTAAAATGGTATGGTACTGGGCTTCGTAACGGAAGCCTGTGACCCATGTGGGAGCAGTAAGGACTTGGTTGTAAGGGGGGACTGTGCAGGTGCGAGTAACTAGTTACCGTGCTCTGTGGTTTCTTGCGCGCGAGACAGAAACTTTGTTAGAGTTTCTGGGGCGTGCGCGAGCTTTGCTGGCTTGACAGAGCAGCGACCAAAAGCCGTTGGCCTGCCCGTCCTTCTGGAGAAGGGTTGGCCGAGCTTGTACCCTCAAGCTCCCTACAGCACGATACCCCGCGGTCGGGCTCTCTCAACTAACCAAAACCTTTTTTGTTTTGCATCCGTTTGGCAGTGAATGATGCTTCCCCTGCATAGGTGTCATGTTTGATTGCTGCACGGGGGTTGTGTTAAAAAAACTTAAGCTATTAGATGGGGGCAAAAGCGATAAAATTATTTACGAGAAACAGATTACTTTGAATCCGTAAATGTTTTAAATCCACAAAACAAAAAATAATTTCTGAAAAATTTGTATTGATAATTGAATGAATCAATTGCTCTGCAATACATTTATTTATAAATGAAAATTCTATCAATATAAAGTAAATCCTAAATACATTTATTTATAAATGAAAATTCTATCAATATAAAGTAAATCCTAAAAACGAAAGGAAACTAGCAGCGTAAGGAAATTGCTAAAAAATTAACTTACTCTGAATATTCTATAAAAATAAGGAAAGAAATCTACTTACTAAAAAATTAACTTACTCGGAATATTCTATAAAAATAAGGAAAGAAATCTACTTACTAAAAAATTAACTTACTCGGAATATTCTATAAAAATAAGGAAAGAAACCTAATTACTAAAAATTAATAAATACCAAAAAAGAAAACAAATTGAATCAGGCCATTCCCGAGCCCTCGGGTTAAAAATGTAAATTGAGTTACACCAGATCAAGGATTGGGTCTGACTCTAATACCAATTGTAACGGGTGAGTACTTCGTAATCCGATTAAAAAACTTAAACTATTAAATGGGGCTAATACCCAATCACTCTCCCACTGGAATTCAACGTGGGACAAACTCCCTTGTTATTGAATCAGGCCATTCCCGAGCCCTCGGGTTAAAAATGTAAATTGGGTTACACCAGATCAAGGATTGGATCTGACTCTAATACCAATTGTAACGGGTGAGTGCTTCGTAATCCGACTAAAAAACTTAAACTATTAAATGGGGCTAATACCCAGTCACTCTCCCACTGGAATTCAACGTGGGACAAACTCCCTTGTTACAGTATAGTAAGGCACTTGAATTTATGCAATAAAATATAATCTCATAATTTTAATAAAATATAATCTATTAATCTCATAATTTTAACAAAACTACCATATTTAATTTACCAGAACTACCAGAACTATAAAATATAATAAAATATAATCTACCAGAACTAGGAGGCTCTTAGTAAAATATAATCTCATAATTTTAATTTATTTCTTTTTCTTGAGATTGCGAATATAATCTAACTGTACATTGGTTGGATTTTCATCATCACGTATTTGATTTGAATTTTGAAATTAGAATGTCAAGCATTTGAATTCATATTTAGAAGGCGCATATTGAAGCCTATTTATTTATTTATTTTTTTTTTAAACACATATGCAACTAAAAAGAAGGTAACGATAATAATTCAAAACACTAGTGTATTAGTGGATTGAAGTTTTTCTTATATTATTCTAATAAATAGTGTTCAACAAGAACTTTCTTCAATATTGAATAAGAATAGCATTTCTATTCTTAAAAAACCTTTATCTCAATACTTGTCATGTAATTCGAAAGCAAAAATTAATTGGAAAAATTATCTAATCCCAATCTCAAATCCATGTATTCTGTATATTTCGCCTGTATTCACCCCAACCTAATCCAAAATTTTGAAAATCATAAATAGAAGTTCGAGTCTACCCAACCTCAAACACAAATAAAATTTTCCAAATTCAGATTGGCTGGGTGGATGATGAACCTATCAATGATGGTGTTACACCTCAGCTTGTAAAGAAGGTTTGAGCCCGCTTAGAGCATCTCCAACCATTGTATATACTTTTTTTTGTATAAATCTGATGTGTCATGATGAATTTATACAAAAAAATTAGATTATTTAATTTTAACTCAAACGGTTATTCTATACCTTTTGTGTAAAAATATATCTCCTAATAACAATCAACCATGTGTCATGTCAGGACCCCACATAACTTTTACAAACCTACTTAATATATGGTTGATTTTTTAATGGAACGAAAAAAATGGATGAAAAAGGAAATATGTTGATATTGTAGTGTAAAAATGTTGTGTAAAATACACAATCTTTTTACACATTGATGATATGGTAATTCTTAACAAACTGCTGGAGATGGAAAAAATTTATCCATCATAGGTGGCAGTGTATATTTTACACAAAAGAGTATTTTAACGGAGGTGCTCTTCGTCAGTAATTCTGAAAATTGTTTTTAAAAAAATTGTACAAATATATTGTTTGGTTCAATTTTTTTAAAACCATTCTTTAAAAACTTTTATAAAAATGTTTGTTTTCATAAAGATGCTTTTTATAGTTATATGAAATCAATTTTATGTCTTCTGAGTTCTTTAAAATGATTTTCAAATTACAATCGAAGTAGGCTCTAAATTATCTTAAATAATAAAATGATGTTATCATCATGCATAAATACAAGAGTTAACATTCTGATTTTTAATTCAATATTGTTTTTTATTATTATTTTTCAATTAACAGTGTCAAGATAACAAATTGTTTTGGGCTGACTCAATAAAGCTAACCATACTGTTATTAACCTAATCCCACATCGAATAATTACATAAAAACTCTCTTGTTTATATTTGAACCAAACGTGTGGTGTACTTCTATCGGTATAGATGCTTCCAGGTTTATAACTGTTTCTTGACACCTCTTTCTTCAATGATAAATTTAACATTCATGAGTTTTCCTTTTCTTTTGTGAAAACTTAAAAAAAAAAAAAAAAAAAAAAAAAAAAAAAAAAAAATTATGCGAACCAGAAATGGCTTAATTTCAGTCATTTCAGCCATTTAGCTGGTTGACGTTTGAAAGATTTATATATTGTTAATTTCAGTTATTGGAGCTGGTTGAGGTTTGAACTGTACATGAGATGAGACAATGGTAGCATAAATTTATAGTGAGATTTTTTTTTTTTTTTTTTTTTTAAAAGTGAGATGAACTATAATTAATGTGCACATGACATTCCTATATACTATGAGATTATTAGCATACACATCCCATTGGAAATTTTCAAAAGAATAAAAGGACAAAACGAATATTACAATATTAATGTTAGATTTTTTATTGAGGGCTATTTCTACAAAAGAATAGAAGTATTTTTAGCGCACTTTTTCAACTGAGAAGTGAAAGTACTAAGCAAAAAATACATTAACAGTATTTTCTGCATTTCGCCTTAATTATATTTATACTTTCAATGAGCACCAAAGTTTTTGACAACATAATTCTAATTAAAGAGAGAGGTGGCTTCTTGTAACTCTCAGAGCTAAGAAATCTCCAATGGTGACCACAAATGCGAAGTCTTATGAAATGTTGGGAATAAAGAGTAAAGACAAAAACAAGAAATATAAGCATGTAGATCACAATTTTTAAAACAGGACCCCTTTTTTTTTTTTTTTTTTTTTTTTTTTAGAGAGGGGGAGATATTATATGATGGAAATAATGCATCAATTTTGTCAAATGTTGTGTACTTGAGATTCACACTCGTTGTTCATGTTATTTAATTAATTTGAAACCAGGGTATCAATTAAGACTACCAGGAATCATTCCTATATGATCCATGGTCCTAGCCTTTTGTCAAATTACACACATGTAGAGTTTGCTTTTTATTACACAAATCTCCCGTAAATCCATTAATCCGGATGTTAATATTGAAAATGAAAAATCAACAATGTCCTTAAATTATAATAATGTGGTCTCCTTCAAAAAGCTCATACGTTAGGGTAGTGTTTGTTTTTTTTTTTTTTTTTTTTTTTTTTGGCAAAGATTGCGCATAATATTGATCATCATATAAACCTCATAGCTTGCTTCAACTTCTTCAATATTGCATCTCAAGAGCCGCGATTTTCTTTTGAGGAGTGAGATTGCTATATGCTACAGAGATAAAAAGGGATGTTGACGAGGTATGACCGCATGAATGATGTAGTGAGAGAATTGGAGGGTAACTTTGTCCTAATAAATTATCTCATTTTTTTTTTATAGTAAAATTCTAACAAATTTGACAAAATTATCCTTGCAAGGTTACTTATTAACAATTAACTTTTAAATTATTATTCATCTTTTTTGAACTTTAAAATCTGATCTCCCCTGCAAAAAATAAAATAAAAATAAACCTAACGGTGATAAAAGAAATGTTAATATAGGATAAGAGACAAAAAAAGGCATCCGAAACTAACATGAGATGAAATCATAATTAATGATTTAAAAAAGTTAAATATTAAAGGGACAGATAGTTTGCAATAGAATAGAAAGGAGAAAGAGAATTTACGTGAAGCGGTGGAGTCGGCAGAGGTGCAAAGTTTGAAACTAAAGGGTCATGAGGAACGAACACAGTCTATTCTATTCATATGAAATTAAGACAAGAATAATAATGAATGTTACTCAAATTCCATGCTTAAAAGTTGTTATTTTCAAGTCATACCTAGGGATGGCAATTTACCCCAATCAAGTGGAGAACCGCCCATGTCCAGTTTAAAGCAGGTTTGGAGAACCGTTTATTTAAATGGAGTGGGAATGGGAGTTGGGAAAAAAAATCGGCCAGATTTGGAGCAGGGGAGGGGTACCCCCGCCCCGTAATCGCCCCGATTGCATATGAAATTACTCCTATTAGCTCCTGCCATGTTATTGTACTTACCAATTTAACATATTATATATACACTTCTAAATAAATCCTACTCATTCCTATCTTCTAAAGCGGAGCGAGACGGGGCAGGGCAGGGCAGGGGCGGGGCAAGTGGGGATGGGGCAAGGCAGTTATGGGGATTGGGGGTAAAAAAATAATCGGTTATGAGGCGGTTTTGTGAGTGCCAAATTTAAACAGGGATGACGAACGAGAAACCTGCCCTAACTCACCCCATTGCCATCGCAGCGGTCCCATACTCATTTTGTTTGGTTCAATATTTTTTAAAACAGTTTTGTTAAAATTCTATTTTAAAAATGTTTTTTTTATTATTATTATTTTTAGAATTATCTTTTATAGTTCTTTGAAAATAATTTTTTGCTTTGAGAACGATTTTTAGAGTTACAAATCAAACAAATTTTAAATTATCTTTTAAAAAATGAATAGATGTTATATCAATGAAAGCATTTATGGATAAATTATTTATATAAATTGGTTCCACAAACCTTATCTGGGCAGCATGGTGGATCAAATTGGACCTCACTTCTCTATATTTTTTTTAATAATATGCATTATATTTTCATAAAAAATGATGCCAATGATTATGTTCTTCCCAATTTATATGAAACAGTGTTAAGGAATGTCTTCTAAGCATATTTGGACTAAAAATTGTCTTTATAGTTTTTCTAATATAATTATACAAACCAGGCTTAACATTATGATCTTTAATTCAATACCTTTTTTTTTCGGTCACATGTTTCATTCGACAGTCAAACTATCAATCCTCTATATTTTTTAAAAAATGATATATCAATTCGATTAAACCATGTTGATATAGCTTTTTTATACAAAAATTCTCAGTTTTGTTACACTTGTCCTTAATTCTCAGTATCAAACTGACAAAGGTTTTGGGTTTGACTCAATAAACCTAATCACTTATCATATCCAATATTAACCTAATCCCACATCGAATAATTATATAAAAACTCTTTTGTTTAGATGGTGATGAGTTGAACCAAACATACGCCGAGCTTGGTTACTCTAGCTTGTGACCCAAGTGGGGGCATTAAGGCCATTGAAAGTTGCGACTGGTCGATTTATGGTGAACACAAGCTCCGTCGATTTCGAGACAAGTTCGGCGCTGGCTTTACAGAGCAGCACTAATATGGCTAGTAATAGAAAGATGACCTATACCGTGTCGGGTATTTCTCGAACGCCTAGGCCGCCTGCCCGCTGGGCCAGGATTTGAATCTGTCCCTGCTGGGCTGGATATGAGCTTGTCCTCGAACTGGGACGCCTGCCCGTGGAGGGGCAACTGGCCTCGCTTTCAGAGGGAGGTCTTATCGACTTAGCGGATGATGCTGCTCTTTAATCATGCTGTTACAAGAATGGAACATTTTGTTACTACAAATTTCTGAGCATGTTTTCCAGTCAACACCACTAACAAAGGAACTCTTGGACGATGACCTAGCAGGAGAGATCTCACTAATGGTTACACTGACAGAAATTTCTTTTTCCATGGGCTACACACGAATAACTGATGTATACTTTTGTCGAGATACTGTAGGTGGATGTGTTCACATTTTCATGCAATTTTTTCATTTTTTTTTTTTTCTTTTCCTTTTCAATGTATGTGATAGATTGGAATTATTAAACCCTAGCATAAACCAACTGTTTAAAGGTTCCAATAGGTAAATTTTTAAGTATTTAGAACCCCTTTTACTTTTCAGAAACTCTGTTTAAGGCCCTAAGGTCAAAACAAATTCCGAAAATACCCCCGAAGGGGTATCTGTTCAAGGGAGCCGGCTCCCCCCCATGGGAGCCGGCTCTTTATCTTCCAGAGCCGGCGCCGGCTCTCTCTCCCTGAGAGCTTGCTCCTTCGTCTTTGACCTTTGGCTTCGCTTCCGGCGCCATTCCAACCATCCGTCCCACCTTTGATACAGATCTTTAAAATTCCTAGAGTTCAATTTACATCCACACAGTCCTAGAACCTCCTCACATCCCCTTAGGATTTGATTTACAGAAGCTTAAATCTTAGTCGCAACAGTTGAAATAAAGAATAATTTCAGAAACACAAAACGTAAAAACAGATTTTAGCTTGGTTCATTATGCATAAATATTCGTTTTAAAGTTTAATTACATTCCTAGGGTTCCGTCTAAGTTCCTAGACTCCTAGAAACTCTTCACCTTCCACTATGAATTAATTTACAAAAATCTCAATTCACAAACAAACACAGTATGTAGGAAACCGATTCCAGTTCTTTAAACACAACATGTTACAGTCTGTTACACATGCATCAACCATCAGTTTTAAGGTTGAATTAACCCTGGAGACTATAAAGAATGCACAGAATACAAGTTTACAGGAAGGAGAGAATGAAACTTGCCTTTAGATTTCGGTGTGACACCTTAAGCGTCGTCTCTAAGTTTAAGTTTCAGAATTCTCTAAGTCTGTTTCCCCTCTGCTCTGCTCACAGTTCCCTTCCTCTATTAATTCCTGGTTCCATCCAGAAGCAACCCCTTGGTTCTTCCTCCAGTCTTTCTCCTTTAGCCTCACAGATTATATTTTGAGACTCTCTCTGTTTTCCTTTAAAAATACTATTTCGTGAATAGGGTTTTTTTTTCTAACAGACGTAAAAGAACATATATATATATATAGCCGTCTATAAAACCCTAACTCTAATTCCAATCCTAACATATGACGGCTAAAACTCACAAAAGAAAACCCTAAATTTACACTATATATAAAACCAAATAATACAAATAATCCATTTAAACCATAAATTAATCAAATAATTAAATTAACTCACAAATAAAACAATTATAGTTAAAACCACAAACTAATCAGATAATTTAAATTAAAACAATTTCAATTCAACAATTAAATTAAACACATAAATAATAATTAAGCAAATACACATAAAATAATTTCACCAATTAAAGCAATTAATTTAAACAACTAAGTTATAAAATTAAACACAAATGAAATCAAAACCAAAATCTAAAATTTAAATTCCCATTTTATCCTTTTGAAAATTAGGGGTATTACAATAAACATCCAGAAATAAACTATGGTGAGAATCCTACATCGTCGGAAGAGTGAATAGAAACCTCTGCTCAACACAAACACGTCTAGGTCTGGAACTGTCGTGTACTTGAAAAATAGAAGTGGGTCAGGCCCACACGCAAGTTCTATACTACTACAATCCAAACAGAGGCCCGATACGTATGTATACCCTAAACAATTCAACAATAGCTAATAGTCCGTAAATATATATATATAGTCACACTAAAGGACTCTCACTAGACTACACGCCGGTCTCAACTTGAATAGAGGTAACATGCTAAAACGCACACGAAGTGGGCATGTGTACCTAAACCTAAACAGGGTACACCTCTAACCATCGTATCCAGCCATGCATCCCAATGCATATACGCTCCCTAACTGTCGATCCTAAGACTCAAGCTCATATCGAGGTACCATAACAATATATTTAAAGTCCATCCTGAATCCTAGTAGTGCCGCTCAACTAGTCGTTGCCATGACACTACAATTAATAGGACTTAACTTTTAATTAATCCAATTCTTAATCCAGAGTAGGTAGGTTTTGGTATTTTGAAACCAAACCGTCCCTAGTATACCACCGTCCCATACCGGTGTATACTATCCAATCATCCAGCAGTTGATAATATCAACAATTAAAGCAAATATCAGCTAAATCCATATTCCCATTACTGATACTAACAAGCATAGTGTAAGCATCAATAAACAGAATCAGCCATATACATAAACAAATTCAGTTTTTATATCCAACACTGATACTAATAGGCATAATGTAAGCATCAAGAACCATAGTCACTGTATATACACAAACCTACTCAGTTTAGGTTGTTTCATTCAATCAGGTATAATGATAAAATTATTTCAAATTATCATTCAACACTTAACAGTTGATATTACAGACATTTAGAGTAAACATCAACAAAGTCCATTCCCCCAACAGTGGCTACTAACAATAATCATATAATCATCCACTAATCTATAATAAGCATGATAAACTGGATACATAAACATACTTAGTTCATATTGCTCCTTAATTAAATAAATTGTTAAAGTTAAACCATAGTTCCATTAAACATCAACCCATCCCCAGATAGCATAATTGAAATACCTGATCATAGTGTATTGTGATACAAGCCTCAATTATATTATCCGTCACAGGAAAATTTGTTAACAAAAGGATTAAACAATTTAAATCTTCCAACTCTAACAATATGTGTATTAATTTGTCTAAACCATATACTGTCCAAGCTACCATAAGTAATTAGTTTCTTAACATGACTCTTGGAGCCTTAATATAACTATAGGCTTTATAAAAACTTCCCATATACAAACCTAAACCTCATCTGAAATCTCCAAAATTCATACACTGCATGCAAAACGTACAGAAAATGAAAATAAAAGAAAAATGGAGCAAAGAGCCTGCTCTAAAATTGTGGAGCCGGCTCTTTGCTGGCTCCCACACCTTGGGAGCCGCCTCCCATCATAAAGGAGCCGGCTCTCTCCAAGGGAGAGCCGGCTCTCTCCCACTCTGCCTCGTCTTTTCTTCCTCCGACGTACTCTGCACCTTCTATAACTCACAGTTATGGTTCCCAGAAGTTGAAACCAAACCCCAGTATGTTCCTAGTCTATGTTTAAGCCCTTAATACATCATTAACATGGATTTAAACAAAGAATTATGCAATTAAAAATCACGTTTTAACAGGTTTAATAAGCATACAAACATACTGATATAATCCAAGTTTTAACACAAACAGATGTTGTTTTTAACATTCAATTAATCCTAAAACTGATTAGGAATGCAAAGAACACGAAAGCCTAAGGGAGAGAGTAAGGATAGAACTTGCCTGTGAGATTTGGTTCAAAATCTCAACGTCTTTCTTCTAAACTTTTCCGGTAATCCTTTGGTTTTCCCCTCTCTGTTCTCTCCCAGATTCCTCTACAAGTCTCTCTGTTTTCTGTATGCCGTGAATTGGGTTCTCAACCCTAAACTGATACCCTACATGTATTTATAGGCCACCTTAAATCTAAGTCCACTTAAACCCTAAACTGAAACTCGGCCCATAAAACCCAACTAGTTTATAATATCAATGTCGGCTACTTATGTGTATACCATACATGCAACTAACCCTACAGTCACGTTTAGTTTAGAAAACAATTATAATTAATAAAATAAATGCATTTAAACAATTCATCAGTTAACTTAAATCAATTAAAACAACCAACTAATTAAGTTAAATAAAACAACCAAATAATTACTATAATTACACCAACTAAAATAGAACAATTTAAATAAGTAAATTCAATTAAATCACAACAAAGAACCCCAACAAAGAAAACAAGTAAATAATAAACCAACAATTAAAGTAATAAAATTAACACATATGCACGTCAACAAGTAAAAATGCATTTGAAATAATAAAATAAATACCAGGACTATCCTTTTAAAATTAGGAGTATTGCATTCTTCCCCCCTAACAAAAGGAAATCCGTCCTCGAAATTCGCTCTTACCTTCTTCTAATAGTTCAGGAAACTGCGAGCGAATGACCTCCTCCCATTCCCAAGTGGACTCACCCCCATTGTGATGACTCCACCGAACACGCACTAAAGGGATAACCTTGTTACGAAGGATTTGATCCCGCCGGTCGACAATATGACACGGTGACTCCAAATATGTTGCAACTTAATCTCCCCAACATCAATATGCTGATATCAATCCTCATCTCGCAGAAATTGCCGCAACATGGAAACATGGAACACATTATGGACGCGACCCAAGTTATCCGGAAGTGCCATTCGATAAGCAACAGCTTCAACCCGATCCGTAATCATGAATGGACCGACAAATCACGGTGACAACTTCCCTTTCTTCCCAAAGCGTATTATATCCTTCATAAGCGACACTTTGAGTAGCACCTAATCCCCAACCTGAAACTCCAAAGCACGTGTGCGACGATCCGCGTAACTCTTCTGCCTACTTTGAGCAGTACACATGCGATCTCTAATAAGAGCAATCTTCTCAGAAGTATCCTTGATGAACTCAAGACCCAAAAATCTACTCTCGCCAACCTCCATCCAACAAACAGGCGATCGACACAGTCGGCCGTATAATGCCTCAAATGGTGCCATCCCAATAGTTTTCTGGAAACTATTGTTATAAGCAAACTCCACAAGTGGTAAGTAATCTTCCTAATGGCCCTTGAAGTCAAGAACACAGGACCGAAGCATATCCTCCATAATCTGGTTCACCCTCTCAGTCTGTCCATCAGTCTGAGGATGATAAACAGTGCTAAGATGCAACTCTGTACCCAAAGCATGCTGAAAATTCTTCCAGAATCCTGACACAAAGCTCGAATCCCTGTCCGATATAATAGACAACGGAATGCCATGCAACTTCACAATCTCTGAAATGTAAAGCCTCGCCAACTGCTCCGAAGTGAAGTCAGTGCGAATAAGCAAGAAGTAAGCTGATTTCGTCAGTCTGTCCACAATAACCCAAATGGAGTTGTGATCCTTGAAGGAATTTGGCAACCCTTCCACAAAGTCCATAGAAATACTCTCCCATTTCCACTCCAGTATAGGCAGTGGCTGTAGAACTCCTGGCGGCCTTTGATGATCAATCTTGACCATCTGACAAGTACTACATCGGGAGACAAAAAGAGCAATGTCCCTTTTCATACTTGCCTTTTAAACTGCCTCTTCATATCCTGATACATCTTATCGCCTTCCGGATAAATAGAAAACTCAGAGTGGTGAGTCTCAGTCATCACATCCTTCCTCAAATCATCCGCAGAAGGTACCACTAACCATCCCTTGTACCTCAAACCTCCATCAGCCCTAACATAGTAGAATGGAACCTCTCCGAAAGCTATCTCTGCAACCTTGCCAATGCACTGCGGATTCGTGAGTTGTGCTTTCAAAACCTTGTAAATAATAGAAGGTGTAACTACCATACAAGCCATAAAAGTGTCCGGCAACTCATCTACTTTCTTCAAAGCATGCCACTCAGTAGTGAATAAAGCAAAAAGACTACCAACAGGTTGGCGACTGAGTGCATCCGCTACCACATTCACTTTCCCTAGATGATATTGTATAGAAAAGTGATAGTCTTTCACAAACTCCAACCATCTACGCTGTCTCATATTCAGCCCCCTGCTGAGTGAACAAGTACTGCAGACTTTTGTGATCACTAAATAATCTGAATAATTCACCCAACAGATAATGCCTCCAAATACGTAAGGCAAAGACTACTGCTGCCAACTCCAAATCATGTGTTGGATAATTAAGCTCATGAGGCTTAAGCTTCCGAGATCCATAAGAAATTGGTCACTCCTCCTGCATTAAAACACATCCAAGACCCTACAACGAAGCATCTGTGTAGACAAGATACTCTATCCCGCTCTGTGGAGTAGCCAGGATCAGTGCAGAAGTCAACTTCCTTTTCAGCTTATTAAAAGCTCGCTGACAGTGCTCATCCCACACGAACTGTACACCCTTCTTGGTTAGATGAATGAGTGGTCCTGCTATCTTGGAGAACCCCTGGATGAACCGACGATAATATCCTGCCAAACCGAGAAAACTCCGAACCTCGGTAGGTGAAGTAGGTTGTACCCACTCTACCACAGCTGAAACCTTGGCTGGATCAACCGCTATCCCCCTGTCTGACACCACGTGAGCCAGAAACTTCTCTTCTCGCTGCCAAAATTCACACTTCTCGAACTTAGTATATAACTGGTGCTCACGAAACGTCTACAAGACTATACGTAGATGCCAAGCATGATCGTCCTCCGATCGAGAATAGATCAAGATGTTATCAATAACGACAATAACAAACTGATCCAAATAAGCCCGAAAGACTCTGTTCATTAAATCCATGAATACTGCAGGTGCATTAGTCGTCCCAAACGACATGACACGAAACTCATAAGAACCATATCTCGTGAGAAACGCTGTCTTAGGAACATCCTGCTCCCTAACCCTCAGTTGATGATACCCAGAACGCAGATCAATCTTGGAGAAGTATGTGGCTCCCCGTAACTGATCAAACAAATCATCGATCCTGGGTAGAGGGTACTTGTTACGAATAGTAACCTTGTTCAACTCCCTGTAATCTATACACAGGTGAAACGAACCATCGTTCTTCTTCACAAACAAGACCGGTGCTCCCCAAGGTGAAGTACTTCGGTGAATGAAACCCTGGCTGAGTAGCTGCTGAATCTGATCCCTCCACTCACGCATCTCCATTAGTGCCAACCTATAAGGTGCCCTAGCAATAGGTGTAGTGCCTGGAACTAAGTCGATCACAAAGTCAATCTCGCGACTAGGTGGCAACCCTGGAATTTCCTAAAATACATCCGGAAAGTCTTGTACAATTGGTATACGATCCAATGATACAGTAACCGCCTCCTCCGTTTCCTCATCCACATAGAACAAATAAGTGTTACCGCCCCCATCAGAACGTTGCACAGCTATAACATACATATCCTGACCATGTATAGTGAACATAATAGACCTCTCAAAATAATTAACTTGGGTATGGTAGTGAGATAACCAATCCACCCCAAGTAACACCGTATAAGTGTGCATGTCCAAAATCACTAGATTGGTTAGGAATCTGAGCCTGCAAATATTTAGTGTCCCAACTAAACCATCCAAACCAAAATACCAACTATTCCGTAGAGCAAAACACAGAGGGTACACAAAATACTCTGAAATCTATTCAGAGTTAGAACGTCGCTCTATTTTGAGAATCTTCCTTCTATACTAAACCTACCATAATGAGTTTACACAAGTTCTTTTATAACTCCTTGGTAATCATCCTATCGCAAGACAATGAACCTATAAGCAAAACTTTGTTTGCTTGCCCACAAACCAATCACCCTACTGTGACTGACTTTCCTTCCTTATCGCAACGTACACATTCCAATATAGTTTAATAAAACCATTCATGTATGCATCACAACACAACTTCCAATAAACACAATAGAGATAGCCAAAACCACAAGTTTACTTTATTAAGAACTTTTCAAACCAAAACTATCAAACAAATAACTGTAAGGTGTTCTTTAACATAATCCTAACGTACGTGATTAAATCCGTACTACATTATTACTAATACCTCATCCACTATTAGTAATTAAAAGTACTCTTAAAAGAGCAGTCATCCTTGAACTCCGGTGCCCTCCATCTCGGATGCTCTGGTATCTCCTTCATCCTGATCTTCTTCGGGGTCTTTCTCTCCGCTTGGCTCAACTTCGAGCACCACCGAAGTTGTGTTAGGTCCACAGTATGGTGGCCAATCCCGCACGCAAGAAACTTTCCTTGACTTGTACTCTGATGCAATACCTATTGGAATCAACTCCCTGGTCTCCAATTCTGCCTTCTTGGTCGGCCTTCGTAGAGGAATCATCGGAGTAACCTTCCTCTTTTTTTGGTCCCGCTTTGCTTTTATCGAGGACCACATCCTTTTCCTAGTGCCAAACATTTTGAAATTACAGAATAAACTTGACATCAGTACATTCTAAACGAGCCGTAAAGGAGTTCAATGAATCCTAAACTTAAGCTCTAATCAAGAGAAAATGCTACACGGAAGACTTAATACGAAACACCCTAGAGACACTTGAACCTGGAGTGCTCTGATACCAACTGTGATACCCCTCGGATCCGAGACACGGGTTGATCAGGCCCAGGCCCAAACCTGAGGGATATCGAACAATTAATTTTTTATAATGAAGTTTAAGCTGAAAGAAACTAAAATAAAATCCAAATATAATTATTGTAATCCATTAAATCCAAACTTCAAAACTCCATCAGTTTACAACTCGGGAATCTATCTTTAATGGACCCCTAATAACATCCAGACTGAAGTAAAACAACTGAAATAAACATCCAGAAATAAACTATGGTGAGAATCCTACATCGTCGGAAGAGTGAATAGAAACCTCTGCTCAGCACAAACACGTCTAGGTCTAGAACTATCGTGTACCTGAAAAATAGAAGTGGGTCAGGCCCACGCGCAAGTTCTATACTACTACAATCCAAAAAGAGGCCCGATACGCATGTACACCCTAAACAATTCAACAACAGCTAATAGCCCGTAAATATATATATATATATATATATATATATATATATATATATATATATATATATATATATATATATATTTAGTCACACTAAATGACTCTCACTAGATTACAGGCCGGTCTCAACCTGAATAGAGGTAACATGCTAAAACGTACACGAAGTGGGCATGTGTACCTAAACCTAAACAGGGTACACCTTTAATCATCGTATCCAGATATGCATCCTAATGCATATACGCTCTCTAACCGTCGATCCTGAGACTCAAGCTTATATCGAGGTACCGTAACAATATATTTAAAGTCCATCCTGAATCCTAGTAGTGTCGCTCAACTAGTCGTTGCCATGACACTACAATTAATATGACTTAACTTTTAGTTAATCCAATTCTTAATCCAGAGTAGGTAGGTTTTGGTATTTTGAAAACAAACCGTCCCTAGTATACCACCGTCTCATACCGGTGTATACTATCCAATCATCCAGCAGTTGATAATATCAACAATTAAAGCAAACATCAGCTAAATCCATATTCCCATTACTAATACTAACAGGCATAGTGTAAGCATCAATAAACAAAATCAGCTATATACATAAACAGATTCAGTTTTATATCCAACATTGATACTAACAGGCATAATGTAAGCATCAAGAACCATAGTCACTGTATATACACAAACCTACTCAAAGTTAAATGTGGCATCAACCAACTGTTAGAACTTTGTGTGATTGAAGGGGAACGACCCAAGGGTGTTAAAACTGAGTCAGTTCTTCTTGCCATGACAACAAGAATCATTTCAAGAATAAACTAGGCGGCAATAAAGTGAATAAGGTTAAGCAGAATAAAGAAAAGCAGAACAATACATGAAAAGACATTGATCATGGAATGATTAATATTGATTCTATAGAAATAATAGGACATTTAAAGAAAAAGGTTATTGTGGTAAAAAGAAAAACAAAGTAGGAAAGAAAATTTCCATGTTAATATTTGAGCCTAACTTGGTAAAAGTATAGGTATAAACATGGTGGATGGATTCGGGTGTGATCCTACTTATTTCTTGTTTTTCTATAGACTCGATACCTTCTGAATAAAATCGTGCTTTGGTTAGAGAGGATTCATCTATGCTATGCATAGGATATTGTGGAATGTCTCTCCAAATAGACTTGAACACTTGGTCAAGGATGAGATTAATTGGGTCACAAATTTTATGCATTGGTTGTGTCAAAGGACAGATGCAGGGAAATGCAATTTTGAGGCTAGTCGGTCATTTGGTCTTTTAGACTATATTTATACCGAATTTTGTGGTCCATTTCTTATTATAGCTCATTTGCGGTAAATGTATTTTATTGTTTTCATTGATGGGTTCTCAAGGTATGATTATGTACTTAATTCACCAGAAGTCCGAAGCACTTAATGTGTGTAAAATATACCAAACTAAAGTTGAAAGTAGTTGGGTATGATGATTATGGTTTTAAGATCGGACTAAGGTGGTGAGTTTTATTAAGAGAATGGTAATGAGAGTGTAAATCGTAGTACTTTCAATACATACTTAAAAAATAGGGCATTGTGCCACAGTTCACCATTCCTAGTTCTCCTGCGCAAATAAAGTTACAGAAAAAAGAAAGTATGGAGATGTCTTATAGACATAAAGTTATAAAATGCAGATATCAAGGAGCTTGATACTCGTATTGTCAATGATTATTTTATTGGGCATCTTGAAAGATTAAAGGATTTAAGATTTTACCATCCTATTGACCTATGAAGATTAGTGGAATATGTCATGCATATTTAATGAGAGTGGCGAATCCAGTAGGAGTTTAAGATATTGTAGTTTCTTTTGCAGAAAAAGTATTTTCAGCATCTATTCTATTTATTTCAGGCTTTATTCCACTTTCTGTAGTAGTTTCAGTTAAAGCTCTAATTCCCACTCTTTCAATTATTCCCACTCATTTAGTTATTTCTTCTTTGTAGGCCTTTCTTTTAGTTTCCAATCTAGTTCCTAAGCCAGTTTAGCTTAGGAGATCTTCTAGAGCTTGGAAGTATACTATAGTTGGTGATTTTGAGGTGTCTGGTGGATATAAGACAAAAATTGATGGCCAAGTGTTTAAGTAAAAGTTAAGTGTTGATTTCTTTGAGATTTTCTCCAGTTTCATTAAAGGACTCTTTAAGAGTCATTCTTTTATTATCACTCATTTATGGCTGATGTAAGTTTTACAACAGTAGTATTCAAAATTTTGATACAGTGGTTACTAATTGTAAGTTCAAAGAGAATGTTATAGATAAATGCATATACCTCAAGTTCAATGGGAGTCATTTTGTTTTCCTTGTCTTATATGTTGATGATATTTTGCGAGGTAATAATGACATTCATGTGATACATGATATTAAAAATTTTATGTAAAGTTTTGACATGAAGGACATGGGTATGCAAAGTATGTCCTTGGCATTAGGATCCATAGGGATCACACTACTGGAATACTTAGACTTTCTCCAAAGGCTTATATTAATTAAATATATGGAAACAATTTAAGGGTGACCAAGCGTAGTAAACCCATTGATATAAAGTACATTTTAAAGTGTGAAAAAGTTAATGGTTTAAGTGCCATTAAGTTTTCCCCATAAGGTTACAGAAAGATTGTTGCAAATCCTTTCACTAAAGGTTTTCAGCCGAAGATAATAAAGTATTTATAAAGCACATGATTCAGATAGGTGTTCGAGAGTCATTATGTTATGATGTCTGGTATTTCTTTTATATATGCTACATTGCAGTTAGTTTCTTTACGCCTTGTGGTGACAGTTTTTTTCCTCCAGTTTACACCTTATGGTGACAGTTATTTGCATCCAAAATAAAGTTATGATGCATAATTATTATTATCTTTATATATATGGTTTATGCACGTGCTATTATGTTTGCCTGGGAGTGGTATTTCACTTATGAGGTTGTTTGGGTTAGATGTGAGATTGACACCACATCGGTAAATCCAAAATAATTATTAAAGGTTGTCTGAGAGTGATATTTCACTCATACAGTTGTTTGAGCTAGATATGAGATTGACACCATATTAGTAAATCCAAATATAAGTTTTGTCTAAGAGTGGTATTTCACTCGTGAGGTTGTTTGGACTAGATGTGAGATTGACACCACATTAGTAAATCCAAACATAAATATTAAAGTTTGCCTGTGGGAGTATTTCACACTCCACGAGGATAGCTTGGATTAGATATGGGATTTGCTCCATAACGGTAAACCCTCACACTGAACAAAAGGTTGGCGGTTTGCTGTAATATGTTCAGGTGATATACTGCAATGGTATGAAATATGACGGATAATGAGGTGTGCATTTAGACCACATGCAGTTTGCACATCCCATGAAATACAGTAAAAACCACTATATTTGCTTAAATCCTAGATGGAGTCGTTTTGAGACCATGGAATAGTTTAGACTAATATATTACTTGTCTACGCATTCATGATCCACTATTGAGGAAGTTTATGGAGGAGAGTGTTCTAAAGTTTCAATCCATCAATTTCGATAATAGTGTTTTCTAAATAATAAAAAATGAGTGGCCACTCGACTTTTATAAAGTGTGTTGCAATTTATAGTGTCATTTTATAAAACTTAGAGTGCATGGACCAAGTGGGAGATTGTTGGAATTTAAATATATATATTTAAATAATAAAAATTATTTTATGGTCCTATGTACTACGTTTTCTAAAGTAGGATTGCAATGTAATTATTAATACTTAATGGATTGGGTTGTACTTTCTAATTTGGTGGTCTAATTGGTAGTATGGTTTTTATACCGTTCGATTGTGGTTTTCCAACTTATTTGGTGTAATTTAATTCTAACCATTAATATTTAAGTTTCCATGATAGGAAGGGAGACTTAGGTATGCTTATTTGTAGAGAAGCCGTCCCCTATTGTTGTTATCTATAAGGGTTTTTTGAAAACCCTTATTCAGACCTATCGTATCGACAACTCTCAGAAGGGGGTAAAATGTTATAATGTATTGCAGAATTCACAGAGAATTACATGGATATTCGAAAGGTATATATACGTTAATCGTCAATCAGGTACGAGTCTAAATTACTCTTTAATTAATTAAAGTATTTTGATTTCTACATGGATTAATTTGATTAAAACCCAACAGCACCCCCCCTCCCTCATTTTTTTTTTTTTTTTTTCGATGAATAGCCTACCTACTCAACTTCTTGTCATCCACCTCCACCGGTTTTTAACAATGACTAAAATATTCCTGTGGGGGTAAAAATCTCCCCTTCCAATTAAGACAAGACACATCAGCACATAAGGGGACCACCACAAATACTGAGACTATTAAACCTTCATATTGGACCTCTACAAAAAGCTTGGGTAGGGTGAACTAAGCATAATGGGTTGAACTCATTAAGAAGGCTCGAGATGATGAGACCCCGAGCCCAATTACGAATATATTACTAAACCCATTTTAGTAACCGTTCTATTAAAAGAAGGATTATAATATATGGAAACCAAATAATGTAAATCCTTGTTATAATGATAGTATGATGTAATTTAGATTCTTAAGGGACAAGCAATGCGAGTCCTAAAAGGAATCGATTATGGTTTTTTCTAATATAAAAAGGGCTTAGGACCCTCAATAGGGGAGAGAGAAAAAAGGGCAAAGCCCCCAAATAGAGATCCAATTCTCATCATCAGAATTACGTTCTGACTTAATTCCCACGCTCCATGAAGCGGAATACGTAGGTAATATAGGTAATCCTAGGTTCGATTATATCATCAAAATACCCCTCATCTCTATACAATATCCCTAGTTCATTATTTTTTCTCTATTATTATTTTGGATGTAGTAATTGTAGAGATTTTGTTGACTTGTCAAAGTTGAACGAATTTTTGCACCTACACTTTGGCGCCGTCTGTGGCAACCGTATAGAAATATACCCCGTGAGTGATTAGTTATCTGGCTCAGATGGCTCAGATCACGTTACACTAGCAACGTGGGATTTGAACCTGTCCCTTTCCAACCACCAAAATTACAATCAGTATTCATCCAGGCAAAGTCTAGTAACGTGACGTGCGCGTTCAAATCCGGTAAATCCTTTCCAACCGCCAGCCGGTACCAAAGGTCTCCACGCCTGGCAGACTTCGAAGCTCGTGTTCTTTAGATGGTGATGAGTTGAACTAAACATACGTCGAGCTTGTGACCCAAGTGGGGGCATTAAGGCGATCGAAGGTTGCGACCGGCTCGGCGCTGGCTTTTCAGAGCAGCATTATATGGCAAGTAAGGAGAGATGACCCAGACGGGGTATTTCTTTCTCGAACGCCTGGGCCGCCTGCCCACTGGGTTGGATAATGGGCTTGTCCTTGAACTGGGATTCCGTTCTTTTTTTTTTTTTTTTTTGCAGTTGATTTGACAATAATTAATTTTGTGTTTTGAAATTAGCTACTGAACATTTTGGAGAATTGATAATAGCTTGAATTTTGGATCTAGTGGGTAGGGTTGGATGTGTTTTAAATTTTAATTAGGCTTAATGGTTTCGGGTGTTGAAAGACTTCCAATTTCTCAGAAAAAACACTTGAAAGTATGTTGTCAGAAGCCTCTGAGAGACATGAAAAATGAAAATTCACATCCTGGGATATTTAAGGGAAGTGCCTCAATGATCTCTCTCAACTCACTGAGATGATATAGTGGCTATCTAGCCTTTTAGCTATATTTGATTATTTTTTTTGATGTGAGAACGGATGGAGGATGGTAGGTGGAGGATGGTGGGTGGGAGTGACACAGGGATGATCTAATTTTAATTATGTCAAGTTACTGTTTTGCTAGTTTTGTCTTTAATTAAGAGGTGCTTGTCTCATATTATACGGTATGCGATTTCTTGATTTTAATTCCCTGAATTTGGAATTTCGCACATAGAACTTGTTACCTTGTATTTTGGCGAGTAACCCTTATTTAAACTATGTTACGTGGACTCTGTTTATTATTTTGGGTGTGGGTGTGTACCCAAGCGTTGGATGTGTTAAATTCTCAAACAGAAGGACACGGGAACATTGTTAAACATTCATATATATATATATATATATATATATATATATATATTTATTTATTTATTTATTTATTTTCATGGGTCTTTATGTAACATAGTGTTCAATATAGATATTTCTCTTATTTTGAAGCAATGATATAAGAAAATAGAATTATTTGATATGCTTTTTAGGTGCTTATCCTAGTGTTGTGTATTTGACATGGTACTTACTTTTGAAGAGTCCATGTTATAACATAACTTATAACATGCTCTTTGCTAAGGAAATGGACTCTTTAAACCAAATTTATATAACGAAGAACGTGTTATAACTTGACTACGTCAACCCGAACGTAATTAGGATTGTGCTTGGGTTTAGATATTGAGCCTAACCCATACACGAATTCTAATATATATATATATATATATTATAATCATCAAATTATGATCATCTTTTTTTCTTTTCAACTTCGTTTATTTAATTCTTAATTTATTGTATGTTAACACTTTAGAGAATTAATATCCTAATGATTTGTTTTTATTTTTATTTTTTATAAAAAAATTGCATTAAGTTTTATAATTATTTATTTATTTATTATTTCTTATTATTATTTTTTTTTTGTGCTTAGGAGTATTCTAATATGAAACTAACTCAAGATCACATTAAATTTTCGGTGTGGAGATTGACCATATGTATAACCTGAATTAACCCAACTTTTGAACCCAGATTCTCAACCGATGTTACAACCCTGAGTTTAAAAATTTAAGAATGGACTGAGCTTGGGTTGAGTAGTTGGAGGTTGGGTTAGGTTGAGAATTTCATAAGATGCCTCAACAGTATGACCTCAGTTAGAGAATTATGTCTCGGTTTGCTTCCATTAGTAATTAGTTATGTAATCTGTAACTTTAGCTTTTGGATTGCCTGTCTTGCAATGCATGGAAACTTTTTTTTTTTTTTTTTTCGTTTGTCCACAAATGCAAAGTCTTATGAAATGTGGGAATAAATAGTAAAGGAAAAAACAAGGAATATAGGTGGCCTTGGATATTATATGATGGAAATAATGTATCAATTTTGTCAAATGTCCCGCTGTATGGTTGAGAACTTCATCTTGTCCACATTATTTAATTCATTTGAAATCAGGGGTGATAATTGACTTCTTTTTGAGATTTATAAGCTCTTGCTCTTAGGAAAATCAATATGCAAAATTTATTTTTGGGGCTATTAAAGCATTGATCGTTGAGTTCTTTATACCTTATCAGTTAGATTTTCAACATGGCATATGATTTTTTATATGGCATTTCAATTAATAGCAGAGATGAGGCACGTGGTGTTGGGATTTATATGCCCTGGCATAGCAAATTCCTATCTGGATTAAAGTGACATATGTTCCTAACGTTTTTGAAATATTTATACTTTATACAATTGGTAAATTCAATGTATTATGTTTCGATTCATTATAAAATTGATAGTGTCCACTTACAAGAGATATTTATATATGTATGTGATGGCGATCAATACATGAATATAAATAGTTACCATAAATTGTTCATAGTGGGTAATTATGGATGAACTCATAATTAATTAAGACTTGAACTGGATTCGCGTTAGGTTGAGATATATTGCGAGAGCCGTCGTATGCAATTGCTCCCTATCACCGTCATGGCATTTGACTCTTAAGTATGAGAAAAGTATAGACTCTTTTATTAATTAATAATTACTTTGATTTATTCGGCAGATTTTTTGGGATCCTTAGACCGATACTTTGGGTAGTTATGTAATTAATAGTTAGAAGGTTATATTTTCAATATTTGCATTATTGCTACTTGTATTTATTTTGTATTGATTATGGTTGATCACAAAGTAAATTCGAAAGCCTTCGTGTGTTTTTAGACAAAATGATTTATTATATATTTATTTATTTAAATTATTATTTTTGTCAAACAAATGTTTTATTGTGATCGAGCCAGAAATAATTAAAGGTACCAAAATAAATATATTAATTAAGTAGTCTGATTGATGGTTTTATTTATCCGATAACTAATTATGCATAGAGGGGTCAAAGTGCAATATTGATTTAGAGGTTATTTATTATTTAATTGGAGTTCAATTAATTTCTTTTAGTGGAGTAGAAATTAATTTATGAATTAATTGAATTAGGTCCATGGATCGGGCCAATTATTAATTCATTGTAGCCAATAAAATAATAGGCCCAATGGATTCTCACTCATAGCCCAACTTGATATTGGAATCATATTAGATTTGAGAGATGTGAATTGGAAATTAAGAAGGATTTGTTGTTTCCTTTTCTTTATCTTTATGTTGCCTATAAATATACATGGTTTATGTATATTTTAGGGGTGATTTTTGATGAGAAGGAAAAATGAATATATTTTCTCTCTCTAGAAAATTAGGGTTTATATTCTCATCTAATGGAGGCTCTCACAAGCCTAATTTTCTAAAGTTATTCATGGAGGCTTATGAGTGATTCCTAAATGCAAAACAATTACCAAGAAGATGGAAATTCAAGGAGAAGGCATCTTGCTAAGGGATCTATAATAAGTAAGAACATTCACTTTAGAGGAAAGATTTAAAGGTTTACTCAGACCTTTGATGTAAGTATTCAATCTGTTAATTGAATGATACATCATATTTTATTTTTACATAAAACTTGTCTCTATGTGATGAATCAAGATTTATGAATCAAAATCTCTCAAAAAGTTTTTAAATCTTGCACGTTTCCCAACACGTGGTTCATGCATTAACTAAGACTCAGGGATTATTCATATATGGTCCATGGTCCTAGCCTTTTAGGTAAAACATCCAGGGTTGTAAAAACTTTTGTTGTTAATAATAGGCCCCAAATCTCATAAGAGATCAAAGTAATAAATATTAAATGTTTTACTCGTATGTAATTTACCCAAAACATTTAGTAGATTTTTGCCTTTTTGGGAATTAAAAAATTTATAATGTATGTACTAAAAAAATAGGGCACTAAATCCCTCTTTTCTATTTTTTTTTTTTTTTGGTCAAAAAACTCCCCTCAACTATTAGAGGGGGTGATTTAATTCTCAACTATATATATATATATATATATATATATATATATAGCAAATAAATTTCAAGAAAAAAAACCTAGATTTATATTGGCAAAAAAAAAAAAAAAAAAAATAGGCATTATTTCTGGTAGTGTCCCTTTAATAAATCCATATAAAATGAAAATCAATAAAAACCAAATCAATGAATGAACAATGTAATTCTCAAATATATATATATATATATATATATATATATATATATATATATATATATATATAGAAAATAAATTTCAAGAAAAAAAACCTAGATTTATATTGGAAAAAAAACCATTGCAACAACATGTACTCTTCTTCTTGTTCAACTTCTTTTATTTACCCATCATTTTAATATTATATATAATTTGTATCATAATATAATGGTATATATAATATGTATCATTAAATATTATTTAAATATATTTTCATTTCCATCTAGCATTCAGATAATATAAATTTAGGTTTTTTTTATATTATTATTTAGGAAAAAAATCTATGTTTTTTTTTTCTTCAAATTTATTTGCTATATATATTTTTGAGAATTATATTGTGCATTCATTTATTTGGTTTTTATTTATTTTCATTTTCTATAGATTTATTAAAGGGACACTACCAGAAATAATGCCTAATTTTTTTTTTCCAATATAAATCTAGGTTTTTTTTTCTTAAAATTTATTTGCTATATATATATATATATATATATATTTGAGAATTAAATCACCCCCCTCTAATAATTAGTTAACGGAAGTTAGTTAAATAACCCCCCTTTAATAGTTGAGGGGGATTTTTTTGACAAAAAAATAGAAACGGGGGGTTTAGTAAAAAACACAGATAGAAAAGGGAAGTTTAATGTAGTTCACCCAAAAAAATATGTAGCAGCTTCAGTCGAGCATGCTGAAAAAGTCGGAACAGAAAAGGCAGACGTCATGGAACAAGATGCAATTTTAAATACTTGAAATAGATTTCAACTACGTGGACAATCTCTCTCTCTCTGTGCTTAGTGTTTTGCTTTTCTGGCCAACAGGCCAACTTGAATTCTAATTTAATTTCTCTTTTCAATGTTTATGTCTAATTTTGTGTAAAAGTTAGAACAACAATGCTATTTACATATTCTCTAAGATGTATTGCAGGTTCTAATATGCAATTATAAGGTTTTTATTTTATTTTTTATTATTTTTATTTTTTTAAATAAATTAAAACAAGTATAGAGCTTTATTGAGTTCGTGTTATAAAGAAAAAGACATTGTGTTGCAGTCAAGAATTTATTGCTTGGTGCTTCTTCGCGCGAGCCAGAACCTTCTGTGAAGTTTTGTGGAACGTGCAAGTTCTACTAGCTTATCAAAGCATTAACTAAAAACCGCAAGAGCGCTAGCCCACCCGTTCTCTGGAAAAGGGTTGGCTGAGCTTGTCCTCAACCTCCTCTTACACCACCGACAAGACCCGACCTTGGCTCTCTCAACTAACCAAAACCTTTTGTAACCCAGTTGTACATATAAACACTAGAAGTGTGTTTTTGATCCAAATTAAGTTTGTTTGTCTTTTTTTTTTTTTTTTTTTTTGACCAGAAGAAATTGAAAAATGAAATCTTACTTGTGGTCATAACTAATACAAAGTGTGTGTGTTTTTCATTCAAATTAAGTAGACTCACACCTATGAGGTTTAGGTTTATTATACTCGCTGGTTAAGTATGGCCCTTATTATTACAGTGACACTCAATATGAACGTTAAAAGTAGAAGGGCATTAAAAATTAGGAGAAATGTCACTTATGCCCTTTAGATTATACTATTAAAAATTTAAAATATCTTGAACAATTTTCAGAAAATTCACATTACTTTGTTCCCCACCCCCACCCCCACCCCCACCCCCACCCCCACCCGCACCCGCACCCGGTCTCTCTCTCTCTCCCTGTGCACCTCACTTTGATTAGAGATTGAGTGAATTGCCGGTGAGAGGTGTTCCGCCTGAACCGATCCGTTGGGAGCAGCTTGAATTCTTTCTATTTGTGATGAATTGTCGGATTTCTGGGTGGAAAACCTGCTATATGAGCTTTTTTCCTTTCGTTTTTGTTCATACAAAAACGAAGGAAACATTTTGATTTTGTATGTGTTGGGAGAGATGACAATAAACAAACACGGCGGAATAATTCTTCTCCCTATATGTAAGCAAATATAGTATATCTCTACTTTTATATGTGCTGAAAATAATAGAGAACAAATCAATCACACCAAGCCACAAGAACACAAGCAATTTTTATGTGGAAAACTTTCGCAGTGTGAGGAAGAAAAACCACGGGACCTAGTTCAGTTAAAATCTCCACTATCAACCAAATAATGGGTACACAAAGTCTTCTCTAATCGCAATTAAAGGCTACAAAAACATCTCATCAAGATAGCAACAATCTTGGCAAAAAACAAAGAGAATTGGAGAGAAAAATACCAAAAAACCCAGTTATTGTTCACGGGCACGAATCACTGTTCCCAAGCTCAAAATCCGATCTTCACTGTTCAGATTTAACTCATTGAGTCGTGAACCCCTCCTCCAAATTTTAGCTCGATCGGACCACGGACGAAGTGGGATCGGACGTTTGATCAAACCTGGGCAGAATGGAAAAACCTGCGTTTTTCTTCTCTTTGTTCTTTCTTCTTACGGCTAACCTCTCTCTCTTTTTATACTAACTTCCTTAGGGTTTTCTTTTCCCTAAAGGCTGGGCTTTGGGCTTTTAATAAAACCCAGTTGGATTTTCCTCCATATAGAAGGAAATAAACCCAACAAATCTCCTCCTTTCCGACTATGTGGAGGGAATCGCCATCCCGGCGATCGAACAACAAACTTCAAGCTTCTCTCTTGGTAATGTCTTTGTCAACATATCAGAGCCATTATCATCAGTGTGAACCTTCTCAAGTTCAAGTAACTTATTGTTCAACGCATCTCTGATCCAATGGTATCGTACATCAATGTGCTTAGATCTTGCATGGAAACTGGAATTCTTAACAAGATGAATATCACTCTAGCTATCACAAAACAACACATACCTCTGCTGCTTGAAACCAAGTTCTCTCAAGAACTTCTTTGCCCATAGGAACTCTTTAGTCGCTTCCGCTGCTGCAATAAACTCTGCCTCTGTCATAGAAAGAGTAATACACTTCTGAAGTCTCGATTGCCAACCTACAGCCCCACCTGCAAAAGTGATCAAATAACCCGAAGTAGACTTACGAGTATCCACATTCCCTGCCATATCTGCATTTGTGTAGCCAACTAACAATGGTTGTCCGTTTCCCAAACCAAGTCTCAAACTGGAAGTGCCTCGAAGATATCTCATGATCCACTTCACTGCATTCCAATGCTCTCTTCCCGGATTTGACAAGAATCGACTAACTACACCAACTGCATGGGCTATATCTGGTCTTGTGCAAATCATTGCATACATCAAACTTCCTACTGCTGAGGCATAAGGAACTCTTCCCATGTCTTCCTTTTCCTTATCTGTAGAAGGACATTACTTTGTACTCAGTCTGAAGTGGGTAGCAAGAGGAGAGCTAACCACTTTAGCGTTGTCCATATTGAACCTCTAAAGCACCTTTTCAATATACTCCTCCTGTGACAAATATAACTTCTTGGCACTCCTATCACGACTGATTCTTATGCCAAGAATTTTCTTTGTTGGCCCCAAATCCTTCATAGCAAATGACTTACTCAATTACTTCTTCAACTGGTCAATCCTTGAAGCATTCCTGCCAACAATTAACATGTCATCCACATAAAGCAGTAGAATAAGAAAATCATCATCAGAGAATTTTTTAACAAATACACAGTGGTCAGAAGTTGTCTTCTTGTAGCCTTGCTCCCCTATAACAGACTCAAACTTCTTATACCACTGTCTCGGTACTTGTTTCAAACCATATAGGCTTTTCTTCAGCTTGCACACATAATCCTCTTTCCCTTTTACTTTGAAACCCTCTGGCTGTTTCATATAAATCTCTTTCTCCAAATCACCATGAAGAAAAACAGTTTTCACATCCATCTGCTCAACTTCCAAATCAAGACTAACTGCTAGGCCGAGTGCTATACGGATCAATGACATCTTTACGACTGGAGAGAAGATCTCGTTAAAGTCAATACCTTTTCTCTGACCGAACCCTTTCACAACCAATCTAGCTTTGTACCGTGGCTATGAAGATAACTCATTTTGCTTATTCCTGTAAATCCACTTGTTTTCCAAAGCTCTTTTTCCTTTAGGTAGCTTCACTAACTCAAAGGTGTGGTTATCATGCAATGACTGCATCTCATCTGGCATGGCCTCAACCCACTCTGTCTTTTGTTCATCTTCTATGGCTTCTGCAAAACACTGGGGCTCTCTCCCGTCAGTCAATAACACATACTACTCTGCTGAATACCGAGTGGAAGGACGTCGGTCTCTGGCAGACTTCCTGGATGGATTCACTGGTGGAATTTCTGGCGCTGTCAACTGCTCATCAGTCTTAACATCTTCCTGAACCTGTAAGGGAACATTCACATCACCTGTACACTGGTGGTCATCCTGACCATCATTCTCAACCTGAGTTGGCAAATTCTTCAGAGGAGCTGGATCCATATCAGTCAAGATATCACTTTGTTGAGACATAGATTTCCCTGCTTTCTCAATATCCTGAATCGTCTGATCTTCTACAAACACAACATCTCTGTTTCTTACAATTTTCTTCTCAACTGGATCATAAAGTTTGTACCCAAACTTATCTTGGCCATAGCCAAGGAATATACATTGTCGCGTTTTTATATCAAGTTTGGACCTTTCATCTTTGGGGAGATGCACAAATGCTTTGCACCCAAAAACCCGCAAATGATTATATGATACATCCTTACTTGTCCAAACTCGGTCTGGCACATCAAACTGTGGAGGAACACAGGGTGTAAGATTCAACATATGAACAACTGTGCTCAATGCCTCCCCCCAAAAAGATTTTGGCAATTGGGCTTGTGAAATCAAACATCTCACTCTCTCAACCAGTGTCTTGTTTATCATTTGTGCTACGCCATTCAACTGAGGAGTTTTTGGAGTTGTCTTTTGATGCCGGATACCCTGTTGTCTACAATACTCATCAAAAGGACCAGAATACTCTTCGCTATTATCAGTACGAATGCATCTCAGTTTCTTCCCAGTCTGTCTCTCAACTAGGGCTTGGAATTGCTTGAACACTGCCAACACTTGGTCTTTTGAATTCAAGGTATATACCCACAACTTCCTTGAATAGTCATCTATGAAGGTCACAAAGTATCTAGACCCACCAAGTGTTCTCGTCTCCAAAGGGCCACACACATCTGAATGTACTAAATCCAGTATCTCTGACTTTCTCGAATGAGAGGAATTCTTGAAGGAGACTCTGCTCTACTTCCCTGACAAACAATAAGTACACATTTTCAGAAGTGTACTTTTCAGTCCACATAGTAGACTTTTCTTCCCTAGTAGAGCTAATCATTTCTCACTCATATGAGCCAGTCTCTTGTGCCACAACTCTGTTGTATCATTATCCTCCATCACATTAACAATGTCGTTGGAGATCTTTGCTTGCAGAACGTACAATGCAGAGTGCTTTATGCCTCGAGCCACAACCATAACACCCCTAGTGAGCTTACACTGACCATCACTGAAAGTGCTGCAAACCCTTCATCATCAAGTTTACTTGTAGAAATTAAATTCAAGCGAATGTCAGGAATATGCTTCACATCTCTGAGAACTAACCTCGTGCCATTATTCATCTTCAGATACACATCGCCAATTCCAATGACTTTAACCAATCCATCGTTGCCCATCTTTACTGTTCCAAAATCACCAGATTTATAAGATGTAAAGAAATCCTTCCGAGATGTAGCATGAATGGAGGCACCACTGTCAATCACCCAACTAGTCTCATGATATGCAACATTTATCATCTCATCATCATAAACAATGAGGAAGTCTGCAGGAGTGGTGGTAGCAACTCTGTCATCACCATCTTTGTCATCTCCATTCTTCGTTCCCTTCCTTTTCTCATTCTTATTTTCTTTTTTTAATTACCTGCAATATTTCTTGATATGTCCCTTTTTCCCGCAATGATAACTCTCAACATTTGCAAACTTGTTGGACTTGTTTCTGTTGTTATCTCTGTTCTTCGGACCTCTGCTCTTACTTCTCCCCCTCTTTTCTGTAACCAAGATCTCTGACTGTGAAGAGGATCCCTGTGTTTTTCTTCTCATCTCTTCATTTAGCAAACAACTTTTGGCTATATCCATTATAATTACACCTTCTTGAGCGGAGTTAGACAATGAAGTTCTGAGTGTCTCCCACGAGTCCGGTAATAAACCAAGCAACCATAACCCTTGTATCTCATCATCAAACTTAATACCCATTCTAGCCAGCTGATTAATAATTCATTGGAATGTATTCAGGTGATCAGATAAAGGAGTCTCGTCCTGGTATCTTAAAGCCATCATCTGCTTAATCAAAAACAATTTATTATTTCCAGTCTGTCTAGCATATAGCTGTTCAAGCTACTCCATAGAGAACGTGCATGCGTCTCTCCACTAATATGGTTCAAAACATTATCATCTACCCACTGCCTGATATACCTACACACCTGTCGATGTAACAAAGTCCATTCCACATCAGATTTGTTTTCTGGTTTTTCAGCACTAAACACCGGTTGGTAATAATCTTTCACATAAAGAAGATCCTCCATTTTTCCTTTCCATATGTGATAATTTGAACCATTTAGATTAATCATTCTACTCGTATTTGCTTCCATAACTCAAACTGCCAACCTGACAATCTGTCAACTTGGAGCTCTGATACCACTTTGTTGGGAGAGATAACGATAAACAAACACAACGGAATAATTCTTCTCCCTATATGCAAGCAAATATAGTAAATCTCTACTTTTATATGTGCTGAAAATAATAGAGAACAAATCAATCACACCAAGCCACAAGAACACAAGCAATTTTTACGTGGAAAATTTCCGCAGTGTGAGGAAGAAAAATCACGGGACCTAGTCCAGTTAAAATCTCCACTATCAACCAAATAATGGGTACACAAAGTCTTCTCTAATTGCAATTAGAGGCTACAAAATATCTCATCAAGATAGCAACAATCTTGGCAAAAAACAAAGAGAATTGGAGAGAAAAATACCAAAAAACCCGGTTACTGTTCATGGGCACGAATCACTGTTCCCGAGCTCAAAATCTGATCTTCACCGTTCAGATTTTAACTCATTGAGTCATGAACCTCTTCTCCAAATTTCAGCTCGATCGGACCACGAACGAAGCGGCATTGGACGTTTGATCAAACCTGGGCAGAATGGAAAAACCTGCGTTTTTCTTTTCTTTGTTCTTTCTACTTGCGGCTAACCTCTCTCTCTTTTTATACTAACTTCCTTAGGGTTTTCTTTTCCCTAAAAGCTGGGCTTTGGATTTTTAATAAAACCCACTTAGACTTTCCTCCATATAGATGGAAAATAAACCCAACAGTATGAACAAAGCATAATCTCCACTTTCCTTTTAAAAATAGTCATCGTTTTCCGTTGTTCTACTGGACAGTGTGACAATAAATTTTATTCACACGTCATCTTTTAAAGTGTTTATTTGTAAAATTGATTGATTTAAAACATTTTATTAAACTCGTTGGTTGTTATGGTATATGCTACGGATTTCAGTTGTTTATTTTTCGAAACTAGTTAGTGTCTTTGCAATAATTTCTCATCTTGCTTTATATATATATATATATATATTGTTTTAATGGGTTGGCCTAGACATTAGAAATTGCTAAACTATTGCACAGATAGTAGTTATTAGTGTCTTGAATGCATGAATTTGTAATTTTTTTTTTTTTCCCCAATTAAGTGTCCTATTTTTTCAATATTATAACTCAGTTTTTACTTTTCTAACATTTCATGGTTGTCATTTTTGACGTTATCATCTTCCATAATTAATTTTCTTAGACGTATGACTTAATTTCTTTTATGTTTAGTCAGGTAATTCAAATTGTCAAATGTTGCTATATTTGTCATGATTGTCATTTAGTTTTAACATATTTGTTTCTCTTCCAATATTTCAGCCTTTCAGGTCGCTAGATAAGGTGTTGAAGAAGGATGGCCCAGTGTGTTTTTGGTGATGTGGGATCCATTTGAAGCTCATTAGTTTTTGATATGTGGGTTAGTTTGCATAATATTTTGGGATGTCATTAGTTGGATACAACATTGTTTTTTGTGGATTACTTATGATGATGTGGGATGGAATGTAATTATGTGTGGTCGCACATATTTTGTAGTTGAGATATTTTTTGGGATGTACCTATGTAAGTGTGTTGGACTAATATTTGACCGTTCTTTGGGTTGTAATTATGCATGTTGTGGTAAAAAACTTGTTGACAGAGAATGAAACAGAAATTAGTACTTATTAGTATGTTGGGTGTTTTCAATTAACTGTTATGTTGAACTGCTCTAACATGTTTTAAAAATAGAAAAAATTGTCCAGCAATAATTCATTAAGATATATATATATATATATATATATATATATATATATATATAACTAGAGATTTGAATTTTGAAATTAAGCATGTCAAGCATTTGGATTCAAATGTTTAGAAGGCGCATATTTGGATTGAAAACCAGTATTTTATTAATTAGTTTGCATGAGTCCA
Organism: Cornus florida; assembly: GCF_030987335.1. Lineage (NCBI taxonomy): Eukaryota > Viridiplantae > Streptophyta > Magnoliopsida > Cornales > Cornaceae > Cornus > Cornus florida. The sequence continues at coordinate 85,072,580 of NW_026775580.1, read as the reverse complement.
TCATACTAATATGATAATATATCCTGTAATTTCATGCCTATGGTAGCATAAATTCTATTTTTTATTATTATTTATGCATGAAGACTGATCATTTTTTTTTGCATGAAGACTGAATCTCGTGTTTATTTATTATTATTATTATTATTATTATTTTTAAAATGTTAAATGGGACAGAGTGCTTAACCTTTATTGAATTTTTTTTTTTTTGAAATTTATATTTTTTCCAATCTCAAATCCATGTTTGATCATATATTTTGTATTTTTTCACCTGTAATCAACCCAAGCTAATCCAAAATGTAAAAATCATAAATACAAGCTCGGGCCTACTCAACATCAAACCCATGTTATAAGGAAGCCCACCTCAGCCTTTAAAGAAGGTTTGAGCCCATAGTCCAGTAGCCCGAGACATCTGAGGGCCACTATACCCTCAGCCTGAAAAGAAAGAACTACTAATATCGAAATAACCACCTAGTAGCCTTATTCTTGTGGGCTTAAAATTTTTCTGAAATTATTAGACGACACGTCTAAGCTTACACAGTAATTATGAACCTACATGGTCTATTTGTTTTATAATTCTTAAAAAAGAAAACTGTTTTCAGGGAATTAAAAATTAAAAAATTATGCAAAAATTCTGCTTTGTTTATTTTTTTGAAAATTCAATTCTAAAAATGTTTATTTTCATAGAACTATCTTTTGTAGTTATCTGAAAACAGTTTTTTGTTCTCTAAATTCTTGAAAACTATTTTTAAAATTACAAAAACATTCATTGACAAATTAACTATATAAATTGGTTCCACAAACATTATATTGGCAGCACAGACTGGATAAAATTAGATCTCACCTTTATATATTTTGTAATAATATGCATACTTTTCATTAAAAATGATGCAAAGATTAAGTTCGCCCCAATTTATATGAAACAATGTTAGGTAATGTCTTCTAAGCATATTTGGAGTAAAAATTGTCTTTATAGTTGTTCTAATATAATTAGAGATACAAGAGTTAACAGTCTGATTTTTAATTCAATACGAGTTTTTTTTTTTTGTCACACATACTTCTCTTTGTTTCATTGGAGATTCAAACTATCAATCTTCTATTTATTTAAAAAAAAAAAAAAATGACATTGACATTTTTTGTTACAAAAAATCTCAGTTGTCACATTTGTTCTTATTGTCACATTTGTTCTTAACAAACGTTTTGGGCTTGACTTAATAAAACGGTAAAACCCTATATTTTCAGACACACTGTGTCTACCCGGGGGCCGGGCTCTCTTATCTGAACGTCGACCTTTTGCTATAAAGAAGGTTTAAAGCCCATAGTCCAGTCGGCCCAGACATCTGAGGCCCACGGGACTCTACACGAGTCATTGTGTATTTTGTATTGTAGGTAGAGTAGTGTGTTCTCAACGTCAAAGTTCAGCGATTGTGTGTGTTCTGAAACTTGTACGTTCTGAAACCGATGAAGCAAATTTCGACAGAAAAAGGTAGCTGGAAACTTCAAAATGGCGAACCACTCCTCTTCACATCCAATTCTATGCGCATCCTTCAATCAGGACACCAGGTACGTGCAATATAGGTGTATATATCTCTCTATATATCCAAGTGTGTGTATGTGCGTGTTGGGAAAATTATGTCAGTTTCGTTTCAGAATTAGGGTTTTATTAGCTTATTTGATTGTGTGAACTAATAATTTTGTATTTTTGTTGTTGTTGAATTTCGTAGTTGTTTCGCAATTGGAACGAGGGATGGGTTCAAATTATTCAATTCGAATACAGGGAGGCTCTTGTATGAACGAGGCAAGTATATTATGCAACTTATGCATGTATACACACGCAATTATTATCATTATTGTTCCGTTGTTTTTGATTTTCTTTTTTTATTGCCGTTGGTTTGACACTAAATAATTTTGTGTTTTGAAATTAGCTACTGAACATTTTGAATAATTGATAATAGCTTGAATTTAGGATCTAGTGGGTAGGGTTGGATGTGTTCTAAATTTTAATTTGACTTAATGGTTTCGGATGTTGAAAGACTTCCAATTTCTCATAGAAAACACTTGAAAGTGTGTTCTCAGAAGCCTCTTCGAGACATGAAACTGAGAAGTCACAAACAACTTCTGAGATATTTGTGGGAAAATGCCTCAATGATCTCTCGCATCTCACTGAGATATTTGTGGGACGTGCCTTAATGATCTCTCGCAATTCACTGAGGCGATTATTTTGCTCGATTGTGAGAATGGATGATGGATGGTAGTTGGAGGATGGTGGGTGGGAGGGAGTGACTGAGGGGTTATTTAATTTTAAATTATGTCAAGTTACTGTTTTGCTAGTTTGTCTTTAATTAAGAAGCAGTGACACGAGTATTGCATACCTAGGAGAGGTGCTTGTCTCATATTCATCAGTATGCGATTTCTTGATTTTAGTTCCCTGAATTTGGAATTTTGCACATATAACTTGTTACTTTGGATTTTGGCCGCCTCATAGTAACCCTTATTAAAACTAAGTTACATGGACATTGCTAAACATTCATATATATATATATATATATATATGTATGTATGTATGTATTTTTTTTTTCTTGAGTAAAAAAACTCTTTATGTAACATAGTGTTCAATATAGACATTTCTCTCATTTTGAAGCTATAATATAAGAAAATAGAATTATTCGATATGCTTTTTAGGTGCATATCCTAGTGTTGTGTATTTGACATGGTTCTTCACCTACTTTTGAAGAGTCCATGTTGTAACATAAATTATAACATGCTTTTTGATAAGGAAATGGGTGATGCTTCCAGGTTTATACATGTTTCTTGAAACCTCTTTCTTCAATGAGAAATTTAACATTCATGAGTTTTCCTTTTCTTTTTGTGGAAACTTAAAAAAAAATTAATTTATGTTTACCAGAAATGGCTTAATTACTTTAGCCAGGGTTATAGGTGACGTGAGAATTTTTTAATCATAAATTGATCAACTTATTAATACCTTGCACGTATCATTGAGAAAAGAATTTGTAATAACAACAGTATGCTGTACATGAGGTCAATTTCAGTTAATTGGATAGCTCCAAGCTTCTCTCCATCCAAGAGGAGCAACAGTATATTGTGTGAGATATACAAAGATCTTTTTTCGTGAAGAAGTTTATACTGCATAAAAGATGACTTTTGAAAGAAAATAACGGGAACTGGTCTCCTAGTTTTGGTGCATGATGATCATGAGACAAATTTACAATACATTTTACGTGGACATGACTATGGTAGTGAAAGCAGATTTCACCTTTTTGGCATTAGTCATTGGTTTGGGTTGGTTCTTTACAGTCAATTTGCAAGATAGCTACTTACGATTCTAGTGACCCTTGATCTCTCTAAAAATGCAAGACAAGCATCCCTCTTGGAATTATTGCAACTACAAATTAAAACATCATTTTGAACATGTTGCTATTTGTTTCTCATAAGAAAGACGGAAACTTTTGTGGCATTCTGGTTGATCATTTATACAAGTCACATAAGAAGTGACAGGCTTTGACCATGACAACTAACTTTAGTTTCTTTTGTTAATGGATCAACTTTTACATGTATAAAAAAAAAAAAAAAAAAAAAACTTGGGTGGGCCAACCCGAGCCCAACCCGATTTTTCACAGGCTTGGGCAACCATTTTATAATTAGGGTTGGATTCGAGTTAAAAAGTGTCAACTTGAACGTAATTAGGGTTGGGTTTGGGTTCAAGTGCACTGAGCCTAAATCATATTGAGCTGGCTAGTACGCCCGGCATGCCCTTCTTTTTGAAAAGGTGGTCGGTTAGAAGTACTCATTTATATTTAGAGTGGTGGTTGACCATACCATAGTAATGGGGCCTGAGCCCTGACCTAAACTTGGGGGACAAAGCGCTTTCACGACCGAGGGGAACGTAGAAAGACATTCTCCTAATGGGCATTGCTTCGACCAAACATATACAACCATTATATATAATAATCAAATTATGATCACCTTTTTCTTTTCAACTTCGTTTGTTTCATTCTTAATTTATTGTATGTTAACACTTCAAAGAATTAATTTCCTAATGATCTGTTTGTAATTTTTAAAAAATTTGCATTAAGTTTTTTTAAAAATTTGTGCTTAGGAGCATTCTAATATGAAACTAACTCAAGATCATATTAAATTTTCGGTGTGGAGATTGACTATACGTATAACCTGAATTAACCCGACTTTTGAACCCAGAATCTCAATCCAAGTTGCAAACCCAAGTTTAAAAATCAAGGATGGGCTGGGCTTGGGTTGAGTAGGTAGGGTTGGAGGTCGGGTTAGAGTTGAGAATTTCATATGTCAGGTTGGGCTTGAGTTGGACTACCAGCCCGCCCGAGTTGTAGCCCTAGTCAAGGTAGGTGATGGAGATCAAGAATTTATGCTAGTGGGAGCAAGGGGGACAGAGTTGGAGGGGGAGTTTGTGAGAGATGAGGGAAAAGAGAAGGGGCTAATTACAATAAAGAGGTGAGAGAATTTTATTGGGCACAAAAAAAGTTTATGGGGACAACTTTGTAATTATTGCGAAACATGAACACAACTTGTTTTTTTTTTTTTTTTAAATTGAACTTATGAAAAAATAATAGTAATAAATAAATAAAAAGTTGAGTTAGAACAATTGCCACCTCAGTCGGCCCCATGTGGCTCCGTCCTTGGTCAGGGCTGCAGGAATATTTTGTTTCACGGTTTCACCATCTTTCTTGCTTTAGTGGTATTCTTGCTGATCTGGGATGTTCAGGATTGAAGTCCTAGTTGGGACATGGCTGTCTGCCTCATACTTAGCGAGGAAAAAGTAGAGAATAACTTGTTTGAAGGTGTTTGTTCTAATGGATAGCTTCCTCTATGATGTTTAACACAAGTAGCCTGAATTACTTTTTTTTTTTTCTTTCTTTTTTCGATAAATAGTCTACCTACTCAACTTCTGAGTTTTGGATTGCCTGTCTTGCAATGGATGGAAACTTTTTTGTTTGTTTTTTTGTTTTTTTTTTTTTTTTGGCAGGGGGGGGGGGGGGGGGGTGGGGTTTGTTGGTGCGGAAATTTAAGTTCTAAACTGCATTATTGAGCTGGTTGATGTTTGAAAGATATATATAAATATATTTATACTTTCAATGAGCAACATAATTCTAATCAAAGAGATAGGTGGTTTCATGCAACTCTAAGAGCTAAGAAATCTCCAGACCACAAATGTGAAGTCCAATGAAATGTGGGCATAAAGAGTAAAGACAAACAAGGAATATAGAATTATAGATGGCCTTAGATATTTTATGATGGGAATTATGCATCAATTTTGTCAAATGTCCTTCTGTGTAGTTGAGATCTTCATCTTGTCCACATTATTTAATTCATTTGAAATCAGGGGTGGTAATTGACTTCTTTTTGGGACTTATAATCTCTTGTTCTTAGGAAAAATCCATTTGCAAAATTTATTTTAGGGGCTATTAAAGCATTGGTCATTGAGTTCTGTATACCTTATCAGTATGATTGTCAACATGGCATAGGATTTTCTTATATGGCATTTCAATTAGTAGCAGTGACGAGGCACGTGGTTTATGTATTAACTAAGACTAACAGGGATCATTCATATATGGTCCATGGTCCTAGCCTTTTGGGTAAAACATCTAGGGTTGTAATTTTTTTTTGGGTAAATTACATTCACCTCCCTTGAGCCTGTGGCCTTTATTACACAATCCTCTCCGAAATCCGTTAATCAGCTGACGGATGTTAACATTGAGAGTGAAAAGTCAAGTAGTCAACAGTACCCTTCAATGATAATAATATATTATATTGTAAATATATGTTAAACTTACTTATCAAAAAAAAAAATATATATATATATATATATATATGTTAAACTAAAAAGACTTTTAGGTCCTTGCATGTATAATGATGCCTTTGGTGTCATAATGCAAGCAGCAAAGGACTCTCTGTTTCTCTCTCTATAGTTCCAACATAGAGATTCACCGTCATCCACCGCTCAGCCAATTCCACAACCTCTTTCTCTCAACCACCTCCCACTACCACCGCCACCTTCCACCACCATGGCAACCCTAGCTTTGCCTTCTCTCCTCTTTCCTCAATAGCTTATTCAGATGCTACAATCCATAATCAGCAGATTCTTTATTCAGAAATTTGGGCCATGCTTGGTGTGGTACACAGAAGCAAACTAGATGAATTAATATATGATGTCAAGTTGTGGTCATTAAAGCATTCGGGTCTATTTATAGATGCATATGTGTGTACATATATATATGCATATGTGCGTACATGTATATATTATATAAATGGATAAAATGCATCAATGAACTACGGATTTTCTTACAAAAGTTTCTTTTCAAAGAAAAAAAAAACCTATGCTTTGCAAAGAAACCCATCGGCAGATTCGGCAAAACCCATTCTTCCTCAACACCACATGGTCAATTCATGAGAAGTTTTCAAGAATTTATTTGAGGATTTTGATTGAGTATGAAAATTGGAATGAAAACCACATGGTTAGATGCGGATTTATGATGGATTAAAGGGTTAACTAGAGGTAGGAAATACTAGGATTAGGATTTCAAACAGTTGATATATGTGCGTGTTTGTGTTGGTGTTAGATATGCTATGTATACACATGCATGTTTACAAAGACGGATGAATTTCAGATAGATAAAAATTGTAAAAGAGGTTTTTTCTCGAGGAGGAGGTGGGCGATGGTGTACTGGAGGCTTTTGTTTGTGGAGGAGGAGGGCGATGGTGGTGGTGGGTGGAGGTTGGCCATGGTGGAGCAAGTGGGTTTCAAAAAAAAAAGGATAGAGAGAGCGAGTGTTGGGTAATCTAGTAATTTCATTACAAAACTTAAGCCTATTATTGTCTTTTCATATAATACAAGGGCAACATAGTCACTTTATTAAAAAAATTCACGGTTCTGAACGGACAAAAAAGGCAGGTTGAGCATAGTGTCACGGATCTAGAGATTTGGCGCAGCGACACGGCCCGTGCGGCATCCCAGCCTTGCTTCAGCTCACGCAAGCGCCCTGGTCAGCCACCACGACCTGCCCTCCCAAGGATACATGCTGACTGGTTTCGGCCTGCCTTAGCCTCGTCAGGGGAACTGCTCCAATTCCCGACCAGTTTGTGCAGGGATGGCCAACTCCCTTCTTCATAGTCAAGTTCACGACTAGCGACAAACACCTCAAACTGAACCAAGTCGACCTGCCTGAACTCTGAAGAGGTACCATCTTGAGGTCCTGCACGCCCCTTCCCTGGAACCATTCCCAGTCAATGAAGAATGTTCTTAGCCAACCAGCATACGCGTCTTTTATGCTTATGGCGTCGTTAGGAATCGGAACGTGACATTCTCCCCCACCCAAATCCTGCGACGCCCTCGTCGCAGTGCGGCGCTGACTCCACTGCGTCCAACATTCCAAAGTCTCTCTCCTCCAAGTGGTATGCTCGCTTGCCCCATCGTTTCCTTGTACAACCCCCGGCTGCACTCGCCTAATGATAGGGTTTCGGGCTAAAGGGACGCCCACTTATTTGGGACGCAACCCCACGTTATGCCGCCTCCGCGATACCCTGAGCAAACAAGGGCCCTCCGGCTGACTTGATACCCGCCCTTCACAACGGTTTGCACGCCTCTTGAACTTGCAAGAACTTTGGTGCGCGCGGCCCCCCGGCCATCCGATGCGCGCGGTCCTCCTGCTTCAAAGGACGCGTCTTCTTGGGGAGATGGAGGCTCTCCTCCAACAGCATTGATTGCCCACTGACGCTTTAGTGCACCCACTTCATTCTCAAGACCCCCGGATCGACAAGGGGGCACACCTCTGTGCTTTACCCCAAGTCCTGCTCTGATACCATTTGTCACGGGCCTAGAAATTTGGTGTAGCGGCACGGCCCGTGCGGCACCAAGGCGTTGCTTCAGCTCGCGCAAGCGCCCTGGTCAGCCACCACGACCTACCCTCCTAAGGATACATGCTGACTGGTTTCGACCTGCCTTGGTCTCATCAGGGGAAAGGCTCCAGCTCCCGACTAGTTTGTGCAGGGATGGCCAACTCCCTTCTTCATAGTTAAGTCCATGACTAGCGACAAGCACCTCGAACTGAACCGAGTCGACCTGCCTGAACTCTGAAGATGTACCATCTTATGGTCCTGCACGCCCCTTCCCTGGAACCATTCCTAGTCAATGAATGTTCTTAGCCAACTAGCATGCGTGTCTTTTATCCTCATGGCGTCGTTAGGAATCAGAACGTGACAATAGGCTCCAAATCTCAGGGGAGGTCAAAGTAATAAACCTTAAATGTTCCACCCGTGTGTAATTTACCCAAAACTTTTAGTAGGTTTTTGCCTTTTTTGGAATTAAAAAAAGGCTAATGTATGTACTAGAAAAATATGTAGCAGCTTCTGTAGAGCATGCTGAAAAAGGCATAACAGAAAAGGCAGAAGTCATGGAACAAGATACAATTTTAAATACTTGAAATCGATTTCAACTGCGTGGACAATCTGTGTGTGTGTGTGTGTGCGCGCGCGCGCAGGCGCTTAAGTCAGTGTTTTGCTTTTCTGGTCAACAGGCCAACTTGAATTCTAATTTAATTTCTCTTTTCAAAAGTATAGAGCTTTATCGAGTTCATGTTATAAAGAAAAAGACGTGTTTGCAGTCAAGAATTTACTGCTTGGTACCACTTTATTATCATTTTGGATTGATTTCTCCGCAGGCCCGAAAAGAATTCAAAAAAAAAAAAAAAAAGGGACAAATGAAAATTTCTCAGAAGTAGTGATATTTATCACTTGTAAAGAGAAGGAAAAAAAAAAAGTCTGTTGGCATTTGTCATGCCATAAGATGTTCCGCTACTTCATTCCACTTGCGAAGCTTTTCCACATTGAAGTTGAATGTTGTGTGTTTATCATTCATTTGAGATATACTAGTGGTAAATTAATTTCTCTATAAAAAATGATCATAATTATATCTTTTTTTTTTTTTTTTTTTTGCTAGCTGTTGGAGCATTCAATATAGTTGAAATGCTTTTTAGCTCAAATCTTCTTGCCATTGTGGGAGCGGGTGAACAGGTTCTTGTGCTGTCTACAATCTGTCCTTTGAGATGGCATCGTACTTTCAGTAAACATATTATTTCCTTCTGTTTTTCTTTGTTTCTGATCAATTATATAATGTGGTTTTATGTGCATGCAACAGCCATCTTTATCCCCTCGACGTCTCTGTTTGTTCAATACCACAACCGGGACTTGTCTACATGATCTAACTTTCTTAACTTCTATCGTTGCTGTCCGTTTAAATAAAAAAAGGTAAAATATATATCATATGCTTTTTATTGATTCTAGGATTATGGTGTATGTTATGCTACTTGGAAATGAAAAGACATAGCAGTGTCCTACTTCCTGAATGAAGCCAAACACAGGAATTATACATCAAGCCCTGCCTTAACAATGAGCAATGGTATAACATTGTTGTCCGAACTGGGATGCTATAGTGTGGGTAGGAGATTCTCCTAGTATCTCTCTGAGTTGTTTCTAGGATCTGGTGCGGGCGTGTGCTTAAGTGTCGAACCTCCTTAGAACCTAAGTCTCAAGATACAAGGATTTGGCTTGAAACGTTTCCAAATCTTAGGAGTACGTGGCATGCCATGCACATTACAATACACCATATGTTATATAACAATGTAATGTATGATGCTATTCTTATTTAAAAAATACCCTATTATACCAAGGGCCTTTTGGCCTAGTGGTATTTCCTCTACCTCCCAAAGTGGATGGTGAGGGTTCGAGTCCCCAAAGGGACAAAATGAGTGTGTTTCTTGTCAATGAAAAAAAAAAAAAAAACCCTATTATTTTTCATACTAAATTAGATTAAGTGAAAAAAGGGAGATTCCTTCTAATAAAAATATGTCATTTGTTTCTTTTTCTTATTACTACATTTAAACTAATGAAAAAAAAAAAAAAAAAAAAAAAAAAGAAGAAATAAAATTACGGTTCAGTTTGGTTATTATATTTACGATCTTTAGACTGTAGACAATTCTGGTAATCAGTAGGAATCTGGCTTGAACATACTGTATGTACAATTCTCTCATCCATAAAACTATAATTATTATTATTATATTTGTGTTAAAGTAATATTTTGCTGCATGCAGACTCATTGTTGTTTTGCAAGAGAAGACATTTATATATGACATCAACATTCTTTCTATGTTGGATACAATTGATACGATACCGAATGTAAAAGGTGAGGATGTAACTTATTTTCTTTGAAATATGCACCTGTATCAACACTCAGAATTTGTTCAATTGTGGCAATGCAGAATAATATTTTTGCTTTTAATTTCTCTTATTTTGTTGACTAATTGTAGAGTTTCTCTGTTCCTTATCATAATGATAGATAAATGTGTTTTAAATTATGATTAGCATCTTGTAACAATAGTTTTTAAAGTATCACCATGATAGATTTATGAATTGTCTAGGAAATCATGCAATTCAGATGCCATACTTAATGAGTCTTGCATGAGTGTATGCTAATCTTTATTTACTTCTCAGGGCTTTGTGCATTTTCCCCAAGTTTGGATGGTTGCTTTTTGGCTCTTCCAGCAAGCACAACCAAAGGATCTGTGTTAGTCTACAATGTTATGGAACTAAATTCGCACTGTGAGGTTGTGACACGTTGATTTACTGTCTCTTTTTTTATGAAATGCTTAGTACATGATATGAATTGAAAACTCCTGTGCTGAAAGTCATCCATGCATATATTTTTTTTTACTTTTCATGAAGTAAGTGGGTACTTGGCTTCTCTAGCCACACATGGAAGAAATGTATTACATGAAGGATCGGCATAATAGCTCAAGTGGCTGGTGTTGTACGCATCCTATGTGTCAATGCCACACGTTTTCAAGGGAATTTAGCAAGGAACGAAAGAGTTCTTCCCCACAATAAACCTCACTTGAAGAAAATGGTCAGCGAGTAGGTCTTCCTCACAGATAAGTCTTGCCCAAATAATGCTCAGTAAGGAGTTAGAAAAAAAAAAAATGGATATATTTCCCTTTGCATAAACTTCGCTTGAGTAATGCTCGGTGAAGACTTCTTCCCCATAGATAAAACCTCAATCAAATAATGCTCTGCAGATGTTCACCAAGTAATTTTTCCTGCTCGATAATCCTTGCTAGAAGACACTTGGGGAGGAGCTTTAAGGGAAGTTATTTCCTAAAGGAAGCTCACATGAAGGCTTCAACCAGTCTTACCTCAAAGAGAGGACACAAAAGAATCTGAAAGCTTTTGGCATCTTATACACCTAGGCTGAGAGCAAGATCTTGGAGAAAAAATGAGGGGGGTGAGGGTGGGGGGGTGTGTAGCAAGTGGGAAGGCCAAACCCAGTGCACGAGTCTCCCACCATTGCGGGATCTAGAGAGGGTCAGATGTATGGAAAAAAGTAATCCATAGCAAATAAAATCCAAAACAAGGATCTTGAAAGTGAAAAATTGAGATTTTTTATTTTTAGTATGGGGTGCTGGGGATTGTCAATTTGTCATTCCAGTAGCTTATTTGTAATATTTTGTTTTTATTTCTATTGTTATATAGATTGGGGGCAATTGCACAATTCCACCTGAACTGTGAAAAGTTGCATGTGAACTCTGGAAAAAAAAAAATAAAAAGCCCTGAACTATTAAAAGTTCGTATAATAAGGCCAATTGTTGTTGTAAGGCCTAATTGTTATTAGGTAACCATTTGCACGTTACCCCCGGAACAAAGGGGTAATATGAAATTTTCTTATAGTTCATAATATTTTATGCAATTAATCCAAAAGGGTAAATTGGGATTTTTGAAAAGCTCCAACTCCTTGACTGTGAATTTCTTAGCAGTAATTTGACAGTTTGGGGTGTCTTGATATTTCAGGTAGTTATCAGCTAAAATTTTAGTGATTTGAAAATTATTTATAAATAGCCGGGGAAGTTATGCCATTAATCCTGTGATCGGATATATTTTTATTGCCCAGTTATATTTTTCAGTTTGTACATGGACTTAGAGAATTGTACTTTAATTACTATAGAGCATTATTTTTTTATATTTGCATTTCTCCCTTGATTGGTGCTCAACATGATTCAGCAAGTCCTCCTTTTCATTCTGTACTTCATTTCAGTTACTGAAATTGAAAATTGCAGATAGATGCTCATTGCTCACCACTGGCTGCAATAGTTCTTTCTTCAAATGGGATGTACATAGCAACAGCATCTGAACAGGGAACCATTGTCAGAGTTCATCTAGTCTCAGAAGCAACAAAGGTGAAGCCTCGCAACATCTACTTGATGGGATTCTCAATGTGTATTTTTTTTTTTTTTTCAGAATACTTGAATTAGTATATGCATGCTGCATACTGTCACACCTGCGCTGCATGAAAGTGAAGGACTAGTAGTCTTCATTTGATTATCCCATCATTTTAGATTTAAGAAAAGAAAAGAAAGAAAAAGATTCGATTCATTGAAATGCTGTTTGTGATAGATGTTCACGACACAGTAACCTTTTAGTAGCTGAGCAAGTTTTATAAGTTAAATTAATTATCAAATTTGTGTCTAGTCACTCCTTTTTTTACCGCAATTCTGTTGCCTGACGTTATTAATGATGCATGCCGTTACTACCTCATATTTCTTTTTAGTCCTGTACTTCATCTATGGAACCTAACTATTCTGTCTTTAGCAGTCGTATAGCTTTCGGAGGGGAACATACCCATCAGCTATATTTTCCTTGTCATTTGGGCCATCCTTGCAACTTCCAGATATTCTTGTAGCCACAAGCTCTTCAGGTGCTCTTCATGTTTTTTCTCTGGGGTTTGCTATTAATCGAAGGTGGGAACATTGATCCAATACCTTGTCAGTATGCCACATAATTTCTCATCATTTGTGATAGTTTTCTTATGTAAGGCCATTTATATGCAGGACTCACTGTGATTGGCCTTCACAATTGTAATCTTATAAAAATTTTAATTCACAACTAAACATATTGTGTCCTGTTCTGGCACGAACCTTGGTGTGGGGTGCTGCTCCTTAAAACTAGATCTTCAGAACTTTTTGGATTTAAAAATAAGGAGATCTTCAGAACTTTTTGGATTTAAAAATAAGGAGGCATTTCCACAGAGTATGCTACGCCGAGTGGAGTGTTATCTATTTTTTTGGGGTGATGGGTGGTTTGTTTCGGTTTTGGGGGGGGGGGGGGGGTGGGGGGGGGTGTTGGGGAGGATGGCTTTGTGGACGAAGTTTGAGCTGAGCTCTTGTTTAAGGTGTTGAGGGCTTAGGCAGAATGACGTGATGATGGATTGACGTTCCTTGAAAGATAGGGCTTCTATTTTGGCTGGATGCTGCTGTAGTAAAGAATCTGTCCATCAATAATCTAGACTTAAGGTGCTTACTAATTGGTTTTGCATGTTCAAGGAGTATTGGAGACTCTGGATCTCTATGTGGTACCTGGTGTCAGGGTAGTTGTGGTTTACCCTGCTTTCCTTGTTATAAGTTCATTGTGTAATGCCTGAATCACTGATGCAACTGCTGAATTGTTGAGAAGGAAGATTTTAAATAAAAGCTGGAGGGTGGGTAAGGTGTGGCATGTGGCACCGTTGTGGCCATATTGGTGTACTAGAAAGTAGGGCTGCAAATGAACCGAGCCGAGCTTTGACTTGCTCGGGCTTGGCTCGGCTCAAGCTCACATACTATGAAATCAGCCTTCCAATCCTCATCATCTCCACAATCAGTCTATGTTCTTCATAAAATTAGTTTGTACTCTTCATTCCCTCATAACTCCATCAAAATAAGGGGAAAAATGGCTATCAAGAGAGAACATGGTTCTGAAAGAGAGAGAAGATGGTTGTCAAAATAAAGGAAAAAAATGGCTATCAAGAGAGAGAACATGGTTGGGAAAGAGAGCAAAGATGATTGTGAAAGAGGGAGAGAGTAATAACCTTTGTTGTTGTTTGATTAAGATCGTCGCATCAGTTGCCTAGAGTAGCTGTGGATCTGTGATGAATGTTGAGAGGTCTCATGTGGCTGCCGTTTGCAAGTAGAGCTAGGGTTTTTATTATTTTCTTAAATTATAACATGTGCAACATAAGTGTAATCCAACGGTGGTTATAAATCTATGGATTATTGGGCTTGTGGGCTTATCGGCTAGTGGAATAGATATAGGACACATTTATAAACACAAACAACTACATGGGCCTTTAGAATAAGTATTTGGGCTAAATATTATTAGCAAATTTTAAAAAATAGGCCCTTTAACTAAATGAGCCTGTTCACGAGCTTGGCGAGCCGAACTTGCAATTGCTCAAGCTCGGCTCGTTTGTTAAACGAGCCTAAAAATGAGCTCGAGCTTGGCTCGTTTACTAAATGAATGAGCCCGAGCCGAGCCCGAGTTGTTCATGAATGGCTCGGTTAATTTGCAGCCCTACTAGAAAGTACTAAACCAACATTCTTTTGAAGGGATGGAGATGTTTGTAAAGTTGAAAATGTTGAACTCCAATTTCTACGGGCTTTCAGACATCGGGCCTTCTCTTCTATTTGTATTACGTTTCTGGGTAATATGAGAGTAGGTTTGGTAGGGCTTGCCTTGTTTCTTTCTCTGCAAACACTGCATGAACATGGGTTTTCGGGCTTCCCTTGTTTCTTTCCCTGTAAACACTTCGTGAACATGGGTTTTTGTCCCTTCAGCATCTCAAGAGAAAAGGAGGGAGGGGGGGGGGGGGGGGGAAGGGTTTGAATTCCTTCTTACGCTCTAGCCTATAATACGTCCCTTCAGCATCTCGAGAGAAAAAGGGAGGGGGGTCTTACGTTCTAGCCTATAATACATCGAATGAACATTATCGGATTTTTTCCGTTGTAGAAGGCATGTATATGAATATTTCATTTTCCTTGTTTCTTTTTCTCTTGCATTTCCCCATTTTTGAATCATTGCGTCATTACCTTTCATCACTATTAACAATTTATTTTTCAGGATTATGTTAGTCATCTCTTCATAATACTGCTTATATTTTTAATATCACACATGTTATTACAAAGTTACATTCAGTAGTTCATAATACTGCTTATATTTTTAATATCACACATGTTATTACAAAGTTACATTCAGTACATACTTTTATCTCTATTTAAAACTTCTAGTTTATCTGAGGGAGTCAGCTGATCTCTTTTTGTTACTTTTTTAATCCTTATCAGAGGCAGAAGATCAAGCAGTTTTCTTGGATCAATAATACCGGATTCTTTTAATGATCCATTTGATCCAGCTCATCATGTACTTCACAATGCTTTTACAGCAGGAGTTAAAAGGTGAAGCATTTTGTATTTTTACATAAGTACCAAATGGTTGACCTTTAAGGATGGCTTATAAATGTCATAATGTCTGGTATGGCAAACTTGCATTGGCACTAAGGGACCTACTTTAGACAATTTCTCAACCGAGATTTGACATAATCAACCTAGTAATTAGTTTATGTCTTCAATGTTCCCTTGGATGGTAAAATGGGAACATGTCAGGATTCTGAATTCCTCAATTCCCCCTCATACTTTTCATTCTTTGGTTACTCTTCTCTAACCTACATTGCTGCCCAAGATAGGTTCCATTGATGATTCCTTTGACCTCAATAGCTGTGGCTTGAATCCTTATTTCACAAAATTAAAGTTGGGTGCACGAAATACTTTTTGGTACCTTAATTAGAAGACGCAAATTGTCTATTTTGGCCCTTCTGACTTCTAGGTGAATAGCATTATTCATTTTACGTTTCTTCAGCTAAGCTTGAAGAGACCAAAGGAAGGAGGAGGGGGGAGAGGGGGGGGGGGGGGGGGGGGGGTGTGTGCCGTGCGGGCTTTGAGAATTTCATAATAGATTTGAAAATTATTGTCTTCATATGTCAGGTTTTATCTGGAATATAAGATCTCCTAGCGATGACCCATAAAATTCCAAGTCTGTTA
The DNA here is from genome assembly GCF_030987335.1 of Cornus florida. Lineage (NCBI taxonomy): Eukaryota > Viridiplantae > Streptophyta > Magnoliopsida > Cornales > Cornaceae > Cornus > Cornus florida. The sequence continues at coordinate 85,056,642 of NW_026775580.1, read as the reverse complement.
AGGAGGCCATGTGCATCTAGTAGACCATACTTAAGGTTTGGGTATTAGCTAGCTTGATTCCATATTTGGAAAGAAAAAGAAAATAATTTATAATGATTTCATTTTTTCTGGTACAGTTGTGCAATGATTCGCAAGGTGGACAAAGTTGCTGAGACATCTATATCTGACTCTGTGGCATGTAGGTGAGTTAATTGAAAATCGTCCATATTTGTGTTTCTTTTCTTTTTATACTTTTTTGCCATTTCCTTCTAATAGTTCGCTTTCTGTCCACTTAGTTGGGTTTCTTAAAATAATTTTCGAAGTTTCGGATAAGTTATATGAAATGCATTGTGTTCACAATTTTGATAATTGTCAAGCCAAGAATCATAATGCCACAATTCCAATGACAAAACACGGGGTCCCTGTTTTAGAACATGCAATTCTTGAATCATCCAACATACCCCTTTGCTATTTGTCCATACCGTGGAGCCCAAAGGCTACCCAACCAGTTGAGATCTAGATGCCCTTAATTGTTTTGTGGAGCTTGCCTATTATACACTGCAACACAGTAGATAAGGTGGTTGGGGAAAACAATATCTGACTTGGTTGACGCCGAATATTGAAAGGCAAGATGCTTTATTAATGAATAATGGTACCAGAAAGGACAGATTTGATAATCGGTGGTGATCAATAATCCTAGTATAATATGAAGTGATGCCAATAGGGAATATTTTTTCTGTAAGGTAGGGAGAAAGAAACATTTGATGATATTTACTTGTTTATATGATGTGGTATAGATGTATAAACTGTGACTGTGTTTATTAATGGAGGCTGCACTTGCTATTATTTAATTTACCTCAAATTGTTGTTTGGTTTTTAAAGCATAATCAGTTCAAGATCTCTGCATCATTGGTGTCTGACACATTTCAGAAATGGAATCTTGACTATGGTGATACCAGCTTCAGTTGATAGAAATGAAAATATTCTGTTTCCATTTCTTTTCTTAGTTCTGGACAAACATTTAAATGCAAATAATGTGGCAAAATGGCAGATGGATATGCATTGATATTTTCTTACTGTGAATCCTATTTGATAAAGTCTTGCCACTGTCAGATGACGTGGTTCAGCAGTTGTTATGCCAAGACGATGAGATTTTTAATGAGTTAAATATGACTGATAGTACGTAGTGATGAACTTACTTTCTTGATCTTGGCATCAATGTCAATTCAACAATCTGCTGTGTTCCATGAAAGATCGTGTCCATCAATTTTATTTTCTATAATCGACAGTTTTCTGGGCATAGTTAATTTTGGATTGCATGTGAAGTTGGTATTAAATCTCGCATAAAAGGATAGCAGATTGTTATTGCTGTTTCATACTATGAATTCACTATACAGTCGGTCAAGGTGAACGGCCAGGTGATTCAACGCACACATGAGAAAGACATTTCCATTCATATAGCTGCAAAAGTAGTCGACCCTATTTTCCTTCAGGAGAGGGTCAGAGTATGATCCTTTTATCTTTGCCAAGGGTATGCCCATGGTATAAGATGTAATATTTGTTAGATCTTGCTTGCTTCTTTGAAAGAGAGCTACTTCTTTTGTTTTTTTTTTTCCCCTTACCAAAGGGAATCTAACCCAATGGTATAACCTCCCCCATCCTCAAAGAGGAGGGGAGTGATTCGAGCCCGGGTGTAGGTAAAAAGCGTGTTTAAGTGTTTTTCTTGCCAATGAAAAAAGAGAGAGCTACTTTTAGCTTTTGTTTTATGTGGCTTTTGCTTTCTTGACGTTTTGCATTTATTTATTTTTTAACGTAAATATGTAGGAATCAAGTGTTGGGATTAACCTTTTTGTGTATTGAAAAATTTCAGAGCCACTATATCCATAATCTCCTACGGTGGCTACTTCCAGGAATACAGCTTTAGTATCAACCATAAGAACGAATCTTCATGGAATTTGGAGCGTGAGTTCAACATCTTAACGGTGATCTCTGATAAAGCCAGCAGCTCGTGATCAATATTGACACATCTTTCCTCATTGTGAAAGTTCAGCGGAGGGTTCGCAAAGCTTCCTGAATCCAAGAGCTTGAAAGGTTTTATGAACCGACGTCTTCAAGAAGCCAGCCTAACATAGGAAGTTGATCATATAGGATTTCTGGGAGTATTTGGCACAAAGGGTAAAGATCAAGGCTCTTGGAGGAACAAGAACATCCTTGATATGAGATTACCTCCACCCTACTAGGGTTTTGGTCTCATGTAATTATTATGAGTATTATTTGTCTTCTCAGTTTTCATTATGTATGAAAAGATCTCTCTTGATGGAGGTTAAAATATATAGTTGGCATAAATTATCACTTTGTTAATACCAACTGCGTGTGCCTAAAGGTGTGCACAGAAACTTAAATACTTAACCCGGAGTGGTCCCGGGCAAATCTGAGGATGCATTCGGAAATGTGTAAGTTCTATTATTTGCATATTATGAAAAAAAAGGATACATTATAAATTTAATATCACAACAATCAAGTTTTTTTGAATTATTCGGACATGAATCTCTGTTCAAAATATTTTAAAATTTAGTTACAAGCTTAATATTCTGATATTTAATTGCAAAATACAAAAACAAAAGTAACCACGATTGGCTTATTAACAACACAACCATTCTGATAATCAAGACCTAGAAAGTAATTTGCAAAAGAAATGTAAACAAAGACTAATAAAAAAAGTGAATTAATTGATCCAAATTCAATGTTGGCACGTGCAAGTGTATTCCATTCAAATTAGTACTAACAAGGACTAAGCATAGCTCTTTTGCATTTAGTATCCGCAATCAAAATCATCAAAATATCTAAAGCTGGCACTAAGAAGGAAAAAAAAAATAAAAAAAAATTCAGGCATTTATAAACACATAAATTTTTAATTATATTTTCTAAAACGGTAAAAATTACAGGGAAAAATAAAGTAGGAAAAAGCAAATTGATAGTCAAAAATCAAATTTTGTTTACTTTCACCATCTGTATGATCTATTCTCCGGCTAAAGCATATTGTAATATAGACTTGGGTGAAACGAGGCTCTCTAAACAAGTTACTACTTCATCATAAAATTCAGGAATATTACATATAAAAAATTTTATAATTACAAATTTCCAAAATGATTAACTTATTAAAATTTTATTATTTATTATAAAACTTATTATACTCAGTTTAAAATTTTTTATCTTAAAAAAATTACACTATTTTTCATACAATATATTCATGAAAAATTAATAAATTACTTAAAGAAAAATACATTCTTTTTAGTGTAATATATTTATGAAAAATTAAGAAATTACTTAAATTGTTTTAAAGTTTTCTACTTAAGATTTCTATTTAAATAATTAATTTAAAGAAAATAAATTATGGTCATTTAATGAAAAATAGTTTAGGCATTTTACAAAAAAATGTAATACTTCAAAAAGTGTTATGCACAAAATATACTTCAAGAGAGTTATTTGCAAATTCAAACATAATTCAAGATTTTTTTGGCACTTTACCCTTTAATAAATTTCCTTTTATTAAAAAGCTTCTTTTTGTTAGATATCATAGGTTCACAAGTGTCCTCCTTGTTTAACATGAATTGTTTGGTCTAAAACTGGTTATTTTTATTTTCACTTAAAACTGTTGAATTTGCTTATTACTAAATAATAGTTTAGTTTAGGTTAGAATACATACTTACCTGGATTATTGTTGTTCAACCCTAACTACTCAGCCCAACATATTGACTATTGTTGTTCAATCCTAACTACTCAGTCCGAACCCAACTTATTCTTCTATTTTTAAACTAGAATTTGCAATTAATGCTGAGATTTCAGATTATAAAGTCAAAAAAATTAATATGATCGTAAATTAGTTTCACATTAAATTATTCCTAAACACAAAAATTTTAAAATTTATTGCAAATTTTTAATTAATCATAAACAAATTCTTAGAAAAATAATTATCCAAAGTATCAACATATACTAAATTAAGGAGGGTAAACAAAGAAAGTAGAAGAGAAAAAAATGGATTAAAGTTTGAATATTATATATAAAATATATTATATATATAATATATTTAAAATAAAAAATATATATTAAAATAATATTAAAATTTAAGTTCGGATTGGGCTCGAGTTACTAACACCATTGAGATTTTTTTAACCCAAACCCAACCAAGTCCATTTATCAAAATAACTAACTTTGTTCAAGCCCGTGCATTACCCTTCAAAGATCGAGAAGGGTGATAAGTGAAAACTCGTCTATGTTGTTCTCCCTCGTATCCTAGCCATTACCTCAACTTGCCCTTCAAAGAGGATTTTACAACCAAAAAACTGTTGGTTTTGGTTTTTTATTTTTTATTTTTATTTTTATTTTTTTTAAAAAAAAAACCCTTGCCATGCGAGGATTTTACAGTCTACACAGTTTATTCTTTTTGTTTTTCGAATGGGGGACATTCACCACTCAATAATTTTTGGTAGGTAAGAATATGATATTTGATATATGGTAACATTAATATATTTCTATCCTAATTAACTTATTTAATAAATTTACTTTTATTCCACGAGTGTCATCCTTGTTTAACTTAATGTTTATTTTTCTCTTTTTCTTTTCAAATGATCCAAATTCAATGTTGGTAAAGTGCCAGCATGCATGGCTCTTTTGCATTAGTACGGGAAATCAAAATCCTCAAATTAAATAGATGAAGCTAGTATTAAATTTTAGGGGTGACAATTTATATTCAAATTCATTAAATTGTCTAAATTTGTTTATTAAAATTAAATTATTTGGATAATCAATTTAAATGAATGAGTAAAAAATAGTTATACATTTATATTTTTTAATTATATTTTCTAAACGCAATGGAATGAAAATTGAATAACAAAAATGGTTGTACATTTATAGGGAAAAATAAAGCAGGAAAAAGCAAATTGATAGTCAAAAATCATAATTTGTTTATTTTCTTCACCTTCTTTTATGATATCTATTCTTCAGCTAAAGCATATTGTGTAATATATACTCGGGTGAAACAAGGCTCTCCAAACAAGTTACTATTTTATCACAAAATCCAGGAACATTGTCCAAATCCACAAACCTATGTGTTTTCTCTTTTAGATTGCACATAGCAAACTTGGTTCTTCGAAAAGCAAATAAATCTTCATTGTTAGTGGAGAAATTCAAAGGCTTTCATTGACAATTCTTTGAATCTGTGTCGGCAAACTCAAATTTAGTCCAATACTCTCTGCTGCCGTATTTCTTCATCACCCAACATCAAGCTAGGATTTGAAAGTAAGGAGGGCTAAAGAAAAATTTCAAGTAGAGGATTTATTGGGAAATTTTTTTTTAAGCAAAGAAGGGTTTGGATTAGAAACATACAGAGCTACTTCTTCACTTTAAAATTGTGTTCAAAAGAGTAGAGTTTAAGTGTCTGTTACTTGATACCAAGTTGTGATTTACCGGAAGGCTTTAATTATTTATAAGTTTGAACATTCAAATTGTTCACACGGTTCTGTAGATTGAGAAAAAGAGAGGTCAAAGTAACAATGTATTTAGGTTTGCAACATTATGTTTGGATTGGACGGGGCTAAATGTTTTATTATGGATGGGCTGAATGACAGATAGGAAAATGAAAAGTAGTATATGGGCTTAGTAGAACTATTTTTTTTTTTCAATTGGACCAGGGCTATAGCCCAGGTTAACCCATTCATGGCTCCGCCCCTGCCCAACATGTAATGCGAATAGTAACTTGGTACAATAAACAAAGACATCCCCTAACAATTCCAAACGAACCACGAATAAATGGTCCCTCGCCAATCATCTGAGGATGCATTCCGAAATGTGAAAGTTTTATTTATTTACATGTTAAATAGTGACTGGCCAAGATTATTAATTTCATTGAACCTTTATCTTCTTAGATAAGTTGGTCCCACTTGAAATGTATGTGTGTGTGTGTTAGGATGGACATAGGTCTAACTTAAAAAATCTCTCCCCAGAATAAATGAGGAAGGAGCCTCCTGGTGAAATCAAATTATTTGCATATTATGAAAATCAAGATATATTATAAATTTAATATCACAGCAACAAGCAAGTCTTTTTTTAATTATTTGGACATGAATCTCTGTTCAATATATTTTAAAATTTAATTACAAAGTTTACAAGCTTAATATTCTGATATTTAATTGCAAAATACAAAAACAAAAGTAACCGCGATTGGCTTATTAACTACACAACTATTCTGATAATCAAGACCTAGAAAGTAGTTTGCAAAAGAAATGTTGAAAACAAATATTGTCCAAAGAAAGAAACACAGGACATGAGAACTATATATGCTCTCTTTGTTTGCTAGTGCTGCTGTTAATCTTTCCGGCATTCTAATCAGCTAGGAAGTACGGACACGGATACGGGACACGGGTACGACACGACACGGATATGGCGACACGGCAAATTTTAAAAAAATAGGACACGGACACGACATGGATACGCCTATAAAATTTTATATATATATATATATATATATATATATATATATATATATATATATATTCAAAATATAATTACTAAAATCTTGTACAGATAAATAAAATAACAACAAAGAACAGAATCAATTTCAATAATTTCATTTCTGTTATAAGAAAAATATAGACAAGACAAAACTGAAAATAAATGAAAAATAAAGTTGATCCAAATTCCAAACGAAGATGTGCAGAAGAGACATAGCTATAATGAACTAAATATGTATATGAATAAACATATATACTTTCAGTCTTTCACAAAATCTTGTTCATGTAACTTTTATATATATATATATATATATATATATATATATATATATATATCTTGTTTATGTAGAGAGATAATTGAAGAAGATGAGAGATTGAGAGAGGAGTGAGAGAAAATAAATTTTGTCTCAGAGAAGTGTCGGACCGTGTGTCCGAGCCTCGGACACGCGTGTCCAATAAAAAATAATATTTGGACACTTTACAGAAGTGTCGGACACGTGTCCGAGCCTCGGACACGAGTGTCAGTGTTCGAAAAGTGTCCGACACTGGTACGGGACCCCTGGGAGGAGTGTCCGTGCTTCATAGCTAATCAGCCAGCCTCAACATTATCATATGAAAAATGATTTTTGCACTGTATAGTTGCAGTAAATTACTAAACCTATTTTTTTAATTGATCAATTATGCAACAAATAAGAAAGTGAAGTCCTTCACTTAGTTGTATTTGGTATAAATAGCCAATTAAAAATTATTCGGTTAAGCAATTCACTGCAAGTGGTGAAGAACTTGTCAACTCAAGGAAAATGAACTATGAAAAATTCCTAGAGTTCCCAATGTGTGAACCAAATAGAAATAGAGAGTCAGGTTGGTCATATATCAACATGTGGTTCTTATTTTTTATGAGACTGAACTTTATTTTTTAAGACAAAAAGTCCATCAAAAAAAGTTTTTTTTTACATTCATACGGGCCAAGTCAAGACTACTACGTGAGTCTCAATCAATTTAACTTTATCAATCAATTTTTATTGATTTTTCTAATTATTAATTTCTTTTTTTTTTCATCATGAAAGTAAAACTTTATGACAACTTCTTCGAAAAAGAAGCTTCATATGTATATTCTTCACAGTTAAGTCTCAAGTTAAATGAGATATTCCTTTCACCAATTTCCACAATTAAGTTGTGAAATTTCATATAGTCTCTACAACGTTGGCCAAGTGCAAACATTCAATTCCAAATCAGTACTAACAAAGACTACTAAAAATATGAATTCATTGATCCAAATTCAAGTTTGGCAAATGCAAGTATTCCATTCAAATTAGTTCTAACAAGGACTAAGCAAGGCTCTGGAAAAAAAATAAATAAATAAAAATAAAAATTCGCCTCATTATATAAATAGGCATATATACACACATAAATTTTTAATTATATTTTCTAAAACGGTAGTAAATTAAAGGGAAAAATAAAGCAGGAATGTAAAAAACTCGCAATGATTTCACCAAGAAGACGGGGCGGAGATTTGAACAACCTTGTAATCATCTAGGGAGGCATCATAGCCAAATCCACGTGATACAACATCAGTCTTGTTAAATGGCGAGTTTCGCAGTTTAATCACTTCTCTGGTTGATGGATTCACCAAGTATAGCGTGTTAAAACACGCGTAACATAACACCAAGCCGCGACAAGAGCCGACGACACTGACCCAGTCCTTCTTCTCATAAGAATTAGAGATGTCAATTGCTCCACCTTCTCCGTCGTCGTTCGCTGTTGCTTCGACTAAACCGCCGCAGGACGACACGAAGAGACTCCCCATTGGTTGACTCGTCAAAGAGTTCATCCACGAACGTCCAAGGACGAGTTTGAAGTGGCGGGATCGAGTGAGGTGAAGCTTTACAAAGTGGGGATCTGTGAACATGGTGGTCCAAGACTTTGACACACACTTAAACCGTACAAGAGACTTGACTGGTAGTCGTGATAGAATGTCAATCATGAGATCGAATGGAAGGTTTAATGGTGATAACTCGTCTCTGCTCATCTTCTTCTCCCTCTTCAAGCCAACACACAGTTTCTTCTTTTTGTTTTCGAATGTTCATAATCTTCTGTCCGTAAGAATATGATATCTGATGATATATTGGTAACATTAATTATATATTTTTCCTAGATACCATTCTTAATAAAAGATAAAGTGCGATTTTTTTTTTTTTTGCAAATAACTCATGAATTATTAATTTGTTACAATTAAGGATAAAGTGATCAAAAAAATCTATTGTACCCTTTCCCATTAAAATTCCATTTCTTCTTAAATTCCATTTACTTTTTTTTCTTTAATCTAAATATTAATTATACCATTTACTTTAATTTTATTATTAATATCAATTTATCATAAAAATAGAATAAAATAAATAGATTTGTAATTTTTATTTTACAAAATGATTAACTAGTTAAAATTTTACTATTTATAATAAAACTTATTATAGCAGGTTTAATTTTTTTTACCCTAAAACAATACATTCTTTTTCATACAATATATTTGTGAAAAATTAAGAAATTACTTAAATTGTTTTAAAGATTTCTACTTAAGATTTCTATTTAAATAATTAATTTAAAAAATTAAAGGTAAATTTATGTAAATTTAATGGAGAATATATATGTCATCAAATTAGTATGAATATTTTTTTTTAAATTTTTTTTATTTCAAATAGAAAAATAGATCAAATACAATTCAATAAGAAATAGTATTATAGTTACTTATGAAAAATAATTTGGCATTGGAACATTTTTGCAACAAAATATGATACTTGAGCGGGTATTATGAATAAAATATATTTCAAGGAGGTTATTTACAAATTCGAACATGATTCAAATTGTTTTTGGCAATTTACCCTTTAATAAATTTCATCTTATTAAAAGGATTCTTTTGTTTAACATGAATTGCTTAGAATATGAATTGTTTGGTCTAAAACTCGTTATTTTTTATTTTCACTTAAAACTGGTGAATTTGATTATTACTAAATAATTTTTTAGGTTAGAATTAAAGCATAATACTCAGCAATTATGCTCCTTTGTATTTGCTTAGAATACGTACTTACCTTGTCTGAGCCCAACTTATTCTTCCATATTTAAACTTGAATTTGCAATTCATGTTGAGATTTGGGATTATAAAGTTTAAAAAATTAATATGATTTCAAATTAGTTTCCCATTAAATTATTCCTAAACATATAAATTTAAAAATTTATTAAAAAATTTTAATAAATTATAAATAAATTCTTAGAACATCTCCAACCGTTGTGTGAATATATATTGTATAAATCTAATGTGTAAAAAAAAAATTCCCTCAATAACAATCCATCAGTGTCATGTTTGGACTCTATATAATTTTTACAAATTTACTTAATATAGGGTTAATTCGTTAATGGAAAAAGAAAGAGGGAGGAGAAAAGAAATATGCTAATGTGACTTGTAAAATACACAACAATTTTACAGTATCTCCATTTGTTAAAATATTTTTTTGTGTAAAACATAATCTGTCACATATGATGTGTAATTTTTTTTTTTAACCTCCAATAGTCTATTAAGATACATTGTCACACCATCACATTTTTACACAGTCACATCAGCAAATTCCATTTCTCTTCCATATTTCTCATTCCATTAACGAATTAACCATATATTAAGTATGTTTGTAAAAATTATGTGAAGTCCAGACATGATACAGGTTGATTGTTATTGGGAGATGAATTTTACACAAAAGGTATAAAATAACAGTTGGAGCTAAAAATAAATAATCCAAATATTTTGTGTAAATCTATTATGACGCATCATATTTACACAAAAAAATAAATATATATATACACAATGGTTGGAGTTAGAGCATCATCAGTAGTCTGTTAAAACACTCTTTTGTGCAAATTATTCACTTTTTTTTTTTTTTAATCTCCAGCTGTATGTTAAGATACACTATTACTTCACCAATGTGTAAAATTGTTATGTATTTTATATAATATTTTTATACAGTCACATTAACATATTTCCTTTCTCCTTCTTCTTTTTCATTCCATTAACAAATCAACCCTATATTAGGTAGGTTTGTAAAAATTATGTAGGGTCCAGACGATAGTGACTAAAAAATAATCCAAAATTTTTATGTAAATTTATCATATTACACATTAGAGTTACACAAAAAAAATATACACAACGGTTGTAAACTGTAAGCTATTGAAATATTTTACTCATCTAAAAAAAAATTTACTCATCATGGTATATTTTACACAAAAGAGTATTCTAACATATGGCTCTTAGAAAAATAATTATCCAAAATATCAACATATACTAAATTAAGGGTAAACAAAGAAAGTAGAAGAGAAAAAGGATTAAAATTTGAATATTATATATGTAATATATTTAAAATAAAATATATATATATATATAAATAATATTAAATTTTGGATTCAAGTTGAGTTCGAGTTGCTAGCACCATTGAAATTTTTTAATCCAAACCCAAACATATTTGTAAAAACAATTAACTTTGTCCAAGCCGGTGAATTGCCCTTCAAAAAGAAGGGTGATAAGTGATAACTGGTTGATCTTCTTCCTCAACCTAGCCATGCCTCAACTTGCCCAAAGAGGATTTTACAACCAAAAATATTGTTTTTTTTTTTTTTTTTTTTTTTTTTTTTTTTTTTTTTTTACCCCCCTTGCTATGCGAGGATTTTGCAGAATGGTGGACATTCACCAGTCAATAATTTTTGGTAGGTAAGAAATATGGGACTAGGATATTCTAAGTTAAAAATTCTCTACATTATTCTAAGTTAATTAATAGGACATAGGCATGTGGCGTTCTTAGTATCTACGGCTTATATTATTCCACATCATAAAATTGAATAAAACTTAAAAAATGGTGTTGTTTTAGAAGTGCAGAAAACACACCGTCCACTAATAGCATCTCTCACTCATTCTCTCTCCACACAAGTCTGAAAACTCCCATTATAATTGTATGGAGGAGGTTTTCATATTCTTTTTGGACTGAAAACTCTATCCCCTAGATCGGCCCTATCACCTTGAGTTTATGCATGCTTTGTAATTGTTTGATTCCTCAAGGTGCTCTCTATCTTAGGTTATGGAGTGGAAAACCATATGCACTTAAATTCACCAAATAAAAAACAAACAACCTAATATGCACAAAATTTTTTTTTGATATAATTTTCTCCAAGCAAGAACTTTATCAGCAAAATTCTTATACAGAATTTAAAATACAAACTTTCCCAAGATTTTCCAAGAAAAAAAAAAAAAAAAATCAAAATCCTAAAATTCAGGACAAATTGATAACTTGTAACAAAGGCTTAAAAGTAAGGTTGTTGTAATCAAAATCAAACTCTAAAATCATGCCATAAAAGCAAAGAGAGGAAATCCATAGGAGGGCCTCTCTAGATTGATTTGCAGAGGATTGAAAAAACATCGAAGGAGAAAGTGTAACGACATCACTTTTGCAATTTAATTTAATAAACTATGTGGCATGATATAAACTGTTGATTTGTATAAAACACCACATGTTCATGTCCTATTAATTCATAATGTAGAGAGTTTTTAACTTAGAGGATCCTAGTCCAACAATATGATGTTTGATATATGATAACATTAATATATTTCTTTCCTAATTACCTTCTTTAATAAATTTCCTTTTATTCCACGAGTGTCATGTTTTTTTTTTTTTTTTTCAAATTCAATTTTGTTAAGTGCTTGTATCATTCAAAATTAGAACTAACGAGGACTAAGCATGCATGTGGCTCTTTTGCATTAGTACCGGAAATCAAAATCATCAAATTAAATAGATGAAGCTGGCATTAAATAATAATACTAAAAATCTGGATATCACCTCATTATAAATAAAGTTTATATACACACATAAGAATTTTTTAATTATATTTTCTAACCGTAATGGAATGAAATTTGAATAACAAAAATGGTTGTACATTTATAGGGAAAAATAAAGCAGGAAAAAACGAATTGATAGTCAAAAATCAAAATTTGTTTATTTTCTTCACCTTCTTTATGATCTATTGCATGTTCAGCTAAATCATATTGTAATATACACTTTGGTGAAATAAGGCTCTCCAAACAAGTTACTATTTCATCACAAAATCCAGGAATATTGTCCAAATCCACAAACCTATGTGTTTTCTCTTTTAGATTGCATATAGAGAACTCGGTTCTTCGAAAAGCAAATAAATCTTCATCGTTAATGGAAAAATTCAAAGGCTTGCATTGACAATTATATGAATCTGTGTCGGCAAACTCGAATTTAGTCCAAGACTCTCTGCTGCCGTATTTCTTCATCACCCAACATGTGATGCGAAGACTAACTTGGTACAGTAAACAAAGATATCCTCTGACAATTTCGAATGAACCAGGAATAAATGGTTGTGCTAAAACATCATCATCAGGTAATGGAACAAACCCGAATTTTTCCTCAGCTAAACTAAAAGAAATGATCGTGTGTTGAACGTACCAATGGAGATTGTCATTCAGAAACAACCCTCCTAAATCGTAGAACTTAACCTTCATTAAGGAAGGAACATCTCCAACCCTTCTCCAAGAATTTGATTTGAGTGAATATAAAATCATAAAGATTTCACCGGAAGAAGAAGTGGTCGAGATTTGAACAACCTTATAGTCGTCAACGGATGCATCATAGCCAAATCCACGACATGTAAAATGAGTAGTAGTCTTGTTATGCGGTGAGTCTGGCAATGTAAACACTTCTCTGGTTGATGGATTCACCAAGTATAGGGTTTTAGTGGTCGATGGACTTGCCAAGTGCATACTAGCATAACACAGCACCAAGCCTCGACAAGAGCCCACAATACTGACTTGCTCCCTCTCCTCAAGAGAATCAAACATGTCATCGGAAATAAAGATGTCAATTTCTCCTCCATCTCGATCTTCGTCATTCGCTGTTGCTGCTTTGTTGAAGCAGCCGCAAGACGACACGAAGAGACTCCCCATTGGTAGACCCCTCGAAGAGTTATTGCACGAGCGTGAAAGGACGAGTTTGAATTGGCGGGAGCGAGTGAGGTGAAGCTTGACAAATTGAGGAAGTGCGAACATGGCGGACAAAGACTTGGATACAACTTGACTGGTAGTCTTGATAGTATGTTGATCATGAGATTGTTCGGAAGGTTTAATGGTGATAACTCGTCTCTGCTCATCTTCACCCTTTTCATAGCCATCATAGCCATTCGAGGATTTTACAGCCTCCACAGTTTCTTCAATAATTTTGGTAGGTGAGAATATGATATCTGATAGTATACATGTGGTAACATTAATATATATCTTTACTAGTTACCTTATTTAATAAATTTCCTTGAAAGGATTCTTTTTGTTGTTAGCTGATTGTTACCTTATTTGATAAATTTCCTTTTATTGGAAGGATTCTTTTTGTTGTTAGGTGAAAAATATAAAATTGAGTAGAATAGGGAAAAACTAAGAGCATGAAAAAATAATAACATAGAAACAAAAAGACGAGTTTAAATAAAAAAAGATTAGATAATTATAGAAATATTGAGTAGACTTAAAATTTTACTCACTTTTCCATGCACCTATACGCGCGCGTGTAATATGAAAAATGATATAATTGACTATTATATAAAATGACTGAGTGCAACATGGCAACATGCTATTTGCACTCCCTAGTCTCCTATAGTGTATTAAACACACAAATTTTTGTAGACAAACATACCACTTTTCAGTTTTAACTTTTCACTCCTTTTTAACCTTTTCTCCTTGTATATTTGTCATTCCTCCATAATTTTTTTTTTTCTTGTCAATAAAAAAGTTTCAGTCAACCAAATTATTTTTCTCTCTATTCTCTTCAACTACAATTTTATATATTTTTCATCTCCAAGAAAAATAAATAAAGAAATAAAAGAAAAGAATACATTTTGAAGATGAGTTTTATATATCTGTAACTTTTAACAAAGGTAAATTTATGATAGTCTAGGAAGTACGGACACGGATACGGGACACGGGTACGACACGACACGGATACGGCGACACGACAAATTTCAAAAAAATAGGGCACGGACACGACAGGGATACGCCTATAAAATTATATATATATATATATATATATATATATATATATATATATATATTCAAAATATAATTACTAAAATCTTGTACAGATAAATAAAACAACAACAAAGAACAGAATCAATTTCAATAATTTCATCTCTGTTATAAGAAAAATATAGATAAGACAAAACTGAAAATAAATGAAAAATAAAGTTAATCCAAATTCCAAACGAAGATGTGCAGAAGAGACATAACTATAATGAACTAAATATGTATATGAATAAACATATATATTTTCAGTCTTTCACAAAATCTTGTTCATGTAACTTACTTATATATATATATATATATATATATATATATATATATATATATATATATATATATATATCTTGTTTATGTAGAGAGATAATTGAAGAAGATGAGAGATTGAGAGAGGAGTGAGAGAAAATAAATTTTGTCTCACAGAAGTGTCGGACCGTGTGTCCGAGCCTCGGACAAGCGTGTCCAATAAAAAATAATATTTGGACACTTCACAGAAGTGTCGAATAGTGTCCGAGCCTCGGACACGGGTGTCGGTGTCCGAAAAGTGTCCGACACTGGTACGGGACCCCTGGGAGGAGTGTCCGTGCTTCATAGATGATAGTAAGTTTCAATTGAATTTAAGGGAGGAAATAAGGATAAAAGTACTTATTATGAAAAAATGTTTCGACAAGCAATCGTCTCCGGAAAAACAAACATATATACAAGCAATCGTCTCGGGAAAATCTAAAATCAAACATTGTTCTGGAGAATATATATATCATGAATTCATTTTCTTTTCTTTTTTTTAGGTTTTTTCGTTGATATAGAAATTAAAATTTTTTATTTTATTATTATTTTTAAATCTGTCCTAAATTTCACTTCATTTCTTTTGTATCTAATTACAAAAGTAAAATAATATATATATGCCTGTAGTCATCAATTTTTTTTTTTCTTATTAATAGATTTAAACATCTGTTGATTTTTTTTTTTTTCTAGGTTTTTTCGTTGATGTAGAAATTAAATTTTTTTTTTTCTTCTTGCTTATATATAAATTTTAAAATTTTTCCTATTCAACTTCCTTTTTTATCTTTTCTCATCCCAATCTCTCCTAAATTTCAAAACATTTCATGTTTCATCTTCTTTTCTTTTGTGTCTAATTGCAAAAGGAAAATAATATATATCCCTGCGTGAGAGAGAACGAAGGAAACGTCAATTTCAATTGCCTGTAGTCATTATTATTTTTTCTTCTTGTAAAACTTAAACACATGTTGATGTTTTATTGGGCCACTTCATCATAAGAAGGAAGTTCCTTCTTATACGGCCTAAGGCAAACATTGTTCATTATTTATTGAATAATGTTTGTCTTAGGCCACATCAGTAGGCATCTCATTCTTATGCTGATATGGACCAACAATAACATGACATGTGTCCAAAATAATTAAAGTTGAATTATGCGTATTTTTCATGGGTCATCTAAAAGAAAAAGAGGATTTTTTTTTTTTTTTTTACCAATAGTTGTCTAGCTGTATCAAGCCCCTACTTCTCAAAGAGAGGTCAGGGGTTCAAGTTTTCGTGGAGGCATGTGTGTATGAGTATCAAACTAAGAAAAAAAAAAAAAAAGAGGATTTTTTTTTTTTTTTTTTATTTGTTTGAGATTTTCTTTCAAATGTGTGTGAGTCCCGGTAAAGAGCTCTCTCTCTCACTCTCGGTCACGATTCTTTCTCTCTTCCCACCAAATCACCATTGATAACCACCATCTCTCTAATTCTGAAACCCTAATATTTATCATCTCTTCTGCCAGCCCACCTCCACAGCTTGCTGATCTCCTCCATTCTCAAACCCTAAACTTTAATTGCAAATTTTAAAGTTTAGAGATTATTCGAGACAGACTGGTATAGATATAGATGCCAATCAGCAACGAGAGAATTAATCCTTTTTGTCGACGTCAGTACCTAATTCAATTGAAAAAGCAATTCCAAGAATCAAAGATGCACACCACTAGAGCGTAACAAGAGTACCAAGGCATGGATGGCTACAACAAAATGCTAATTTGCTTTGAAGGCAAGGCCTATTGGAATTTGGAGCCACATTCCTGCCATATCTGTTGTAATCCCGTCTTTAGAATGACACCCGACGATAACTATTCATGTGAATTGACTTCTTTAAAATTTCTATAAAATATGTTTGGGGTTTGATTTACCATTTTTTTTTTTTTTTTTTTTGGACTATTTGTTTAGTTTCTTATGTAATGGATTACAATATGACGGTTTTGCTTTCTATATTAACATTTGGGTGATATAATGTTTTTGTGTATAAATTTCCAATTCATTAATGGGTTATTTATTAGATTAAAGCTACAATTTGGTTGTTGATGAATTTTTGTGCTCAATTTTTTATCTTTCAACTCAAGTATCTCATTTGGGATGCCAATGAATTGGAATGTAATTCATGCCTAAAATTCCCCAGTAGTTTTGTTTTCGTTTTGAGTTGTGGTTGATGCCTCTTGCAGCTAGTTTGCTGAGTTTAGATTGATAGGCGCACTTGGCAAAAGAGATGATGATATTAGGCTTTTAGAATTGGGGAGATGGTGATTATCAATCGCGATTTGGTGGGAAAATAGAAGGAATCGCCATTGAGAGAGAGAGAGAGCTCTACCGGGACTCACACATGCGTGAGCGAAAATCTCAAAAAAAAAAAAAAAAAAAAAAAAATCATCTTTTCTTTTGGATGACCTATGAAAAGATCTGCATGATTCAAGTTTAATTATTTTAATTTTTTTGGACACATGTCACATTATTGTTAGTCCATATCGGCATCAGAAGAAGAGGCCTACTAATGCGGCCTAAGGCAAGCTTTTTTCTGAGTGGGGGAGCAATATTTCTTTTTGTGTGAAGTAGATAAAATGTGGTGAAGAAGAAATGAAACAAAATAAATGTATAAATATTCATATAAATGGATAATTAAAAGGTATTTTGGTCTTTTAATTTCATATACAATCTATGTATAAATTATTGGGCAAAACTATGAAATCACGGTTTCGTAATTGAATCGATTGAATAGACTCGCTGCCCGGGGGTTAATAATACAAAATGATAAATTAAAATTTACTTTATATAAAACTAATATTATTGAATATAAAATAAAGTATAAGAATAAAACCAAATGGGACAGGATATTCTACCACCCTAAGAAAAGTGTCTCCTAATTCCTAAACCGACATAGAAAAGACATTATAAAATTATATGCATATTATTGAAATCAAAATGTATTACAAACATAATATTATGAGATTTAACTGCAAACCATACAATGCATGTACAAAATTCCTTGAAAAGTAACGGTCTTAACAACCATTCTGATAGTCAAGACTATGTCTCTTCACTTGAAATCTTCGTGTCGTTGAACTTGAAAATATTGAAACTATTCAATCCTCCATCGCTGCCAAACAACCTGAAACACCCACTTCTTCCAACACCAAGGAACAAATAGACTATCGTTGTCACAGTAGAATATATGGTTAGTCCCTTATTAGACAAGTAAACTATAGTGTTAAACAATTGCGGGATGCTTTAGGTGTTGAGAAGCAGCTTGTGGTGGCTCCGATCAAAGACTGGGAATACTCTGATCGGTTGAAGCTGTGTAAATTTCGATCTCAGTAAGCAATGTTGGACACAATCGATGTATGGAATACTCCATTGATTGCAACTGAAGAAACTTCGATCTCCAAAACTAGTGCAAGCTGTGATAGAAACATGAACATTATCTATCGAAAGTAAAACTTGGATCCACAGACTTTAGATACTAGATTGTATAATACCTTAAGCGTTATGCATATCTCTGTGTGCGTCGCATGGTGGGATAGAATCCTTTGTAAACACCCATCGTCATTTATAGTGAAAATTTTGAGCATGCTCTGTGGACATAGGCAAAAGATTTTACGGAACTACATATATAGCGTGTTATCTCGTATAATTATTTTCTTTCTTAATTACTTATTTATATGATTGCTTTTCTTCTTAATTGCTTATTTATTCGCATTAATATTTTCCAACATTAATCAAATTCCATTCACATAAATTGAAAAATATTAATCAAATTCCATTCACAAAAATTAACTGAAATTACCCAAATTTAATAGTCTAAATCATTCTCTTATAGTATTTTTGTTAAAATATTCTTTTGTGTAAAATATACATCGTCATGTGTCTAATTTTTTTTTTTATCTCCAAAAGTGTAAATTTTTTTTTTTTTTTTTTTTTTTTTTTTTATCTCCAGAAGTGTAATTTTGTAAAAATTATGTAGGGTCGAGGCATAATATTGTTATGGGCAAATTTCACGAAACCCTCAATATTATCAGGTTTTTTATCAAATACCCCTAACCTCCTTAAAAAACCCCGACACTATAAAAATTGATTACATTGCACATGTCTGATAAAAGAATGAAACTACTCTTCTAATATACCAAATCAATCAAAAAAGTCCTAATAGGTATTTTGCCAATTACTAAAATACCCTTGGTGGCATTTAAGTCACCAAAGTACAAAACGACGGCGTTTTTGCCCCCCTCCTGCTCCTCCTAACACTCCTCCCTTTGTCTGTTGCCCTCGATTTCCTCTTCAATTCCTTCAATGCCACCTCCAACCTCAACCTCTACCTCACCGACGACGCTCGGCTCGAGTCCTCCACCGTCAGACTCACCACCGACTCCAACCAGTTCTCAATTAACCGAGTCTTCCACCGATCTTGAATCCCAATGAAACCCACTTCCAATTCCACCACCACCTCTTCCTTCTCCACCTCCTTCATCTTCTCCATCTTACCAGAGATTAGTTCCAGTCTCGGCTTCGGCCTCGCCTTTGTCCTCTCCAACTCTAACTCACCCCCCGCGCCATCTCCGGCAGTACTTCGGCCTCTTCTCCAACGCCACCGTCCCCACCGTCGCCCCCCTTCTCGTCTTAGAATTCGACATCGGCCGAAACCCGAAATTCAACGACCCATATGACAATCACAATCAGAATTGACCTGAACAACATCGAATCGGAGGTCACAATTAGAGCTGGGTACTATAACTCCACCAATAGTAGTGATCTCATCCCTGTAGATATGCGAAATGGGCAGAACATACATGCCTGGATTGAATTCGATGGATCAAATTTTGAAACCAACATCACAATTGCTTCGACTGAGACGGCTCAGCCTTCCCAGCCGTTACTTACCTACAGAGATCCAATCATAGCAAACTATGTCTCTGCAGATATGTTTGTTGGGTTCTCTGTTTCGAAAACCACTTGGATTGAAGCATAGAGGCTCCTAGCTTGGAATCTCAGCGACACTAGTCTTGCCAGAGACATCAACACTACCAATTTGCCGGTTTTTGAGCTTCAATCATCGTCCTCTTCACTCTATCCTGGACCTATATTATATATACCTATACATATAATATATACACACAAAACGCGGTCGTTTTGTGCTTTGGGGACTTAAATGTTACTAAGGGTATTTTAGTAATTGATAAAATACCTATTCTAGCTTTTTTAATTAATTTGGTATATAAGAAGGGTAGTTTCGTCTTTCTATTACAGACATGGTACAATGTAATCAATTTCATAGTACTGGGACTTTTCTAAAGTAGGTTAGGGGTATTTGATAAAAAAATTAATAATATTGAGAGTTTCGTAAAATTTGCCCTATTGTTATTAAAAAGTAAATTTTTACAGAAAAAAACGTATAAAACAATTATTCTAGTTAAATATAAATAATTTAAAATTTTTGTATAAATCTATCACGAAACATATCGGACGTTAGATTTACAATATATATATATATATATATACACACACACACAACAATTGAAGGTGGTCTTAAATTAATGCGTTCGTGGACGAGGAAGATTCTAAGTGTCGGCGTGAAGAAATATTAGGGTTACTTTTTTGTTTCCTTTAGTTTGTTTGACTTTCACCTTACCTTTTTTTAACCCAATTTTGACACAAATAAAATTCACACTCAAATTCTCTTCATTCACAAAATCATGCATTTTACTTGAATATCATCAGAAGAGAACACAGATATGATACAACGGATAATTAAAATCTTTGTCAACTCATCTATGTTACCATACATCATTTTATTTTGTTCTATATTATATATATATATATATATATATATATATATATACTTTTTTTTGGTACTCCTATATAGTAGTACAATTTAGGGGTCAAAAAGTATTCTACTTAAAAAAGGAGATAAAGAAAGAGCTCAAAAAATATCGGACAGGCTCTGTCCCTCTCTAGGGTTCTTTCATTTTTGGTGCTTCCAACGAGGTCTAAAGAGGTCAAATATAAAACTATAAAGTTTTTTGTTTTTTTTCTGGTCCGTATTTTTTCTGGTCTGTATTTTTTTTTTTAATTAATAAACTATACAAGTATAGAGATCGGCCATTTTCTTGGAGAACAGGACCCAGTGAGTGAGAATTTGGGAGAGCTCTTCAGCTAAATTTTCGAGTCAGGTACGTCTGATTATTCTTTTGGATTCCTCTGTTTATGCACAACTTTCAATCGGTTTATATTATTTCCTTTTATGCATTAATGTAACTTTCAATTTGTTTATATTCTTTCTTTTCTTTTCTTTTTTTCTTTTTTAACTTTTTGGGCTGACTTGGTCTGAGTTCAGATTGCAATGAAACGATTTGATTGAACATTCTTTGAGTTTTGGTTTTTAATTTCTTCGAAAGCACATACTTTCTTTGTGATTTTTGTGGCTCAATTAGAGGAATCAATTATTTTGTTGGCCAGAATAATTCTTTTCAATTATGAGAACAATGTGAATATATTATTGATTCTATTCTGGAATGTATTATAGTGGAAAAGAATAACCATGCTGTTTCTATTAAGATTATAATTACTTCTTCTTCTTTTTTAAATTCAGAATTTCGAGGCTTGACCACTCCAGAAGCTCATCTTCATTGGGGTGGTTAAGTTTCTGCAACTTTGATTGGTACACTGGTTTGAAAATGAGAACAATAGTCCGGTCTATTCGTCAATTTCGATCAGCTTATCGGTGGTATCATGGTGATAGATTCTTTAGTGGATTTGTGAGAAGGCAAAAGGATTTGGTGGATGTCAATCTTGGGTCTCTTCACAAACTGGTCCACAATGCTGACATTTATAGACACACACATCCTTCCTGTATGATCCAGAGAGCTCTGTTCTCAGAGGTTGCTTTTGGAGGTTGTCTTCTTATGACGATTGTATATGCAATTTCCTTTCGTTATTTACAATCTTGAACATAAAGTTTACATCTTTGCTTGTTTCTGGTTTCATTGATTCCATCACAGAAGAAGGCAGAGCGGGGCCTCTGGTTGAGTATGAGCGTAGAATTGCTGCAGGTGAACTTGTGGATGGTGATAGTTGCCAGGTGTGACAAAGAATTAGATCCTGCTTGTTTGTGTTTGACATCTAGAAGGAAAATTAGGTAGTTAGTTATATCGTATATGTGCCTTCAGCCTCTATGATTATTTTGACGATGACATCTTCATATCGCATATTGCTTTCTGAAACTTGAGAAATGATCACAATCTGCTAAATTTCTCCAGCCCTGATGGAAAAAATTTCATCTTACAATGGAATTTTCTTTTTTAGGTTGCAAGTATTTGGAAAATTATTGTTGCACCCATTTGATGTCTGTTACTGATCAGAATTAAATAATTTGGCGGCTTTGTTGGTTCTAATTTAGTGTTCTATTTGATAAGACTCATGGAAGTACTTAAATTGCTTTTTAAAACTTAAAAATTGAACCAAGTTCAGTTTTTGGAAACAAGAAAAAGCACTTGTAAATTACTAAAAGAATGGTGCCTAAACTCTTGGATTCTCAGGGCAATGTCTCTTTTACCTGTTTCTGTATTCTTTTTTCAGAAGAATATTCTGACAGTGATTTTGCAGATAGGCACCTTAAGAGAACTTCAGAGACTGTATGATGGGCTTGTTGAGTCAGCTGACACCTGCCGGTTGGATCGTTATGCTTCTTCAGATAAAGCTGGGAGGTAAACTGTTCATATGGTTTGAAGTTCTCAACATACCAAATCACTTACTGATATGACAGATCATATTCTTCTTGTTTTGAACATCATTTCTAATTTTCTTTATGAACTGGAGTTGTCAAATTATCATATTGTTTGTTTTGCATACCATTTCATCCTTTATTCACGCCTTAGAACATTTTCAGGAGTAGGTGGTTTTGGTCCCGTTTTATGCCACAATCTTCATACTCACCTGTGAAAGGACTTTATCTTTATGGAGGGGTGGGCACAGGAAAAACTATGTTGATGGACTTGTTCTTTGATCAATTGTAAGTCCGACTGTCAGATTTATTATATAATCTGGTTTTCCTTATAAGTTACTTTAATATTGATATGAAACTAGGAATCATATCTGCTGAATGCGAAGTAGTAAATTATAGGCATAACATGGAGAAATATAGCAATTGCCATTACTGGATAATGTCTACTTCTACTTGTTTGCACT
The DNA here is from genome assembly GCF_030987335.1 of Cornus florida. Classification (NCBI taxonomy): domain Eukaryota; kingdom Viridiplantae; phylum Streptophyta; class Magnoliopsida; order Cornales; family Cornaceae; genus Cornus; species Cornus florida. The sequence goes on along the minus strand of NW_026775580.1, from coordinate 85,033,546 downwards.
TTATTAGGCCCTGCAACTGGAGGAAGAAGAGGATCCATTTTCATGATTTCATGTTGAATGTCCATAGCCGCTTGCAAGTAAGAACCTTATTCATATTTTCTGCAAAGCTAATACTAGGTGTTTTTGGTAAGTAGTTAACAGGATTGTTACAAATCCTCTTTGTGATTAAAATTAGGCTATACTGTGTATGACTGCTTATTCGCACTGTAAGTACTTCCCGGTATTTTAACATTTACATCAGATTATCCAATGGGTTAGTGGTTGGTGGTCAAGGTAGCTAAATCACTCTCTCTCTCTCTCTCTCATCTTTTATTTTATTTTATTTTTTTGTGGTTAGGTAAATACTCACACGCACACCCCCACAAATGCCCACTATGGTGCTCGAACCCCTCACCTCCCCTTTGAGGGAGGAGAGGTTATACTAGCTGGGTTAATAGCCCAGTGGTGTAGCTAAATCATACAGTTAATTACCAGTGGCTCCATCCTGAAGATTACAACAGAACATAGTGCCTTCTTTTTGTGGACTTTTAACAGCTATATGCATTAGTACAAGTTAACTTGATTGTTGTAATGTTTAATTTAACTGCAGAAGCACAAAGGTCTGGCAGATCCCCTTGAAGTTGTTGCAGACGAGATAGCTGATGAATCAATTTTGCTCTGTCTTGATGAATTTATGGTATGTTAGAGACAGTACAATAATTTTGTGTTTCCTGCCATAGATCAAATCTGGTCTAATTGTACTTTTTAGCTAGTTTTTTATGTTACATTTTGTGCACCTTTTAATAGGTGAATGATGTTGCTGATGCATTGATACTAAACCGGTTATTTGGACATTTATTCAGCAACGGGGTGGTAAGTAATTTAACCTCCTTTATATAATGAGTTCTAAATTCTGTATACTTTCCATCCATGGATTTTCTACTGGAAATAACATTTTTATGTCTGCATTTATGGTGGGAGACAAGTATAGATTCTTGTTTCTACTTCAAATCGTGCCCCAGATAAACTTTATGAAGGTGGACTGCAGAGAGATCTTTTTCTACCATTCATTTCCACTTTGAAGGTATGTGAATGGATGTTTCTTGCCGAATGTGGTAATTGGAGGGCTCCAGCTGCCCAAGCTGTTACACATTTAATTGCAATTGAAATAAATATTTCTCTGTCCTCATTCCAAACCAAACCTTTTATGTTTTGTATGCCATTACTTGACCTGGATCTGAATCTGGTGTTTTGTAAGAGCAAATGCCTCAATTTTCCTGTCCTAATAATTTTTGCATTCAGTTGATTACTTAATCTTCTTTTGATGTAGGAAAGATGTGTAGTTCATGAAATTGGTTCTTCAGTAGACTACCGCAAAATGACTTCGGTACAATATCAATTCTTTCCATTTTAAAATGTCAGACTCACATTTTTGCAATTCTAGCTGACAATTCCTTATTTTGATTCTGGTAATAATCTTTCATACTTTCACCTGAATTGAAGGCTCAGCAAGGTTTCTACTTTGTCGGGAAGGAGTTGTCAGGTTTTTTAAAGGAAAAGTTTCAGCAATTAATTGGTAAACATGCAGCAGCTGGTCCGCAAGAAGTGGAAGTCGTTATGGGAAGGACATTGCATGTACATGCTTATAAGTCCCTTCATAATATTCTCTGTTGTTTAACCGAGGCATTATGAAAGCAGTTTACTTAGTCAATAATTTTGCTCTTTCCCTGGTCAGATTCCACTGGGTGCTAATGGATGTGCATATTTTCCTTTCGAGGAACTCTGTGACAAACCTCTTGGAGCTGCAGACTATTTTGGATTATTCAGTAAGTCATTTCTTGTTTGAGTGGGTTTGAAAGGTTATTGCTTATTGAGTTGGGATGAGGTGTTAAATTAGTTGAGTTGATTACTTCATATCAGAAAATGTGCTCTAGAACTTAGATAATTTTGAAGATAATTTTGACCAGAACTGGATCAAGACAGTGCGTGAGACTATAATACTGTTTGGTTATTCATTTTATCATAAACTTCCAGGTTATTTCTTTGTTTCTCTGTTCAAACCCATTTTTGTAATTGATTATTTATGTTTATTTTCCAAGACTGCCATTTGGATCAGGGCAATTGCGGTTGTGGTGGTCAAACCTTTTAACTTGGGGGCAATTGCAGTTCTTAAAAAATATTTGGGTGCATCTATCAATTTTATCTTACTTTCTATTGGACTAATTTAATTCAAATTTTATTACTTTTTCACAGAAAAATTTCATACCCTGGCTTTGGAAGGTGTGCTTTTTGGGCTCGACAACAGGACAGCAGCATATCGGTTTGTCACTCTAGTAGATGTTAGTGCCTTTTCTTCTTAGTTTCTTTATAGACATTAGTTTAAAAACTTAATTTTATACAAAATGAATATAAATTTTGGGCTCCATGGACACCCCCCAAAATTTCCCTGAAGTTTTACCTCTTGGAAGGTCCATATCATAAAGTTACAAGTATTCATTTGCATGAGATATCAAACTCTGTGCTGCTCCTACCAGCGCACTAAATGCTCAAGTGGTTGAGTTCTCTTTGGTACTAGACTGATGCTTTTCATTCCATTGCTATTACAGGTGATGTATGAGAATAAAGCCAGATTATTGTGTACTGCGGAGGGGACTCCTCTAGAACTTTTTGCAAGGATTGTTACAATCTCTGACGCCCAACAAATGGCTCCTAGAACCTCTTCTAGATCAAGGAAAAATGATGTTGTTGACCTTTGTGTGGACAATGAATTAGGATTTGCAAAAGATCGCACCATTAGCAGGTATGGTAATTTGCAAAAACTTTGCTTTCAGATGTAGCAAAGGAATTATGGTTTTTTTTTTTTTTTTTTGTTTTGGTGGGTTAAATAAGGAATTATGTTATCTAGTTGAACTGTTAAGTCATCATGCTGGCAAATTTATACCAAGATGGAAACTCTCTATTTCCCTCCTTTTCTCAATACCTTTCACCATATGCCACCCAATACATTCAACTAGCTGAAACTTTCTCAGGGAATATATCAATTGTATTTGTAAATCAATTGCTTTCATTTTGGGGTTGAGTGTACATGAATATGGTGGGATGTTTACCATGCTTATGGTCCATCCAATAGGCTCAAACATGAGCAGGTATCATCCAATTTGGAATTTGTGTATCATTTACCTTATATTGGACTTACCATCCATTCTTCTATAATGAATCCCTTAGGAAGTATGTTGAAATGGCAGTGTGTGACAGAGAGTATTTGTCCATCCTGATAATTATCTCTGTATAGAATTCTGTCAGTGCTGAGTCTATGAGTAAGTAAAAGGCTAATGCCTGGTGTGGTCTTCATGGATCAAAGTTGCTGAAATAGGGAACTAGCGTCCTCAGCTTTGCATCTTGGGGCTTCACCAAGTGACTGCACCTACTATTGATGATTTTTTTGAAATTGATACTCTTACAACAAAACACATACTCTAACATTTAAAAATGAATGCTTATCTTATTGTGTAACTTCAGAAAGTTTAATTCTGCAGTTGCCCTTGACCCCATTTAGTAGATATTAGAAGTCAACGATGGTAGAGTTGTTTTGAAAATTTCAGTTCTTGTACATCCAGAAGATTGTGTTTCAGGTTGGAAGAAACTAGAGCTGCCCCTAAAGTAAAAGGAGCTTCTCAAGATTGGTTTGCTAAAATGCATGGATATTGACACAGGACACGGACACGGACACGGACACGGACACCGACACAAGAAAATAATAAAAAAAGAACATGTAGACACTGGAGGACATAGCGATAAAATATATAAATTTCTATATAGAAGTTATTTTATACTATAACATATAGAACATATAATATTTGTCATCCGTGTTGCACAGAGAAAGATATAATAAGAACACGACATATATACATGTATACGTGTGTGTGCAGATATGTATATGAAAACATATACACATCATTTGGTGTCCTCCCCCTCCTCTTTTATTTTAATGGTCAAACTTTATTTGAATTTTGTATATACCTTTAATCTACTTTTCCTTACTATTATACTTTTTCTCCATGCTAAAATGAAGTCTTAGCCAATATTCTTTGGAATTGTCCTTGTTTGTTTGTTGGCTTGTGTTAGTGATTTTTGTCGCACATCAAAGCCGGATGGGGAAAGTCATGGGCTTATTTATATAGGCGGGTATGTAGCACTGTTAATGTAGTACTACCCAAAAGCTTAAGTTATTGGGTCAGAGGGCAAGCGTCCGGCCCGTTATAGTGGGATCAGAGCCAAACCCCGTCCTTGATCTGGTGTCATGCCAAGCCTCTGCCTAGGAGGTGTCCGGGTCCCCTCCGGGTAGGCAGGGTTGTCCAAAATCTGGATGGAGAAGGTCACGGACTTATATAGGTGGGTATGCGGCACTACCCAACAGCTTAAGCTTTTGGGTCAGAGGGCAAGTGTCTGCCCGTTATAGCTTGCATTTGAAATGCTTTTGTCTCATTTGGTCCATGATTTATGCAGTTTACTTCATTCTCTGGTTTGTGGTTAGTCTAGATGTGCTTGTTTAAGTTTCTGGTTTGTGGTTTGTGGTTTGTGGTTTGTCTAGATGTGGTTGTTTTAGTTTTTGTAACTGACCAATAGAAAACTACCTACTTATGCAGATTAACAGAGATGAATAGCAGAGAGTACTTGGAGCAGCATGCTGCCATGTTAGCAGAGAAGAAGCCCTTGCAAGAAGTTGGCAATAAGAATGCCCTACAAGCATGATACAGAAGGATACCTTCGATACTGCCTGTAATCAGTAACTGGCGCCACTAATAAGATTTTTGTCACATACCGCTAGATTCTGCGATACTGGCGACAGTTTTGGTGCCAGACCAGATATAGATATAATAACTAAAGCTGATATTTTGTTAGCTAAACCAATTGTATTTTGTTGTTTTGTAAATTCTAAACTTTTTGAAGAAATGTAACGAGTCTTGTGTATCAATTATATTTTGTTATTTATAAATTCTTAACTATTTGAGGAATTGTAACAACAGTTTTTGTGTATGGAGTGTTGTACAAGTTAATATTTTTTTGCAACATGCTTGTTGTAAAAGTTAGTAACAGTTTTGCAAATTTTTTCATTTGATGGATTGAAAACCATGCGAAGGATAAAGCAAATAAATTCTTGTTGCTGAAAAGTAAAGTACTTGTACTAAATTTTTTCCATATTCTTATTGCTGAAAAGTTTCTTATGTTATGTTTGAGAGCACTTGTACTAAATTTCTTCCAATGTTTTGTACTCTTGACCCGACGTCTACTTCCGCTAATTCACTTCCTCATTGTTCTGTGTTCTCTCAGTCGAAGTTTACTTACACTAACTCACTTCCTCATTGTTCTTTATTCTGTGTCGAAGTTTTAGTGCAAGTTACTACTATATTTCCAGTCTGATGAAAAGAACAGTGCCAGCAATTGCCTTAATTTGTATGTACATCACTCACTTTGCTGGTAACCAATAAAATTGTTTGATCACATGGTATTACGAATAGAGGGACAGTGAGGTGGTGAAAGAACATTCAAAACCAAACAAAAAATTAGGAAATAAAAAATAAATGAATGTTTCAAGTCTCACATAAATTGACCATGGGAAATACAGAATTTAAGAAACAATAAAATAAAATAACACATGACAAGCCCCAATTTAATGTTTTAAATCTCACATTAATTGACTATGGAAAATCCAGAGAATAGGAAACAATAAAATAACACATGACAAGCCCCAATTTTGTGCCAATTTTATCGGTCTGAATACCAAGTCACAACCCAAAAACAAAATTGCTATGTTTGGTAGAACCGAATCCACCCCTTTAATTTGGGATAGGGGAAAATTTACTACATATTTTAAACTAAACTTCCTCCAATCTCAAATCCAACGCACCGTTTCCGTGCTCCCAAACATAACATAAGAAATTTTTTGGCAATTTTCATGAGAAAAAGCAAGAAAGATGCACTGCACCAAACAATAACACAAACTTGCACAAGAGAAAAATCTTAGTACAGATCCAGGGTTTCATATATGTAAAGGAAATGCCTAACTCCATTTTCTCTCACAATGGAGCCACACCTAATTTTCAAATATATAGTTCCATCATCTGCATGACTCCATATTTGCACATCATTTCATCATCTGCTTCCAGAATCTATCTACTGCTTCCAATAATGACGAGCATGTAGTGATGACAAACCACCACAACTAGCGTTGGAATGAAATAGAGTAGGAACCAGTTTTTGGATCTTGAACAGTTTTGAAATTGTCGACGCTCATCCCAAAGCGGCCCAAAACAGAGTTCCCCATTTCCTTCAACTTCTCTGCTCAAGAACATAAAATCATGATGAAGTTTATAAGAGAGTATATACAGGTAATCAAAAAAAAATATTATCATGTGAAGTTGCAAGAATATTGTTTTCCTTGATTTGTAATTCTCAACTCTAGCCAGAACAAAAAAATAAATTAAAAATAAGCAGATGACTAGAAGGGGTAAAGTTTGACCCAAGTTCACAGTAGTGTGTATAACATAAATATCAGAGCCAACTTCACTGAACAATCATATAAAGAAATATACCAGTGCTATTTTTAATACACACGAATTTTTTAAGGCAGTGTTATCCAATCATTTTGAACTCCTAGTACCTATTGCATCAATACCTTTTAAACAAGAAATAGCTTTGGTAGGCAAAAAACAAATTCTCAATTAAAATTTGAACAGGATGTGCTGTTATACTTCAACTTTCCTCAAAGTGGAGACTTGGGCAACATCTACCAGTAGATAAAACCAGTGAAAACATAGTGAAATGAAGGGCTCCACAAATTAGAAGTCAATGAATGAGTCTCCTTGAATCAAGCAAAGGAAAAACTATGAGAATGCATTCATGATGTAGTGATCATCAATGACCACGACTTTGGACCAGAAAATAAAATCTTGCAGCAGAAAAAGGTGTAAAAGGTTTGAAGCAGCAAGAACAAAGAAATTCCACCACTTCCTTGGTTGTTGTTTTTTTCCGAGTTGGTACTCACACACACTTGTCTCTTCTGAGACTTGAACCCCTAACCTCCCTTTGGGAAGTAAGAGGTCGATACCACTAGGCCACTACCCGTTGGTACTTCCTTGGTTGTTAATTAAAAAGAAAAGGAAGCATAATGTCTGAGGACCAGTTTCACGCCCAAGAGGACTAGTCACTTTTGGGATTCTCCGCACCTATTTAAGAAGTGTATGACCATCCTGTACAGAACCAATGTTGGGACTTATAAGACATGCCCATGACAGACTCCTTCGCACATACCCTTTTACCATCACAACAAGGACCCACTCCTTCAGGTGGGACCCGTGCAAGGTAGTAACCCAGGGCATTTGATACCACTGTCAAAGGACTGGTTCACCCAAAAGGACTAATTGAGTTTTCCCACACCCACTTAAGAAGTCTAGGCCACCCATACATCAGACGCAGAGCTCATAGATGAGATCTTGAAGTGCATGAAACTTACTACTTCAGGAATTGGGTGCAAATCTTTTCCACCTATTTGAACATGATTTCTTGTAGTAGTAAATCTCCCCTATCAAATGTGTACACTAAAGCCTCATTAAATTGGGTGCCAAAACTTGAATCACAGCAAGTGCAAACCATGCAGCAGAAAGAGAGCATCTAGGTTTGCCCATTTTTGTATGAGGTCGTCTAAACCATAGTTATACCAATAAAGACTTCTATCGCTATTCATTTTGGCGTTCGTTTGCTCAAATCGGCAAAGAGTAATTCAGACTGTGAGAAAGTGATGAAGTAATGAAAAAATAAGTGCGGACAAAATAGAACAGTGAATGTGAAGATTGAAGAATGAAAAACAGGTGAATTCATTTCCAAAAGCACAAACACTACCTACTACATATTCAGTCCCCCACTCCCCAAGACTCAAGTAGATATGAAAGGAGACAGTGAAGCATGAAAACAAATCAAGAGAGGAGGGCATTGGAGTGGCAGAAATCTAGAATGTCTTGGCTTATTGAAAGAGTTAGGGTCCCAAATGCAACAATAAAACATCCAGATAGTGGCTGCAAAAAAAATTCAATTCTTTTTTTTTTTATTCAAAGAGAACTAGAAGAATTTATCAATTAAAGAAAACCATCATCATCGTCAATTTACACCCAGTTTGGTTGGAAAGAACTGGAAGGAAAATAAAAGAAAGGAAATGGAGGGATATGTTTTTTGTGTTTGATATAAAATTTTGGAAGGAAAAGAAAGGAAATGGAAGGATTTGGAGGGATACGTATCATATGTTAAAGCTTGATGAATTGGTTTTGTTATCCTCCCAAATATGGGAGGAAATGGAAGGAAAGTCTAGTATATTTTAATGATAACTTTGTTTATACAAAATTTCTTTTTGTATTCTTAATTGTTATTTTCTATCTCTAACAAATAGTCTATTGTTTTAGGTGGCAGTTTAGGTCCTGTATTAGGCGAGATATATATTTATATATAAAACGCCAAGAGTCTATAGGTATAATATAAATATATATATATGATATTTGTGTGTTAATCAGATTTGAAGTCACAATGTCACAATCTCCTCACCACGAGAAAGGTACAAGTATTCAACTGCCACCGTGTACTGCTCACATAAAAGTATTTAACAGTTTGGTCTATGGCTCTATGCTATGAGATGCTTCACCATAATTTTTTGATTTTTTGCCGCATAATAAGAGTGTACACGTGCAAAGTATAATTAAACCCAAGTAGTTTTTCCCCATCTTTTATTAAAAAAAAAAAATCATTTTATGTTACGTTTGGTGTGCAAGAATGGAATGGAATGGAATGTCCATTCCAACCATTCATCTGTTGGTGTGCAGGAATGGAATGGAATGAAAATCCATTCCATTACTAAACCTATGGAATGGCCATTCCATTCCATAGCAAGATTAAATATTTTTGTAATATTCCCAATAAGTCCTTCATCACATTTCAATAACAAGCAAAAATCTTTCGCATAGACAAAAAATCTTACACATTCCATTTTTCACGTTTCTCAACCTTCTTTATCAGACATGGTAAAAGTTTTTCACCTTCCCTCTCTTCTAAATATACCCAGGGCTGCCATTGACAAAAAGTAGCAGGACCTTCAACCTTAAATATATATATATTTAGCCTTTACATCAGCTTCTTAGGTTAAGTATTCAACTCTTTTTTGAATAAAATTGTACTCAGAAATTCATTTGTGTCTTCAATCATGGCGGATTGGTTTAATTATAAAACTTGAATCTGTCCAAGATTTAAAGCCAATTCTAGAACACTATTGTCACCATGGGGCTGGGAAGTGGCTATGATTTTGTGCTTGTGTCTTTGGGAATTTAGATATTTTCCCTTTTACTGTCATTTTATTTAATTTTAAGGTTTTTCTTTATTTTTTTCAATGGTAGTATTGGGCATCTTACAACATCCCATAATTTATCGTCAAAATATTTATTAGATTGATTTTATTAAAAAGTAATGTAAGCCAATTAAAATGGTATTTTTGAGAAAAATCATTCCATTTCAAATTTAATGATAGTCAACCAAACAATAGAATAGTAATAATCATTTCATTCCATAACAATTCACCTTGTCACTGTGTCACACCAAACAATAGAATGGTAATACTCATTCCATTCTATTCATGCACACCAAACGCAGCCTTATGAAATTTCTATGATTTATTTATACAAGTCAGATCTCACTTTACATGTATGGTAATAAATTTCATTAAAATAGCTTCCTATCCTTTCTTTCCCCAGACATGATTATTATCCTTTCCTTTCTTTTCCTTCATTAATCAAACAAACACGATAAGTGATTAACACTATCCTTTCATTTCCTTTCTTTTCTAACACGATAAGTGATTAACACTATCATTTCCTTTCCTTTCTTTTCTCGTAACTAATGTTATCCTTTCTTTTCTTTTCCACCGTACCAATCATAGCCTTAAAGAAAGTGAATGGAATAAAAGAAACAAAATAGTAGAACAGTAAGTGTATTATTATATGAGCTTACCAATCATCTCTTCCTTCATCTTTTCCCGCTTTTCTGCCGCTAATGGCTCCAAACGACATATGGTTCTCCTAGCTTGGATATGTGATTCATCCAACTCCAAGATTTTCTTCATATCTAAAAGAAATATTAAAAAGAAAAAACAAATGGAAACACAAAATAAGGGTAACTAACTGAATACCAAAATAAAAATAGAACTCTTACATGCTATCACCATGAATGCAAATAGTCATTGAGAGGCAGACAAAGACAAGAGACAGAGAAAGGAAACAGAGAGTTCTAATGAAACAGAATATAATATGGATAGTGAAGGTAAGCAACATAATAGGTATCATCACAGATTTTTTTCATATCCAACTTTACCAGCAATAGCCTCTTCAAAGTGTTCAAGCTTTTCCTGAGCCTCTCCTCTTCTAAGCAGTGCTTTCACATAGCTAGCATTTAGTTCTATCGCTTTTGTGCATTCCTTGATCGCGTCTTCATATTTTCCCTGATATATATTATGCGCATAAAAACAGTTAGAAAAGGATCATAAATAGGAAACCAACACATGCACCCAAATCCCGATAGGACGGAACAAAAACATACATGTGTTGCGTGTGTGCATGCTGTAATTGAAGCAAACTACAATCACAATATCTTCTTGTGAAAATATTATTTAATTGATCCTATTAGAAGTATCCACAAGAAGAACATACCAATTTGAAGAAACATGTACCACGATTTGCATGGCATATTGAACGTATTTCGATAGATGAGGGCATGTCTGGTGTCACTTGTAAAGCAAGCTCATATTTTGACAATGCATCTTCATATTGCCCATCTGCAAATAGTTTATTGCCTTCCAATTTTGCATCATTTGCTTGTGCCAATGCTTTCTGTTTCACAAAGAAACGAGGAAGACTTAAAATCTTTTTTGAAGTCAGAGAGCTACTCTGAATAATGCATAGCATGACTCCAACTGCTTCAGTTAAACACAATAAATTAAACAAGACAAATAGATGGAGATTACAGAAGCGAACAGATTTAAAATAAAATACTCCGTAACACAGTAGAGACATGATTTTATACCTTTTCCTGCTGCTCAAAGCACGTCATGATCCATTGCCGTCTATTTATAAAAGAAGCATTCAACGAGACTTTAAAACCGACATAAGTACCAGATTTAAACAATTATAATAGTCCAAATATTTGAAAAGTGCATGGGTGCAATGAACCACAACAATTACATGCCCATGGAATGACAACAAATTGCAGTCCAACAAGCTAAATGCACCACACTCTCCTTCGGCCCTGTGGCATAGTTAGCTTCTAGCACATGCCTCAGACCTAGGATCTTCTTTGGCAATTGTTCATTATAATTTTGAAACTTGACTCCTGATTTTCACGCTTATTCCTATTAACTAGACGGAATTAACCAAATGGTGCTCTGGATGGTTCATTCAGTTTGGGTAGGCAGCCAATCAAACCATTAATGGTACAAACATGGCATTGAAACTAACCTCATTAAGTAATTGAACCATTAATTAAAATCTAAAACATAGAACGAGGTCTGGGACAACAAAAAAAAACTAATGACTAATTGATCCAAAAAAATAAAACCCTAACAACATTCAATACCAGAAACTCTCGAAAGATCCAAAAGTATACTTTTTCCAGAACCAGATTAAAAATCGCTGCACACAAATTGACTCAAAGAAAGGAGAAATCGCTGACCTGTTTCCGTTCCTCGTCGTTGGATGAATCTTCGAAAGAGTCGTCATTTGGAGGCGGAGATTGATGTTGATGTTCATCCCCGTCGTCGTTGATTTCGCTCTCGCTGGCGGTTTCGAATCCATCGGAGGCGTAACCAGTCGCCACCGTCGCCGTGTCGGCGCTTGAATCTGCTCCCGTTGTTGTTGAAGCTTTTGATGGCTTTGGTTTCTGAGTGGCATCGACTTTATTATTCTCTTCTTCACTCGGCTCTGGTTGGATCAACACCATCTCTGTTTCTCTCTCTAAACCCCTCTTTCTCTCTCCCCAATGGTTTTATTCAAGAGTGGGGGATTGGGGTGAATCGTGTAAAAAACATTTCTTGCGATTCCAGAAACCTCTCTTTTATCTTTCTCGTAACAACGACGTCGTCTGTAGTCAAATGTAAAAACTTTACAAACCTCAGTCAAGATATTCTATTGGTAAGAATTTTCAAAAATACATATAATAAATGTTATTAAATAAATTACATTCACCTTCGGTACAATTAATTAATTAATAAAAAATTATATCACTATAAATTTTTAATCAAAAGAGAAAAATGTATAATTAACTTTTATGAAATTATGTATAATGGGCAAGAATGAGACAATCCCAAACTCATTCATAACCTTGTACGAGCATGACTTGACAAGTTTAAAAAATATAAATTATTTTATTTTTTCACTCTATGGATTGGGATAGGAATGTAACTTCCTTCTTGTTGACGTATCTATATCATATATCATATTCAGGCTCTAAGTTCTTCCGTTTTTCTTAACTAAAAGTATTAGATTACAATATTCATGTTCCACTTTCTTTTATCATTTTCAAATTCAATTTGCAAATCTTTTATTCAAGAAATTATTATTATTTTTAATTAACAAAAAGAATAAAAATAAAAGACATCTTCATTAATTTTTCCTCCAACTATCATGTGTTTCAGTCGACAAGAGGAAAGAAATTTTGGTCTGGAAAAGTCTAAAGTTAAAGCAATGAAAACTCCTTGGAAAGTAAACAAAACACCCATTGAGTTCTATTGTCCTCCTTTTTGTCATTGGGTCAGTACAAAGAATTTGTCACTACATCTACATGATTAACCAGAAGAATCCAAGCTCTAGCCAGAAAAGATAGAAGCAACACCCAACATGACAGTGACAACCCTTTCTTTCTTCTTGAATTACCGCATTCATCCTACTACAGCAGCAAGTCATGGGGTAGAGATACCGGGCAGCATTCGTCGGTTTTACCAACAATCAGTAGTAGGAGTTGCACCAGACTCCTAATTACCGGGAACTCCTGTAAATCGCCAAAGAGGACATATAGTAAAGAGAATCAGAAAATAATAGAGTGAGATGAACAAAACATGTGGTTCAATGCTTTTTATAAAGCCAAGTTTGGGGAACAAGGGAAGAGGAGAAAAAGATGAAAACTCAAGTGAGTTAACATGACATACCTCTGCAATGTCATCAAGAGAACCATCTTTGATGTGATCAGGTAGGCTCTCCATTACAATACTAAATCCCCTGGTAAACATACGGAGTAAATGAAGTTGTCCTAATGGGAATGATCATATATCAGATATAGCTATTGGCATAACAACAAATTGATGAACTCAATAAAAATAGTAGATGATTTTTTTATTAATTCAACAAATCTAAGAATTCATAAGCAAATATCAAAGATGAACAAGAAAACTGGTAGATGGAAAAAAAAAAAAATTGCGCATGAGAACATTTGCACATACTAGAGCAAGATGCATGATGAAACAGAGCGACTCTTGCAGAATTGATATGCTCACTGAAGCAACCTACCTCTCATATCTACATAGAAGGACATAGCATCGAATAATGTGAAATAGGAGCCGAGGAGAGAATTCTTGGCCAGCAGCAAAACGAGTGACCTTCGTGAATAAAGTCGAAAAGGAGAACATTTTAGAAGGATAAACTTATTTCTAGAACATGTAACTGTAATCAGAATAATGAGATTCTGCACATCAACTAATTATACCAGATTATCCCACGCGTTCATCAATCCCTTCAGCAGATGATTATGTGTCGGACTGCAAATGTAAGACATCCCTGAGTCAGTTTGCAGTATGGCTTCAAGAATATGCATTCCAACCTGTCCACAAATTTCTGAGGTAAGCAACTAATGAATCATATTTAAACCTATAATATGATAAATTAAAATTTCCCTCCCGTTAAATTCTTCGCTATATTCAGATTCTGTACAGCAGCATATGGCGGCTAAGGTCTCTAACACGCAGGAAGCAAAAAGAGAAGTCATTTTTCAGAGACAAGGATTCCTTTACATAATAATACTAAGAGGCCATGTTTCCTTGGCACATCTCAAGGGAATAAATTAATCTCATTTCACTATCCCCTGTGACTTTTGTTGTTAAACATGCATCTAATTGAACTCCCAATTAGAATGGCAACAAATCTAGATTCAGTTCCAGTGGTTTTGTTGCTTTTAGTCAGCAATCATCTTTGGACCATCCATCTCCATTTTCCATTATACAGTAGGGGTACCGACAATTAATGGTGCTGGAAGGGGTAAGCCTAACCTATAGCTTTTCTAACACAAAAAAACTCAAAACTCACGTTCTCATACTCAACAGTCCCTTATCTTTAGACCTTCCACTGCGAATTAGATATAATTGTTCTAAATTTCTAATATGGCTTCGAAACTAATCAACAGGTGCCATGCCTCAGAGGTTCAGGTAGGTGCGAAGTTGTGACTTGAATGTTTGAAGACTTGGTCTAATCTCACATATGCACATGAGCAAAACAAACACACGGGAAAGGTTTTTTTTTTTTTTTTTTTGGGTAACATAATGCTGTTTTGTGTGTGCATCAATACTTTCTACTACATTTTTGTGTTATATAAGGAATACGAGGCATATGCCTAGAGGCTCACCACAAGACAAATCCAAAGAAAACACAGTAATGCCTACTGTTGGGTATCAGGCCTTAAAGTGTGAGTGGTGTATCTATTATGTAAAATCCCATACATGTCTGAAGCACAAAAACTCATAAATGTGCAAAGAACAGGTCCACAATCAACAGCCAGAGCTTCTAAACCAATTAAAGAAACTATTTCACGCTAATAAGTTCACATCATATGATATATGTGTTTTATATGACATCTAAAGCAGAATATTTGTGAGTACTAAAGAATGAAATTCATAACTAAAGAAGAAGAAGAAACTATAAATTCGTAACATCCAGTCTCATTCTTTTTAGTTTTTATACTTTAGAACAATGGTTTCTACATAGGAAACAATAGAATTTAATATATGCATTTCAAAATGCTCTGATATTTTGCCTGTTTTGGGTTACTGACATGGTGCCTTAGTTAATTTTTTGTAGAGCTTCACTCACCCCACTGACCCACAAAAATATTATAATAATAATAAATAAATAAATAGAAAAGGATAAAATGGATGCACAGCATTTAAAGAAGATAAAGGAAATAATTTAATATGGCACGGAAACTTGCACCACTTTGGAGAGTTCATTTCCAATCTCTATGCTTATCTGGCAGACTTCCACCATATTGCTTTCAAGAGCCCATTGAATGATCTTGGGTTCTTTGACCTTTAGAATAAATGAAGAAAGAAAAAAACCATATCATTCAACTTCAAGTCACTGAGATAGACAAACATTGTGATGAAAGTGATAAAAAGATGTTTACCTGGCACAGAATGCCGATGACAGATAGGGCAACAGCTCGAACATTCCCAAATGTCTCCAGTGGGATCTCAACCAATATCAGTTGTATCAGGACATTGGGCAAAAAAGCTATACTAAGCATGGAAGAAAACAATTGTCATAGAAACCTCATTATGAAAATCAACATTTACCATATCCTTTTATAAGATTAAAGCTATGAGCAGTGATATGGGATCTTACATTTGACAAAAGTATGTCTTGTTTCTTTGTTAGCTGCAATGCACTGCAACGGGAATAAGAAATCAGATAACAGAACCGATAAAAATCAAAGAAATGGCTGATAAGCAGAAAAAATGACCTCAAGAGTAGTAGTAACTAATTAGTGACGACAACCTGAAAGAGGGTCAGAACATTAAGGAAACGCTTGGATGCTCTTGCAGTTGGACTTTCATCAGCCACCATTCGGGCAAACGCCAGAATTTCCTGTTTCGAAGAACCAAGAATACTCTTCACCCTTTGGATGCTATGAATGTGAAGAAGAGAAACCAAAATTTGGAATCTCACACTTTCTACTCTTCTTCTTTTTTCTTCTTATTTTTCAGTTTCCAAAAAATGTAGAAGTGAACTTAACTCAGCCACACAATTGTATTAGGTTCAGTTAAGCAATTTATTTTCTCAATTTCCTACCTAACTGAATAATAAAATTCAAGCATTGAGTGTTCCTCTGACATTTTCTTACCCAACAACTGAGCTTGCACAAGTAAAGTAAAAGAACTGAAAAAGAGAAAACGACAACATTAACTGTAATTTGGACCTGTAATAAGATGGCCATTGTGCTGCAAGAATTATACAACAAGTAACCAGTCCGGTCGTAATTAATTGGATCTTCTTCTCTTTTCTGTCAACAAGAAAAACCTGAAATTTCTGAGACCAAATTCAGGTTAATTCAATGAAATAATAATTTAAATTTTTTTAAAAAAAAAAAAAGAAAAAAGAAAAAAGAAAGAAAAAGAAAAAGAAACACTACTAGAAGTTTACCAATGCAATAAAGTACCAAATTAAGAAATTCCTAATTAAAGAAGAGCCTAAAGTTTTACAATTGAATTACTTAATAGTATCAAACTGGAGAACAACAAAGTATTCCAATCCCAATTCAGTGAAATTTACACAAACTAGAAGCTGATCAATGCAATAAACACCCAATTCAGCAAACATAAATCACAAAAGAAAACACATTTTTGGAATTAAATTGGTTCTAACAAGAATTCAAACTAAGAAACCAAAACACGCATATCTATATGTATATATGTGTGTGAAATGAGATTGAATGTTTGGAACCTCGAGAAGAAAAGTGCTAAGGCATCGAAGAGCAGATTCTCTTAAAGCTTCGTCTTGAAGCTCGAGGATAACTTCTGGAATCACCATGGGGCTCTTCATCCAGCGCAGTTTGTGCTTCTTGTTTGCACTTTTTCGAGATTTTGATTTCTCAGAATCTGAGAAAATAAAAGAAAATGTTATGCTTATGAATCGATGAAAACTGGGTTCCAGTGATAGAGAGTAGAGAGACCTTGTTCGATCTTGGAGTCGTAGAGGAGGTCGAGGGTTCTTTCTTCCCATGTTTCGTCTTTCAGATTTTGAATTTCTGGAATGGCCATCACCGTTCATTGATCGTTCGAGTTTTGATTGTAGAGAGAGGGAGAGGGAAGGAGACAGAGATGGGTTTCAAGAGGGAAACAGGGGGATGAAAATGAAATGCAGACCACGTGCATGTGCACGTGACTTTTTAGGCAGCCACTAATTGTGTTTGGACTGGGTTTAAGCTAGGCCAAGCACTAGGCATTGTGAAAGTTTGGGCCTTGGGCCTTGGGCCTTGGGCCTTGTAAGATGTGGGTAAGTATTGCATACCCACTTTTATTTTTTCTATATCTATATTTAATAAATATAATTATATTCTAATTAGTTTATATAAAATATTTAATAATTAATTATCCACGAGTCCAGCTACTTATTTATTTTTTATAACCATTTCTGATTTTAATGAATGATAAATCAATAAATATTTATCTTGTCATATACATTCTTTGTAATGTTTCTGAATTTTGTCATTTTCCATTTTCTGAAAATTTATTTTTGGGTATTTGGGTCTTTTCTTGTTTTGAATGCCGTGTGGTCCCGGTGTTGTTTTCCCAATTACCATGCATTTATCTTTATGTGAGTTAATGTGTTAAATGGGTATACATATGTGACATGTGGGTGGAGATTGATATTTTGTGGCATGGTGTAATTTTAGTAATCTTTGGAGGGTACTTTTGGCAATTGAGCATGGGTGGACTTTTGACCCATTTTTAACCACACATTTGAGGAGATGATTGGCCAAGCTTAGACCACCACCTCATTTCCTCTTGCTCCCATTTTCGTCACTCTCACACTCTCCCTCCTCCATTTCACTTTCTCTCTCTAAATCTCAAGCTTCTCTCTAAGGTTTGAGCTACCTAAAGGAAGATCTAGGTAGGGAGCACAAAGGAAAGTTGTTCTACTCTTCAAGATCTTCATTTCTCATCTGGTCTTGCATGTATTTAGGGATTTTTGAGCTTAGGAGTTAAGGGCTTGGGTTACATTCTTAAGGTAGGGATTTTTAAAGTACTATGTTTTATCTCTTGTTTGAGTTTCTTTATTTGATTCCGTGTTTTACTTGTTCTAAATGATAAATCTCAAGTTGAAATGTGTTGAATGTTGAATAGAGAAAGCATGCTTATATGTGTTGTTGATTAAATGTGTAATTTGGTTGCTATGACTTTGAAAGCATGAAAGTATTAATCTCTATGATGCATCACTTCATTCGTGGCATGAGCATGGTTGGGGAATTGTGGTTGAAATGTTGTTTTTCAAAAGGAAAGTGATTTGAGAATGGTTGAAAAATGTGATTGTATGAAAGGAACCGGGTTTCGTGAGCCAAGAGCTAATTCGACCTAAAGGGAGCGCGTACCGGATTCCAACGTGTAAAGTTGGTTGTTAGGCCCAATTAGTTGCCGGATTTGGAACTACAGATGGCTAATCAATCTCACCTCGGTAAGGTCGGTTAGTGGTTTTCAGTGTATGTTAAGTTAGACCGGGAACTTGGGGTCGGGAAAGCATGACATTCATGGCATGATGGTATGTTTGAGTTGATTGTGGTTTATTGGTATTTCCGTGCATGACCCCGAATTCCTTTCTCTATTCTTTATTTGTTGACTCAAGGGAGCCCAAGGCTAATGTTTTAGACATCCCCTACTGAGCCATTGTGCTCACTCCATATTTATCATTTTCAGGATATGGCAAGGACATTGTAGACGATGTACCCCCGCAAGCTTAAAGTGTAGGGATGAACTTTTGACACCTTTTGTAATGGACTAGTATGAACAATGATTTTGTAATGTAATCATAATCTTTTGTATTTGTATAAATGTTTCAAAGATGTATGAATGATGATATTTATAAATTTTATGTAATGTTAAATGGTTGATGATGTTCATGGAACCTTGAATTTCATGTTCAGATGGTTGGGAATTGTATTTGACAGGGCTGGAAATCAGAAATTTCGTTAGAATCATTCTGTGGGCATCATCTAACCGGTTAGGAGGTTTTTTGTAACCGGTTAGATGAAAAGGGGCAGTGCGTTGGTTTGATGGGTTTTTTCCCATCTAACCGGTTAGGAGATCCTTCGTAACCAGTTAGATGTGAAGGGACAGAGAAGGGGGTTGGATAATTTTCCTTAAGTAACCAGTTAGATAAGGTTTCCTAACCGGTTAGATCTTTTTTTACGATTTCTTTTCTTCTGGCCATTCATGTAATCGGTTAGAAGATTATTAGAAGAAATCTCCTAACTGGTTAGATGAATTGAAAAAATATATATATATATTTTAAGATAATTACCCAATGACCCCCAGACCCCAACTAAAGTACAGAATAACCTTAGAAAATGACAGAATTACCCCTGAAAGGTATGAATGTTGTTTTTGACTAGAAAATGACTATTTTGCCCCTGAAGATTTTTATATCACTATTTCAATGCAGTAAAAGTCTATTTTACCCTTTTGGGTTGTTATTTTATGGCCATGCAAAAAGACCATTATACCCCTGTGAACTCTAAGAGTATTAGAATGACATGGTTTGACTATAAGGCCTTCGGACCTCTTTTAATTCATGGAATGACTCAAGTAAATGACGGTTTTACCCTTTGTGGACCTTAAATCATTAAATTAATGTGAAATGACTGTAGTACCCCTGCGTTACCTCGAGTCTGGGTAAGGACTCGGTTAGCGATTCGGACCCTCGGGTTTGGGTCGTTACATTCTTCTTGTATGTTCAACCTTTGGAGATGATGAGATCCCATTGGTCCACTGTATATGAATTGTGCTCCAAAATTTCACACATGCATGGAATATATGAATATTTATAAAGTGATAATATTGTTTTAATTTGTCTTATTAAACATGTGTGCTCTACTATGTTTGGTTTGAGGGATGGATTGAGCATTCTTTTGTTTAATAGGAAGGAATTGCTTTAATTTTTTTTTCAGTCCAAAATTGGGCCAAAGAAAGAAAGGGAAAGAGTGAATAAATTACTTAAATATATAAAATAACAAATTTTAACCTTTAAAAAACTACTTAATTTTTTATAATTTTATATAATGAAGATATATTGATAAAACGATACAAAAACTCGCGCTCCCTTCAAACCAAACAAAAATAGGTGTCATCACATTCATCATTTCTACTATTTATTTCATTCACTCAGACAAAAAGTGAGAAGATTATTTATTTCATTCAACCAGACAAAAAGTGAGAGAAGCTCGTTCCCTCCTTCGATCCATTTCTTCATCACACCGTAACAAAACGTGCCATGCCCCTCCAAACTTGGAAAAATCTCTATTAAATGGGCCAAGCTTATGAAACAGTTTTACCAGGATTGGGTGAAGCAGGCATAGAAAGGGTACAAAAGAAATCCTTGGACCAATTCATATTTATGGGGCATTGTTTATTCGTGTGCTCTTGTTTCATGGACATATCATTTCAATGATTCAATCGACTAGAATAACATAATTAATCTATGACCTGTTTGGAGAAGCATCTTTGCTTCATTAGATTTTACATGCCAACTTTACCCTTCATTTGTGAAACAACAGCAACATATATACCAATACGGTATATGTTTCCATCATTGAATAAGAATTACTACTAATATTAATTACAGAGTAAAAAACACATCTAAGACAAATTCAATCAAAGAAACTGCACTTATGTTTCATATCAATATTGATAATTCCCACCCTCTCAAACCAGAGAATGGGTGATCCAAGCTTCCCAAATCTCAGCTAGACATTGGCATGCTCGAATTGAATGACAATCGAAAAAGAAAAAGAAAAAAGAAAAATACACATATAAAGACGTAGCCAATGCTAATACGCAGTGCCTTCAACCAGCTTGTTTAGTTTCTTGTTTCTTAGTCTGTCAACATGTACCTCGCCCCCTTGGCATTCGTACCTGTATATAACAAGGCATCAAAATTCAGAGGATGGTAATGCGTACACGGCTTAAAAATGGTGGTAGTATAATATATGCATTAGAAACTTTTGTATTGTTTCTTTACCTAGGTGGTAAGGATATCAAAGGGCTCAAGCTTTGTGCAAGTTTTGCAGTCTCTTCTTCAGTATTCACAATCTGGTTGAAGCAGAAGTATCGGCCACAAGTGGACTGTTGCTCAAAAGCTCGGATATGAACATCAGCTAGAAAGTTCACATCAACGAATGCTAGGACTCCGTTCTCATACATCTGAGCCGCCCCTGTTTATAATTATCAATCAGCATGGAAGATTTAAAAAAAAAACTAGTTTTAAATGAAAGTGATCAATGTTATATATATCTTCCATATATATACCTTGAAGATATGACATTGTCACTTGTGGATTTTGTTGGGCAACACCAGGTCCAAGAACGAGTCCAGCATTGATAGATACCATGTTAAGCATCCGGTCCATGGCTAGAGCCCAAGCAGCCTGCTCAGACAGTGTCTTCGCCAAGGCATACCACAACTACAGAATACCAACAAAGATAATCAAGATCAAGAATTATTATGAATTGAAGTAGTGTAATACAAATTCATACGGAATTTATAGCTCAATGAAGTTTGGAAATGATCATCTGTAATCAAATCGAGCTTTGTGGTTTCATGAAGCATTTGGAGTCAAAACTTAGCCCAACCAGTTGCTATTTTTTAACTAGTCATCTTAAGTTTAGTACTATTAAATGATATTATTACAAATTGCTATAGAGTAATTTATTGTGTCTACCTAGTACTTCACCTTCTAAATAATTTTTCACAAACAATGTTCGCATGCGTGCTTATACACACTCAGAAGCCTTTCAACAGGACCAAAGCCACTGTTGTAGCATGTTGTAAATCATTTTTTATAATTAACCTCTTATCCTATTTTTCGATTTATGCATAAAAATGCAGAAATTGAAGGTAGGCGAGGATCGCTCAAGCCCTTAATTTTACAAATTATACAATCACACCATGTGCAAAATCTTTGTTGTATGACGCCAAAAAAACCACTCCAATCACCTCTTTGGAAGCGACATTATTGGTGGTCCAGGTGTTTTCTTGTAGGGAATCTTTCTAGTCATCTTAAATTCAATGAACCAAAATGGTGGAAGTTGTTTTTCCTTTCTCACTGACCCATAAATGTTTAAGTCGGACAACTCTAAAATTGATTGCCATTACGTGAGAGATGAAGATTCGAATAAAGGAAAATTTCTAAAATTGACTAGTCATTAAAGGCAAGATATGATTTCCCCACAAGAAAACAAAAATCTGTGTTAAAATCGAAAATGAAAGAAATAGTATCACTTGATTTAAGTTGATTTTTGGTGTTGTACAATGATTTAGCACAAAGTGTGATTGAATAATTCACAAATTAAAGGGCGTAAACGTGCCACGCCTACCTTCTTTTTTCTGCCCATTTTTTATATACAAATGATTTAATTAGCACAAGCTACAATAATGGTTTTTTAAAATTGACTAGTATATCATTAAAGCCCAAGATAAGATTTCCCCCCCCAAAAAATCATATTAAAATTGAAAAAGAAAGAAACCAACCATCTTTTTTTGGGGAGATTAACTATCAATTGGGAGTGTATTGGTTTGTTGATAATTTAAGAATTTGTTTAAACCTATGTCCTTCAAGCAAATGAAACAATAGAGTAATTATAGGTCTCGAATATAACAAGTGAATTTAGATCTTTTGCAATAAAAAAATAGGAGGTAAATAAATAAATAAAGATTAAATAAAAAGGAAAAGAGATCCAAACCTTCAATTTTTTGCAGAACTCTCTGTTACTCCATGACCTTTCATCTACATCCTTCTCAGAGGAAATATTGTCCTTCCAAATTGCTGTAGTTAAAGAAGAACTGAAAACAATCTTCTTTATACTCTCTGTTTGTGCGCATGCCTCCACCACATTAATTGCTCCTCTTGTCTCAAAATCCACCACTTCATCCTACCCATACCACCAAAATAGACTCTAATCAGTTTCTTTTTTAAAAAAAAAAAAAAAAAAAAAAACACACACACACACCCAAACAAAAACACACACACACACAGTGTTTGACAATATTCAATTTACATCATATTTATCAGAAGTATCCAAACAGCAGAACAAGCCACAACAGCCCTTCAAAGTTTCAAGAATGCTTTGGTAATCCAACACATCCACAGTAAACACCACTAATCTATTCTCTGATCTCTGCATATCCCTTATTTTCTTCACCATCTCATTCTCTACTGCAAACAAAAAAAATCCAGAAAAAAGATGCAAATTTAACGACAATTCATCCCCAAATAAGGAAGAGAGAGAGAGAGAGAGAGATCTTGCCATTCTTTTGAATAGCTGCATGAACTGTATAGCCTCTGGATAACAATCCTTTGAGAATCCAAAAACCCACATAGGTTGAAGCATCAAGAACACAAACTGTAGGTTTCTCCATTCTTTCTCTGGTGAAATTGCTCACCTCTTCTTCTTCTTCTTCTTCTTTTTCTTCTATATGATGGTATATATATATATATATATATATATACTGTATGTATATGTAGAATATTGGGTACGAATTTTACAGGTAGATGGGGGAGGGGATTAAAGATAAAAGAGTTGGTGAACTGTACAAGTTCACGTTCTCATCTACTCACAATCTTGTGTTAGCTTTTTTGATGGATGGACCTTGTGTATGTACATGGTCAATTTTCAATTGGAGAAAATTCATGATGTTATGCTTTTGGCCAGTTTATATTCCTTCCCGATTTGTCGCACGGTGTCAGGAGTGTGTCCTGGTATTTTCGAATTTCAAAAGTCGTTTCATTTTAATAAGGTAGTACTAAATTTGCTGAGTAGATAGCGAACGTGCGAAACAATATCTCCAGGGTACTATATTTGCAGGGTCAATAGTAATTTCACCAACTACTAACAGCGAACTGCCTGACTTGTTCCAATAAAAATTGTTTCTAGTATCTCGTTATTACGTGGCAACCAAAAGAACCATTGGGGCAAAGGGAGTTTTCAATTTTCAATAATATATATATATATATATATATATACACACACACACATAGGTTTTACCCCTACCAACCACTCACAAAAATTACCCAACTAATTATAAATGGTGTAGTGTTTTCAATTTTTTTTTTTTTTCTTTTTTTTTACAACTGCAACCCAAAGAAAACAAACACCACGAAAAGAACAGCAGCAACACAACACCACAACACCTAAGCCTCACAAAAGTCTTTGAAAATGGATGAAAGTAGCGAAACTGGCCACACATTCCAGACCAGATCAGAACTCTTGGACTCTTGTGATTGATTCAACCATGCCAATTCAGCGTGCATAACATTACTCATTTTAATATATAACAAAATACGAAAATGCTAGAAATATCTCTAAATAAGGGTTGTTTACTTTTTATATATAGATGTCAGCTACTTTTGGAGGATTAAATAGTGTTTGGTGATGCAGTATATACAATACTTTTTTTAAATATTTTTTTCTATCAATAAACTCTTTCTATATATTTTTTACCTCTGCTTACAAAAAGTTCCAATTTTAGCTTTTGCCCAAGATTGAAATTCTATCTAATAGGCTAAACGGACACTAGATGCAGTGAGAACAATTTTTTAATTTTAACAGAACTGAAATTATAAAAAAGATTATTTGATTTAATTTTTCAAAATTTATTTTATGAAAACCTAATTATAAAAGGAAAATAGTTTTTGTACGGCTTAGTTATAGTGAATTATTAGATCTACTATTTTAATTACTCAATTATGCAACAAATAAGGAGGTATTTGGTATAAATAGCCAATCAATTCACTGTAAGTGTTCGGTATGAGTATCATCATTATTCATTATAAAAAGACATATTTTTAGAAAATCAAACTCAGTTTTACTTATAACTTTTTAATTTTTTTATATACAATTTTCATTTGTAAAAGAGAGTTAAAATTATGCTCTTAGTCTTCTAAACTATAATCCAAATTTCCAAATATTTTCGTACAAAACGTCCCAGATCGATTATCTCTCTTTTAATTTAAACTGAAAAACAATCTCCAACTCCATCCAATCTCTTTCCCTTTTTCTTCGTAATCAAACTTATGTGATTGAGTATTTATCTCTATATGTATGTTTATATAGAATTTTGAATGAATAAGGACGCTTAGCAGGATCAAATACTCAAATAAGTGAGTTTTCCATAAATATAAAAATATAAAGATATATATATACTACATGTATGTGCATAACAAGCATTTTTACTAGTGATAGATGATAGTAAACATGCCAACTACTTCATGTAAATGTTATAGATAGCAATCACGAGGTATGAAAAGGAATTAGGTACTCTTTTAGGGCAAACAAAAACATGTTTGATTGGCTTGAGGTCACGTGAAAGCATAATTAGTGGGGGTTTAGAAGGAGTTCATTGACTTGTACCTTTTTTGGCAAATTTGAAAAGGGTTTCCAACTTTGGGCAAAAGTTGGAAGTTTGGTACAAAGAGTTAAAAGAGAATTGCGAATGAACAAACACACCCTTTGAATAAAAGGTATCAAAGATTCAAAGTTTACCGGAATACGTCTTCCAAGGAAATTGGTGTTTGGTTACCAAGAACCAAACGGTTGAGGGACTTCTGTGTGACTCCTATTTATTCATTTTATTTCGAGTAGGCAATCAACTATTGCTATTTACAAACATGGGGCGTTTGACACATTCTCTCTCTCTCACACACACACTCACACACACACAAATGAAATCCAAAAAACATAGTCAGAAACTAGAAAGAAGAAAATTATGTAAATGAAACCAAATTAAGAACCACTTACCGAAAAAAATGTGACAATCTTTTAGAGAGAAAATAAACTTGAGTGAATGGCTCCTATTCACTCGGTAGTGACACTGGGGCTCAAGTTTCTTGCAACATATCATATCATCTGCTGCTATTGTCACTTGTCTTGTTGCAGTGACATAATTAGCATAATAATAAAAACCAATAAATATAGGAAGGAAGATAATGAAGGTATTTTACACAAACATCAACTTATCAAGCAATCATGATTTGAAATCATATTTGGAGTTCAATCTACATACAAAAATGGGCTAGAAACAACCTAGCATGACTATAAAAAATCACAATATGGTTAAGATAGACTAACCAACATTAGTGGCAAGCTATCTTTGAGTTGGTCGATAACAACCATGATATGGGCAAGTAAAATCATTCCACTCTGTTTTGTTAACAAAACAGAGCCTAAACAGGGGTACAAAAAAAGAAGGAAATAAAAAAGGCTATCTTTGCACAATGACGCACAGTGCATTTTATTCCCAAAAGATATTAGAAATTAAAGAACCAATCTAAACAACAATTAAAATATATAGTTTAATACATAATACACTCATCACAACGAACGCATGTTTCTACGACTGCTACCAAACTGATTATTGCTGCTGATCAGAAAATATGTGGAACTAAATATGAAGTTACAATATAATATAATTAAAAACTCCATTGCAAAATAATTGAATCGTTTGAATATGATAATGGAACTTTTAATCCTATGTACAATATTTGTATCGAAGAAAAAATCTGGATCCTCTTTCTACACAGTCTGGATATACATTAGAATATTTGGTTTAACTTAACAATGGTTCACATTTTGGAGCTACGGAGCTCAAAGAATGAAAGAAGAATCATGTTGCACATTATGATGACGTTCGCCTCTTTATAAGCTTGATTCCACCGACCATGGAGAACGAACATATGATCATTTGCTTTATGTATAACCAAAGACCAGAGAGAATAGCATTATTTACTGACCATATCCAATGATGAATTAAAATATAGTTACTGAGACTTGAATAAGCTTGATGAAACCTGAAAAAAAATAAACAAAAAAAAAACACATTGTGAGGTGCTGCAAATTGAATATCCGTAAGATATTATAAAAAGGTGTAAACTAAATTTGTCTGAACAACTTGTATAAATATCTTGCAATTATGAGGCAATCTACTAATTGATAGAGAACGTTTGGATTATAATCCAATGGTTCAGTTGCAGCTTTATACACCACCGGTAAAATTGGAACGGTTTTACTTTGCCATATCATGGTTGTTATCAACCAACTTAAAGATAGCATGCCACTAATGTTGGTTAGTCTATCTTAACCATATTGTGCTACACATGTGAAAAAACACTCCACACGTACGAGGGCCCATTCATTGCCAAAATTGACCATTCTAGTAATATTATTATTGAACCAATCCCTAACCGTATATAAAATGGCTTCATATGTTTCAGTGGGATGAAAAACCAAGAGAAGAATGTATCAGCACTATAGATTGTAGAATGACAGCTAGCCTATTTGCAGATAACCAACATTGACGGAAGTCAAGTGTTTTCTATTTTAGAAGCTTAAGGATTTTTCGCATAGCCTTAATTTAGTTATTTGTAGAACAGTTTCCATATCTACCATTCCTTATGAACAGAAACCGCCAACAAAAAGCATAGATAACAAGCCCAATGAACATTAGAAAATAAAAAAGAAATAAGAGAAAGGAATAAATTCTTTTTTAGGAAAAATCAAACCTACCTTCACATGGTGTGGCATGATCTTTATATCGAAAGGTACATGAAGCCATGCCTCAGGTGGATAGAACAAAAAGTTATCTGGCTTGCTGGTATACACGTCAGCATATTGATGGATGTTGTAAGCAAAAGCAGATTCTTGACCAGTGTCAGTGAGGAAGGTAGCTCCAAAAGATCTATTAAACATGTTTCTCATTTTGCTGCGTGACTTCTCCCTCTCCTCATTTAACTCCACCAAAAGAGACTTGTATTCAGTTCTCTCACTATTAGCTAGGGTTGCATGGACTTTGCCAAGTAGTTCTTGTACTATATGAAATTTTGCCTGTATTCATGACAAAAGATACATAAATAAGATAAGAGTTAATCAACTAAAAAATGAAAGAAGCTTATTGTAATACCCCGATAATTTTAAAAGATTTATTAATTAAGATTAATTATTTTATTTTATTTTTTAATGATTTATTTTATTTTATTGAGTGCTAGATTAATTATCTTATTTTAATTAAGTTATATTTCGTAATTATGTATGATGATTGATTGTTTGTGTGGTTGATTATTGATTGAATTATTGGTGTGTTGATTTTATTGGTATTATATGACTTAGTTGTAAATTCTTGTTTGTTTATGTGCTTCATGTAATTAGTTATTTTAATTTCTGTATTTAATTAATTATCTTATTTACTTAAATTAATTGAATTGGGCTTAAGGAAAGTTGGATCAAAAGATGTGGTCTTGGGCTTGTATGAAACCTTATTGGGTTAATTAATGAAGGTCCGTGGTTATTTAATTATTTAAATGATCACTTTTGTATCAATTATATTTATATATATATATATATATATATATATATATAATTATATATAAATATAATTAATTAATAATTGTTATGGAAAGATATATATATAGATATATATTTATTGATATTTATAAGTATATATGATTTAATTAACTAATGAGTTAATTATGGAAGGAATATATATTTATATATATATATGTTTATAGATATAAATTATTTAAAGATTATTATTTTAATTCATAATACTAGTTGGAATAGGATTTGGAATTTAAGGTGTATAAAAATACACATAAGGCTTTAGGGTTAAAGATTTTACACGTTAGAAAAATAAAACAGACAGAGAGAGAGGAAGAAGAAGGTCTGACAAGGAGGAGGTCGGATCTGAAAAAGGAGGACGTCGGAATTGGAAGAGATAATTAAAGCTTAAAGCGTCGGTTTCGTTTCGAAACCTTCAGGCGAGTTTTCTCTAACTTTCCTCTTATAACTCATAAGGATTTCACCTTGAGTATCAAGGCTTTAATTAAATTTATTTGTTTAAAAATTATGGTTAGATCGGAATAATTAAAAAGTATAAACTATTATATTTGATTTTTAGATTATTGGATTTTAATTGATATACATAGGTGTTATGTATATTTTAAAATCAATCTATAGGTGGATTTGTGACCCAAGAGAGTTAATTATGGTTTCTTTATTTTCTAGAATTGTTCTGTAATTTTCTAGATTTTTTCTGATATTTTTAGGAATTTATTAGGATTTATTTTCTTATCATGTGGAGCGGCGGCACAATAAAGAATTGATCCAGTGCGGCGCGGTGTAGGATAATAGGGTGTATACGCCAATTAGGGCCATTAGATTAATTAAACTTATGTGAATTGATATGGTGCATCGCGGCGCATAAAACTTTGGTGCGCATGTGTATCTGGACCATAGAAGTGGTCTGGTCAACTATGGGATTATTTGGTGTATTGCAGACCATGAGAAGATGGTGCACTCGCTGATCTGGACCTTAGATCTATTATAGTTAATAGAAAATAATCTAGTGTGAGCGTGTTCATTTGCGCACTCATTTATGACCATTGGATGCGGCAATCCAGCGCGTGCAAGTGCATAGTAAGCACGTGGGCACGCGTGGGAAACCATGTTGGCCTAATTCGACACTAGAAATTAAAACGGTCATAACTTAGTCATTTTAAATCGAAATTGGGTCATTCTTGAGCTCAAATTCAAGGATTTTTCGTCCTCTTTCCAATGGTACCAATTTCATTATCAGATTCTTATCCTAATAAGAGATATTTACGTTTTAGTGAGACGGTGTCGGAAAACTATTTAAACCGGTATGGAGTATTTAAAGGAAACTATTTCTGACATAGTTAGTTGCACTAATTTGGGTAAATATAATAAATTAATAATTTGTTATGGAAGGAAGTGTATATATATATATATATATATATATAATTATTTATATATGTGTATATATAGTTTAATTTGTCTATGAGTTGTATGGAAGGATGAATATATATATATATATATATATATATATATATATATGTATATATGTATGTATATTATTTTAAATAATCAAGGATTATTAAAGAAGGTGTTAAACACATATATACATTAAATAACATATGTGTAGGTATATATATATATAAATCATTTAAGATGATTAATATTATCATTCTTATTTGGCATATCTTAATAGGCTGGTTGTTAAATTAATGATATGCGTATAATATGC
Source organism: Cornus florida (assembly GCF_030987335.1). NCBI lineage: Eukaryota > Viridiplantae > Streptophyta > Magnoliopsida > Cornales > Cornaceae > Cornus > Cornus florida. The sequence continues at coordinate 85,003,419 of NW_026775580.1, read as the reverse complement.
ATGTGATGGTTATATATGATTTAGCGTATTGTTAATTTTAAAGTTAGTTCATGGTTAAAGTGTGGGCATGGATGAATTGTCAAATGATTAAATATATTACCTAAATATTTGTATGAATAGAATACATATATGGAAAGCATGGATGAATTGCTAATTAAATGTATGAATAAATATACCTGTGGAGGCATGGTTGAATTGCCAATGTATAAATATACATACACGGAGGCATGGTTGAATTGCCAATGTATAAATAAATATACTTATGGAGGCATGGTTGAATTGCCAATATATAAATAAAAATATTTACAATGGCATGGTTGATTTGTCAAAGCATAATTACGTTGTTATGTGTTAGATGATTAAAATATCATCTATGGTTGTTGTATGTATGGATTGGATTAGGGTTAGATATTCTTAAATGAGAATAGTTTAGTACTTACTGGTTAGTGTATTATTTTCCATTAATAAAATAATATTGGGGAAGACGTGGATGATTTGTCAAAACTTGGATTTTGGATATGTGATTTAAACAATTTAAATCATTATCGGGTTGGGATTAAATAGAGTATTTCTTTTATTATAATTTGTTGTTTAAATGATTAGACAACTGACTAGGATGGGATTAAGGTCAAAGGAGTTTTTATAAAATGAAATGGTAGATTGGTCTAGGTATGAATATTATTTTAATAATTATTTAATAGGTATGGAAATTTAATAAACCTATTAATGGATGTGATTAGTATAGTATATATAATTATATATAGACATGTATATCGTGCTTTATTAAAATTAAAACTTTATTAGGTTTGGTTTTGATCAGAGATGATCTGCTTATTGGTTTTCAGAGGCCTGGTAGAGTGAACTTGCTCGTAGGGTTTAACCCACGATTTATTTTTCAGGTTATTAGAGGTTCCAGTCTCGAGGTTGAGGATCCGCAGTTGGGAGACTGTCATTCGTCTATTCATCTTGTGTACTTTTAAATAGTATTGGATTATTGGATAATATTTTAAGGGGTCCTTGAGTTATGGGATTTCCGAATTGTAATTGTTGGAGAATCATTAAGTAATATTTATTTATTAGTTTTCTTCAGCGGTTTATTTATTCTTTATTATTCATCTTTGTATTATGTGCTTGTTAAATACTTAAATTGTTTTGATATCCCTTGATTTTGTGCGCGGACTTGATCAATCCGTGTTCCAAAATTAGGGGGTATCACAGTTGGTATCAGAGCACTCCAGGTTCAAGTGTCCCTAGGGTGTCTTTCGTTGTGTGACTTCCGCGTTGTGTACTCTTTTACTTAGAGCTTAAGTTTAGGATTCATTGTATTCTATATTCGGTCCGTTAGTGTGTCCTAATGGTAAATCATTGAGTCTTATCAGGAAAATGGTAAGACATCGATTTAGAAGGTATTGGTAAATCGTTGAGTCTTCCCCTAATTTTGAAGTATGGGTTTTATGGATTTATGCACCAATAAAATAATATGGAGGTATTTTAGGGACGGATTAACGGAATAGTTAAGTCCTACCTATTTATTTATGAATTGTATGGTTTAATACACCGGTATGGGACGGTGGTATTTCAGGGACGGATTAACCAAAGAAGTTAAGTCCTACCTATATATTTATAAGAGAACGGATTAACCATAGCGTTAAGTCCTACTTATTCGTGTCAGGTCAACGGAATAGTTGGATAGTATGCCATTGAAATAATATGGTTGGATAGTTTACTTTTATGTGGATATAATGGATTATATATATATATATATATATATATACATACACACACACATATATGGGCCATGATATAAACTTGAGTCTCAGGATCAGTGGTTAGGATGGAGGCGTATATTGCCGATTGAGATGGGTAGCTGGGTTTAAGGATGTGTGGGCTCTGGTAGAAGGAGGACTCGTAACCACCTTTGTGTGCGTTTTACATGAGATACCCACTATCCGGTTGAAACTGCTTTAGTTCAGTGAGAGTCTCTAGTGTGTACTTATATTTATCAATTATATAAATATGGAATTAGCTAATTACGTGATGTGTCTGCTAATAATGAATATGTGTGGATGGGTTAATTTCCACACGGATAAAAGGAATAATGAAATTTGAAATTAAATAATCAAAGTTTTTATTTCATGGATTTGTGAATTCCGAGGACGGAATTCCGTTTGTTAGGGGGGAAGAATGTAATACCCTGATAATTTTAAAAGATTTATTAATTAAGATTAATTATTTTATTTTATTTTTCAATGATTTATTTTATTTTATTGAGTGCTAGATTAATTATCTTATTTTAATTAAGTTATATTTCGTAATTATATATGATGATTGATTGTTTGTGTGGTTGATTATTGATTGAATTATTGGTGTGTTGATTTTATTGGTATTATATGACTTAGTTGTAAATTCTTGTTTGTTTATGTGCTTCATGTAATTAGTTATTTTAATTTCTGTATTTAATTAATTATCTTATTTACTTAAATTAATTGAATTGGGCTTAAGGAAAGTTGGATCAAAAGATGTGGTCTTGGGCTTGTATGAAACCTTATTGGGTTAATTAATGAAGGTCCGTGGTTATTTAATTATTTAAATGATCACTTTTGTATCAATTATATTTATATATATATATATATATATATATATATATATATATAATTATATATAAATATAATTAATTAATAATTGTTATGGAAAGATATATATATAGATATATATTTATTGATATTTATAAGTATATATGATTTAATTAACTAATGAGTTAATTATGGAAGGAATATATATTTATATATATATATGTTTATAGATATAAATTATTTAAAGATTATTATTTTAATTCATAATACTAGTTGGAATAGGATTTGGAATTTAAGGTGTATAAAAATACACATAAGGCTTTAGGGTTAAAGATTTTACACGTTAGAAAAATAAAACAGACAGAGAGAGAGGAAGAAGAAGGTCTGACAAGGAGGAGGTCGGATCTGAAAAGGAAGACGTCGGAATTGGAAGAGATAATTAAAGCTTAAAGCGTCGGTTTCGTTTCGAAACCTTCAGGCGAGTTTTCTCTAACTTTCCTCTTAGAACTCATAAGGATTTCACCTTGAGTATCAAGGCTTTAATTAAATTTATTTGTTTAAAAATTATGGTTAGATCGGAATAATTAAAAAGTATAAACTATTATATTTGATTTTTAGATTATTGGATTTTAATTGATATATATAGGTGTTATGTATATTTTAAAATCAATCTATAGGTGGATTTGTGACCCAAGAGAGTTAATTATGGTTTCTTTATTTTCTAGAATTGTTCTGTAATTTTCTGGATTTTTTCTGATATTTTTAGGAATTTATTAGGATTTATTTTCTTATCATGTGGAGCGGCGGCACAATAAAGAATTGATCCAGTGCGGCGCGGTGTAGGATAATAGGGTGTATACGCCAATTAGGGCCATTAGATTAATTAAACTTATGTGAATTGATATGGTGCATCGCGGCGCATAAAACTTTGGTGCGCATGTGTATCTGGACCATAGAAGTGGTCTGGTCAACTATGGGATTATTTGGTGTATTGCAGACCATGAGAAGATGGTGCACTCGCTGATCTGGACCTTAGATCTATTATAGTTAATAGAAAATAATCTAGTGTGAGCGTGTTCATTTGCGCACTCATTTATGACCATTGGATGCGGCAATCCAGCGCGTGCAAGTGCATAGTAAGCACGTGGGCGCGCGTGGGAAACCATGTTGGCCTAATTCGACACTAGAAATTAAAACGGTCATAACTTAGTCATTTTAAATCGAAATTGGGTCATTCTTGAGCTCAAATTCAAGGATTTTTCGTCCTCTTTCCAATGGTACCAATTTCATTATCAGATTCTTATCCTAATAAGAGATATTTACGTTTTAGTGAGACGGTGTCGGAAAACTATTTAAACCGGTATGGAGTATTTAAAGGAAACTATTTCTGACATAGTTAGTTGCACTAATTTGGGTAAATATAATAAATTAATAATTTGTTATGGAAGGAAGTATATATATATATATATATATATATATAATTATTTATATATGTGTATATATAGTTTAATTTGTCTATGAGTTGTATGGAAGGATGAATATATATATATATATATATATATATGTATATATATGTATGTATATTATTTTAAATAATCAAGGATTATTAAAGAAGGTGTTAAACACATATATACATTAAATAACATATGTGTAGGTATATATATATATAAATCATTTAAGATGATTAATATTATCATTCTTATTTGGCATATCTTAATAGGCTGGTTGTTAAATTAATGATATGCGTATAATATGCATGTGATGGTTATATATGATTTAGCGTATTGTTAATTTTAAAGTTAGTTCATGGTTAAAGTGTGGGCATGGATGAATTGTCAAATGATTAAATATATTACCTAAATATTTGTATGAATAGAATACATATATGGAAAGCATGGATGAATTGCTAATTAAATGTATGAATAAATATACCTGTGGAGGCATGGTTGAATTGCCAATGTATAAATATACATACACGGAGGCATGGTTGAATTGCCAATGTATAAATAAATATACTTATGGAGGCATGGTTGAATTGCCAATATATAAATAAAAATATTTACAATGGCATGGTTGATTTGTCAAAGCATAATTACGTTGTTATGTATTAGATGATTAAAATATCATCTATGGTTGTTGTATGTATGGATTGGATTAGGGTTAGATATTCTTAAATGAGAATAGTTTAGTACTTACTGGTTAGTGTATTATTTTCCATTAATAAAATAATATTGGGGAAGACGTGGATGATTTGTCAAAACTTGGATTTTGGATATGTGATTTAAACAATTTAAATCATTATCGGGTTGGGATTAAATAGAGTATTTCTTTTATTATAATTTGTTGTTTAAATGATTAGACAACTGACTAGGATGGGATTAAGGTCAAAGGAGTTTTTATAAAATGAAATGGTAGATTGGTCTAGGTATGAATATTATTTTAATAATTATTTAATAGGTATGGAAATTTAATAAACCTATTAATGGATGTGATTAGTATAGTATATATAATTATATATAGACATGTATATCGTGCTTTATTAAAGTTAAAACTTTATTAGGTTTGGTTTTGATCAGAGATGATCTGCTTATTGGTTTTCAGAGGCCTGGTAGAGTGAACTTGCTCGTAGGGTTTAACCCACGATTTATTTTTCAGGTTATTAGAGGTTCCAGTCTCGAGGTTGAGGATCCGCAGTTGGGAGACTGTCATTCGTCTATTCATCTTGTGTACTTTTAAATAGTATTGGATTATTGGATAATATTTTAAGGGGTCCTTGAGTTATGGGATTTCCGAATTGTAATTGTTGGAGAATCATTAAGTAATATTTATTTATTAGTTTTCTTCAGCGGTTTATTTATTCTTTATTATTCATCTTTGTATTATGTGCTTGTTAAATACTTAAATTGTTTTGATATCCCTTGATTTTGTGCGCGGACTTGATCAATCCGTGTTCCAAAATTAGGGGGTATCACACTTATCATTAATCAGAACAACAAAAAAATATTCACTCATTACCCAATTAGCTTCCTTAATTGGGAGTGCCGGAAGGGGTGGACTGGTATAGACTATAGACGTAACATTTGACACCATATGCACAATATCACTACCTTAGGCTCTTGGATCCAAGTTCTCACACTTGGCAATTTTAACTTTATTAAATTTATTATCCAGTGTTGGTCTGACCTATTGCAGGGTGCTGGGGGCGAGGTAATTGGAGATAACCTACCTTCGGTACTATTTTGTACAAAGTGACTACTCATAGATTTGAACTTTGCATTAACACACTTGTCAATGAGACAAGCCAAGTAAGGAAAATCAACAAGTCAAACTTTCCCAGTGTTTCTAGTCTCGATAAGTTGAAAAAACAAGATGAAGACAACTACAATTCCATATTTTATGTAATGGATATGCTCTAATGCCTAGAGCACGCATGTGCTCCACACACGATTTTCCAAGTAACGAACTGCCCTCAACAGAAATTGTCACTTTTCAGAACTTTGGAACATGGATTTGACACCATTATATATGAACTAAAATGTGAATTTATATTCAAAGTTAGATTAGAGAAAAACCCCAAAGTACAAAAAGAAAAGACAAAATGGTCAATATACATGCACTTTAAATATGACTTAAAACTCTTCAAATTTGTAGGAGAATACCTGTTCAAAACGATAAATATCATCATTCTGTATCTGTATCTCACTCTGCAAGAATAGATGAATCACCAAAATGAACACATGCAAAGTTTAGTTTTTAATCATAATAGCAAGGAAAATCTTGATATACCACTTAAACATGCTTGTTATTTACTAAATAAATAAATAAAAACCCAAACATGCCCTTAATCTTAATTACTCTGCTGACAGAGTTTACAAAAGATTTAATGTTACACATTTCAGGTTCGTTTGGAGGTTGTCAAAGACTCACAAGACCCACAACTCACATCAGACACCTAGCATCCATCTCTGCGATCAAACACTCACATCTAGGCACTGGTTAATATAAATAGTTCTACAGTTCGAAATAAATCATTAATGAACCCAAAGTAGAGGACATCTTGATCAACCTTACTAGCTAAATCATTTGCTCCAGTCCACAAAGCCTAATTAAGTTCAGATAAATGTAGTGTCTTTTAGTTTTCGATCTAGACAAAGGTGCCGTTTAGGTTCCTCCCTCACCCAAATATTATCAAGCTAGGAGAGGTAAAATTTTCAAGAAACAAGAATTTAATTAAAGAATATATGAGAGAAGGATGAGAGATTTCACTACGAAGAGAAAAACCTAATTGAATAGGGGAAAAGGACAGAGGAACAAAGAGTGCAATAAATCAGCTCCTAACAAACAAAAACAGCCCATCACTCCTCACGGAGAGCGAAAATGACTTCTAAATGATTCAAGCACATCTACCCCTCCCTACCCCAACTATCAACCTCTACACTAATTGACTTCGGATAATGCCTAATGAGAAGTTGAAAAATCTAAGATCTCCCTCAACAACATGGCACAGGAGCAAGTACTAAGGGTTCTCTATTTCACTCAACCTACCACACTATCCAGTCATCTTTGATCAAACAATTATGAAACCCTGTAGTAATTGTGATGCAGGACTTCAAGAACAGCCTCAACTAGCTGAGAATTAAAAAGTATAGTGGCTAAAAATTCAAATAATAAGGCCTAGAGTTAGAAGTTTGATAGTAGAAAGTAGAATTTAAAACCAAGGAGAAAGGATATGGAATAACGACAGCCTATCAAAGTCGCACCAATAAACTAGGCATCATGCCTAAAGAAGGTCTCACACCCTCATATTTGTGAATCACTCTTGAGAAAATTTCATAAGACATTTAATCATTCATTCATTCAATATTCAACCAAGATTACAGCCCATCCCTTTAATAGATTTTTTACTCATGACTTTTAGATTACATGGATGTTAACTCATAACTTTTGATCTTGCATCACAATGGAGATAATCAATAATACTTCCTCCGTCGCACAAAAAGTGTCCATTTTCGGAAACCTAACTTTTTTAAGAGTGTAGTTTTTAATATTTTTTATTATAGTGGTAGGGAATGAATTTTCAAATATACCCTTATATGGTGGGTCCACATGAAGTCTTATTTCAAAATTTAATTGCTTTTATAACTTCCAAGACAAAGAGGGTATACTAGGAATATTAGAAAAATAGTACATTGGATTTTGAATTGGGACAATTATTTTGGGATAACCAAAAATGGAAAGGTGGACACTTTTTGTGAGAAGGGAGGGAGAAATTAAAACTCTTCAAATTCTAAAATCATGACTTAATAACATAAATAAAAGTAAATAAAGACCCAGGTTAATTGCACCATAATGCCCACAAGTTCATAAAGTATAAACAATGCAAACTGACCAAAACCCCCAATAATTTAAGACCCACGTCTTCTAGCATATGCCAAATCAGGGTTTGGGCTTGGGCTTTATAACCCTCATTTTCATGCCTTTTATACACTTTTAAAGGTTCCTGCCATTGATCTCCATAAAATTGCCTATCCAAAGCCTTAGAGGAGACTTTATTTTATGACTTCCGAAGCACTTAATGTTGGGCCCTGCAGTGAGTTATACTTTGCCAAATTAATCTCCATCCTGGTACTCTTTTATGTATGTTTATTTCCATCTAGCTTCCCAGAGTATGCCAAGCAACCTTCTTAAACATCTTTGAAGATGAGAGGCTTTTTTCATGTAGCCAAATGTCTCCACACTTTCTGCTTGTTTTAGCTAACGTTTAAGTTAATTGACTTGCCAACAAAAAAGTATAAATCTTGCTCGGTAAGAGATTTTCTGTATACAAAAGTTGAGTGAGACCTCTCACAAATTAAATTCAAGAATAATCCAAAAAGACAGATCTGAGAATCCATAAGAATTGAAGATAATTCCTGACTTACATCGCTACTATTTCAGGGTATTTCATAACAGAAATGTCAAACTTGTTATAGCATCAATAGCAAGTTCAAATCTGCACTCAGATCAGCTTTAATAACACAATAATTCTACTGGTCAGCACGTACATAACGTAGAACTAGAGGGATAAGACGGCATACTAGCCACAAGTTGGGTCACATTTGGGGCATTATACAATTATCCACTGCATGGAAAGCTGCAGAATGTAACAGTTGGCAAAGGGAAAAGGGACCGCTATTCATGACAAAGCTGTCATCCATGGAGGATTTTCATTTATATGGGTCCTTTAGGATTTCAATGCCAGAGAGTTGACGGAGAATAGAGAATCTTGTACATTAGAATAGGTGATGGTCATACTTAGTGGGAACAACATCTAAGGAATCTAGAGGACTATCCAATGGTTGCTGAAGCAAGAGGACAAATGTGCAGACAGAGATGTCAGATGCTTATTATAAATCAGCACAGAAGGAATGTTACCAGATACTACACTCAGCTCTTATCAGTTATAAATTTAGTGCATGGCTTATTCAGAATGTTCCTGAATCTGGAAGTTCAAGAACTACATCATGCATATCCCTTATGCCGGAGTGTGTCAAAACAACTTGTGCAAAGTTATTGAATGACTTCTTCATAGTGGGGTGATTCAAGACACTCACGCATGCATTTCCTATGCTTGTCCAGAATTTCTTCATTGCAGGGTGGGCATTCAAATAGAAATTTTCATGCAAATTAAGAAAGGGCTTTAAAGAATGTGAGTGACACTTTGTATGATGCTAGCAACTAAATTGAAGACAATATTACCTACTCGGAAGGGGCTACACTAAGGTCCATTACTAGATAGCAGTACCGGTTCATGTTTTTCAACCCTCATCAATCACTTTTTGTTTCTTGAACTCGGATCAAAATATATTTATGATTTGATCCTGGACATTCTTGTGCAAGAATATGCTTAATAGAGCTTTCTGGGTTCAAGACAGCCTATATTCAGACATAAGTATCTAATATGTAGGAAATCTTGCAAACCATCAAAAGTTCCAATATCACACACAAAATTATCAAACAGGTTCTGAAATGTTGCTGGAAGCAATGAAGAAACATGTAAAAAAGAATAGATAGAGGGCATACTTCTAATTCATGGATGATGGCAGCAGTACGCCACCCTGCTTTTGCAGGCCCTCTAAGGTCGCTGAATAGGTGATCCCCAAAGTATATGACCTAAATTATTATTTAAATAAGAAAAGAATAGTTTTTATGGATGAAATATATGTAGTACAAAACAGAGCAAAGGAACAGAAAATTAATTGCAAAGATATAAAATTTTAAAAGTAGTTTTATTCTTTCATTGTTCTAGTTGTTTAACAAGCGTGTAAAAACCAGTTATACTTTATGCAAGATTGAACATTAAGGCATTTTATATGATGTACCTCAGGGCCATTCCACTTCGTAATTTGGAGGAAGGATTTAAGGCACCCATGGTAGTATACTTTATCTGGAAGAAACGCATCCACCTTTGAGAAAGCTAAGGTGTCCTTCTCTACATCGTAACAACTACATGAAGACCCAAAATACATAATGATAAATACCACCAAATAATATATTAGTAAAGCACAATTAGGGATCATTAAGGGTGGTTTTTTTTTTATTTTTTTTTTCATTATCTTGGAAAAGATAGTAGAGTTGAGGTCTGAAGGGGAAAAAGAAATGATATACCATTTGGTTGCAAGAGAATGGGGTGAGAAAAAGCTAGGAATATATAGTTTTTCAGGTAAAGTATTCCCCTTTGTATAAGCAAGCCTATCTTCAATTTTTTTTTTTTTTTCATTTTTTTTTATTGTTTATTTATTTGTTTATGTTTGGAAGTGGGAGGGGCAGGGAATATAAAAACATCATGGTTAAGAAACCTCATAGATTAAGAAACTTCATCTATGAATTCATTTTAGAGAATCAGTCACTTTCTAACAGCAAAACGTGGTCTCTCGTATAAAAATTAAAAATAAATAAATAAATGAACACAGAAGATAGAAGAATGACTGCTTATTGATGAATATATATATATATATATATATATATATATATTAAACCCTTACTCATTTTAAAAGATGATAAAGGAACCAAGATTGTACAAATATAAAAGACGAATGTCAATGCAACAGAACAAGATAGAACCATTCTTTATCATCCACAAAAATGTGATGAACAGATAAAGAGTACTAAAATTTGAAGAGAATACCGAAATGGATGCTCAGACGTGTAAAACTCTGGTTTATTGGCTTTAGCAATCACAACATCAAAAAGTTCCCTCCAAGAGTCTCCATGACTCAAAGAATCCTAATTAATAAAAAATTAAGAAACCTTCAGTGTAGAATAGGTATTTGAAGGTATGAAATGATAACATGCACATAATAATATGCAAAAATGATCAGTTTTTAGTTCTCTCAAAAACTGAAGGTTATAGAATTCACCTTTTCATGGTTCTAACAAAAGGCTCAGACTTCTAGGTGAAATTAGAAAAGGGTAACACCTTGCCATTTTAGCCTCTTGTGATTTACGTAGAGACAATGAGTCTCACAGGAAGTCATCAATAATGAAAGAAATAAACTCAACACATAATCATGTCCATAGCATGTTACATTATTAAAATCCCATAATATAGAGAACTGCCATTTACTCCTATTAAAGCAATTCAAGGTGTATGAATCCAGAGAAAGGAGCAGACATATAAGTGGTACATAGTGATTCACCATCAAACATATAGAGAAAAATTATCCAACCTGAAACATCTTGGATGCAATTATTTTCAATTCAATCTTCCAAGTGTGACGCATATGATTCCACAAAGCAGAAAGCATGCCAGTATGTGCATACAGAGGCATGCAGACATAGACAGATACACAACATAATTAAATTTGCTATACATGAATCCAGTTTCCTTTTCACTTTGTTTAGATACACATTTTCTTGTGGAGTAATGTCGGTATGATTCGAAGTTTATGCTAATAACTCATACTTTGATTACTTCTTCATGTAGTTCAACCAGTAAATAACATTCCGAAATTCAATTCAGTTTCTATATGTGGTCTGGATCTGATATAATAAGGACATGAAAAGGCAATATCATAATAGCAGAATTTTGTGAATATATATTTATATATATAACAGAACATATTAAATCATCACTATCCTGACTCGTTAAAATGTCATGATGGTTAAAAGGACCAAAGTATGTGAATAAGAAATCTCCATCAACTTCACCATATGTAGAAGGATGCAAATGCAAAAGAACAGAGCATGCTTCTATTATTAAGATGCCAAAAAAGGTGAAGATGGGAATCCCATGATATGACTATCACCTCCAACATAAAACGCATCCCTCCATCAACAAAATAAAAGGGGGAATTGGTCAGCAAGAATAGTTTCTTCCCCTTCTCCTTGAGCATCTTGAGAAAGCGTAGCAGCTGACCCTGGAGAAAAAAAAATTCAAATCGATATAATTAACCACCTGAGATAAGCTTTTGCCTTATATTATACCCAGCAACTAGCATGAGAAAGTTAAAAACAAGAGAGAGCCAAAAACAAAACCAGATTATATAAATAGAAAAAAGAACTTCCACGTCGCGCACATTTTTAACTAGGTATCTCTGGGGATCAGAAAGAATTCCTCTATGAACCAAGCCACTTCGATGAACATGCTGAATTGCACGATTTACATCTTCATAGACATAGCAAGCATCAAAGTCCAGCTTAGCATCAACAAAATGTTGTACAATATCAGCAATAAGGCATGCCTACAAAGTATGAAAAATTAGAACATATTCAGCTGTAAGAAGCGAAGCAAAAAATACCCCATGCAGTTAAGAGAACAATTAAGAGAAGGTTCTGCCGACCTGAAAAACAACATTCCAGTGAAAAAGCAACACAGGTGTGAATTAAATTGATGTCACATCCAAAAGCATGCATGGCAAACAAAACATGAATAACAATAAATGGGGCTTTATTAACAGACATCAGAACTATTTTCTTTTATTCTCACTTTTAATCAATAGAAATAGAATGATTGCTGGATTGAGGATAGTGCATGGATTGATTGTAATAAAACCTGTTACTTGTTAAGATAAGCATGCAAACTAACTTATTTTAAAATTAATTAACAAATGGCAGAACCAACAGAGAAATTGAGCATACAACCTAAGGCAAATAGAAATACATTTTATATTATGAATTAAATTAGCCATGTAGCCATGTAATTGCGAAGATAACTTGTATTCAAACTTGATGTTGATATCATTTTAATTAAATTTCCATCAATTGCTTATATTCTACACATACTGGAACATAAATACTCTCCGTGTATAATTTTTCTTATTTGTATGAGTGTTGACTAATATTGATTCATTTTAAGGGACCAGACCAACTGCATATCTAAAGGAAGTTATACGTGTAAAAGAAAAAAAGAAACAGTAAAAAATTGTGTCACGTGAATACTGCAATAAGATTAATATATTAGCAGTGTTGTTGCTTGACAGTTGACACATCCACTAATTTTCACTCTTCAAAATATCTAGTCTGTTTATGTGCCATACGTGAAATGGCAATTTTGATGATGTCATCTTATTTGGATTTCTTAGTCAAAAGTCAAAACAATACTGCAGATTTGAGGGAAGAGGCTCCAAAAAAATATCTAAGATAATGGCGTACGAAAAAACATTTGTAAGTTGGATTCTGGGATCCATACCCAAATATTCAACGCCCATCCTAGAACACAGGGGGTAGACCTCTCCCAAGTCACATCTATAAAAACCCCAATCCAGTGTCCCTGTACTATTACTCAAACACCATATTTTCCACTGAGAGAGGAGCAGAAGATTCCACCTAAGCCAAGCATCACTCATGAATAAGCAACACAAAATCAAATGACTTGGTGTGGGGATGGGAGTGGTAAAACCCAGTGTGTCAAATAACCAAAAATTAGAAGTTTTTTACTCCAATCAAGATAGAAAAGAGAAAATGAATCACAAAAGGCTAAGTAATATTTAGAGAGCAATGTAACAACAATAAAAACCAACCTCGCTAAAGCAGAAGAAATCCATCAAACCAACGAGGGCACGTGCTTGATCACGGCCAATATGTCGTGTACCATACATCTCTACTATTTCCTTCCGGATAAGCTGTATGTTCATTTGGATAAAACAAATAAGTGGTAGTTTCAACTGGAATTTGCATAAATCTCTCCATATAATTGGACACGTCAATCACACTTAACTTGCACATCTTTTCAGGTAGAATGTGAACAAATATGAAAGGTGAGTGTCTGTGTGTACACACGCGCGCACGTATTTATGCCAAAATCTTAGTTAAGGAGACTGAAGTTATGCTATAGAAAAAGCAAAAACTGCCGTGAGATGCTTTTCATTTATTTAGTCAAAGACTAACCAATGTTAATATAAAGAATATAGACGGTAAAATTAAGAAAAATTAGAATATAATGAGGGAGCAGTGAATATTGAGAGCCAAGAGTATGCATGATATTGACCTATTTCCTTATATTTGTTGAAAGCCATAATGTGGGAAATAATAACTTGTTACCATTGAAATAAAGAGGGATGAAAGAAATGAGGATGAACCTTTAGGAATTTTCTACTATTAGACATTTGTCAATTGGATTGAAGTGATAATTTTACAGAAAATATCAAAATTCCCATACGAAACCAATTTGAACCCAAGCCTTTCAGAAGGTACAAGTTCCTTTTGCACAAAGCACGGGTGATTTGTATTGACATGCAATGCCTTGGGTTTTCACTTTCTCTGAGACTAAAAATTATAATAAAACCTTACATACCTTGCGCCTACCAAAGTAGCACCCATCAGGCTCAATTGACCCAAAGAAATCCAACTTCAAAAGGCATCCCTTTAGTTTGTCATAGTACAAGCCTCTAATAGGAAAGGTTTGATCGTATTTAAATTCCAAGCAACTATCTGGATATCTGAGCTGGAAGAACAGAAAATCAAATAAAGCAGAGTGAAACTTCACTTTTGACAATTTAACACACGCCATTGACAACATTAGATAACAGCAATCGATCAATATGCTTGAACAAACCTCATTGACCAAATGCTCTTTTGCAAGGTCGTATATCAAACTCTGAAGGTTAGCCGAGTAGTGCGCTAAAGTGTAGTCATAGTCAAATCCATAAACTTGTATATTGTCCAATCTCAAGTTCTTGTTCACATATATACCTAATTCCAATAAACACAATATAATAAAGACCAAATATTGGCATTTTCATGAAATGTGCACTCAGATTCAAGCACAAGAAACCATCAATACCTTCAGGATTCGTCCTAGCCATTCCCTTCAGTGCATCAGGAATTTTGGAAAAACCCTGCTTGGCGGCATCGAATTCGCGCCGAATTTTGGCTATCTCGTCATCAACATCTAAATTACTCAGTTCCACGGGTTGATCTTCGTCTTCAAGTTTCAATACTCTTTGTTGTGGCGACACACTCGCATTATAGCTGCGAAAATTTCCTCCAAACCCTAAAGTGAAGTAAGTGTCAAAATGTAAAACAATTCTTTGCATTTCCAATCATTGAGGGAGAGAAATAAATAAAGAGAAAGGAATTAAAACAAAATATATCAATAACAAAGAAAAAAAAGGAACCTTCTCGAGTACCAAAATGAGAAAACTTATTCCCCTGCAACAAAAAGTAATAATCGTGAGACCGCCACAGAAATGAATCAGAATATCCAAATTCAAACACATATATACAAGCATACATATATATATAGGGTTGAAGAGAGAGAAAGTTATACAAGAATGGAAGAGCGGAGGGGAAGAAGCCTGCGAAAGGAGGCCATGGAGGAGAGACAGAGAGACTTTCAGCTCAGCATTCGATGTGTTTGAATAGTTTTTGGGATTGTTTCTTGTGGACGACAAATGAAAACTGAGCGACTCTATATATATATATATATAGATATATATCTATATATATATATATATATTGGTCGCCTCCACTGTGGAGTTGGCACTCTTGACAACTTTTCATGATATGTAAACCTTCTCTCTTTTCTTTTTGGGAACGGACCCGTGGGACAATTATTTGGTAATAAAAATAACTCCGTGTGATAATTTCAATTATTCTTCTCTCCTTATAATAGTACTTCATACTAAGTATTTGTACCCAAAAAATAATAATTACTAAAAATCAACAGGAAAAAATAATAATAAAATAAAAAATTCGCGTATATGGAAATTGTTACTTGTTACCAATCCCCTCATATGTTTAAATGCATTTTTCAATAAATAATTAGTCATATTTATTTTCCTCCTATGTCTAGCTTGGTAATTTGCTTCAGTCCACATTATTAATCATATTTCATAAAGTAACGTGTGCCACATTTTTACTTTTAAATAATTTAAAGTTAATTTTTAATTGTCTTATACGGAGTATAAAAGATGCATAACACGTGCTTTGGAATAGTAGCGTCAGTCTTTTAACCTAAAAGGTACAAGTCTAGTATAAAAGATGTTCTTGTCAGCCAATAAATTAGGGTTTAGTCCTCTCCAAAGCACGTGTTATGCATTTTTGTAACACCCACACCCATGTGCTCTGTAGTCTGTACAACTCGTGTATGGCACATGGACATGGGTATCTTACTATTTTAGATAAAAAATGCACAACACGTGTTTTGGAGAAAGACTGACCCTATTAGGCTAATAAATTATCTTATATAAATTAATTAGTTAAAAGTAGCAATGCAATGCCCGTGTTCTCCTCAGGAGGGCTACTTTGGTGGGCATAAATGAATAAAATGTATATGAAAGTGGAATGATAATTCTTATTTTAGTGTTTGATTGAAAATATAAAATGACGTATTAATTTTGGTATTTGATTGGATTATTTTAAAATTTAGAATGAAATATATTTCGTATTTTAAGTGGTCAGAATGATGAAAGGTGGTGATAGTAATGGCGGTGAAAGCCAGTGGCGTGGTGGTGGTAGAAGGCAACATTGATGGGAAGTAATGATAGTGGCGATAGTGGTGAAAAGCAACAACCATGGTGATGATGGGATGGCGGCAGAAGTCGGCAACGGTGGAAGGTAGCAATGATGGTTGAAGTGGTGTAGAAGACAACAACTGCATTGGTGTTAGAAAGTGACGATGTTGGTGATGATGACAATAAAAATGTTAGTAGTGGTAACGAAAGGCGGCGACAATAATGATGGTAACAAGATATATAGTAATGGTCAGTGACGGACCCAGAAAATTTGGTGAGGGGGGGCGAATTTTTAATTTGTGGATACAAAATTATATGATGGGTTTATTTTTGTAATTTTAGTAGGTTTTTTTCATAAATTTTAAAAAAATTTAAGTATAAAATGAAAAAAAAAAAATTAGTGGGGCAAATTATAATTATAGTGGGGCATCTTCATAAATTATCAAAATTTGAAGTATAAAATGCTAAAAAAAAAAGAATCATTGTAATTTTAGGGGGGTATTTTCATAAATTTTAAAAACATTAGGATATAAAATGAAAATATTAAAAATTTAGGGGGGCATCTGCCCCCCTAGTCCCCTGCTGAGTCCGTCCCTGGTAATGGTGGTGACGACGACGACGGTGGTGTTAGTGATTGTGGTGGTAGAACTGGTGTCAGAGAGAGGCTTTGCCATCGTTTGAATTGAATAGAAGTAAGCACTTGAATCCCCAGGCGCTACTGTACATTTTGGGAGGCCTGTGAGGAAATGGCCATTTTTAATATAGCACATTAAATAAGAATCTAATATAAAGAAATTAAAGGATAAAGTGGTCATTTCATTCCATTCTCTGGTAATAGCCAATTAAAGGCTAAAAAAGCTCCCAGGGATCTTTCAGCAACCCTTTACGAAAAAATCGGCAATCGAACACCAGATTCGGAGGGGAGAGAAAAAATTCAAAACATAAAAATACTATAATGAGCAGTGGGTGTAGATTGTTCTGTAAATCTTTAGCTCCCTCTCTCGCTTCTACTCAGTTCAGATTCACATCGTTTCCAGGTCTCACCTCTTCGTCAACTAGGGTTCGAATGGCAACAGAAGCTTCTTCATCTTCTTCTTCGTCTCCATCCTCTAACCCCGCGTCCTCCGCCATCGATTTTCTCTCTCTGTGCCACCGTCTCAAGGTATCAATTACTTCACACATGCCTATTTACGTATATACGTGTATATATACATATATTTCCCATTGCTAATCATTCAAGCTATCAATTGGTTGTTGAAAATTGATTAAAATTGATTTTTATATTGAATTTATATTATGTATAACGATAATTGAATTTTATATAATGTGTGCATATGTTGAATTTGAAATTGATCAGACGACCAAGAGAGCAGGATGGGTGAAAAGAGATGTTCAGAATCCAGAATCTATCGCGGATCACATGTACCGAATGGGATTAATGGCTCTTATTTCTTCTGACATTCCCGGCATCAACCGGGACAAGTTAGGTTTTTTGAACTTATAATCCTCAGAACTATTTTAGTTTTGGGATTATATATTTATTTATTTTGCTTCCCCAGAAAATTTTCATACAATACTGGTGTTTTTTTTTAACTACTTTATGTTTCTCTACTTTCAGGTGTATTAAAATGGCGATTGTCCATGATATCGCAGAAGGTGAGATACGTTCAATTAATTTTTCCTCAGAAAATTTTTACTACTGAATTCAATTCACTCCTTTAGGGGAATTTTTTTTAGCCGCGCGGGGGGGGGGGGGGGGGGGGGGGTGTGTGTGTGTGTAGGGAGTGAAGCAAATGTAAATTAGGATAAAGTGGTGAAATTTTCAATTACATTAACATTTGTGCAAGGTATTGTGGTGAAAAGGAAAAAGCTATCTTTTTTTCTTTTTGACGAGTGAAAAAGCAATCTTCCCAAACAAAAGATATAAAATCTATTGTTTGAACTGGAAAAGGATTAGAGTCAACAACATTTTGGCTTTTTTCCCAACTACTTGGGGTCGGCTTAGAATAAATAAAAAAAAATAAATTTAATTTGGGGTTTTCTGCATATATTGACTGTAAGCATACTGACTGTTGTTTTCTATTTCAACTTTGGGCGCGAAAATTACTTTTATATTTCACCTTATTTGTCAGAGATGGAGCTGGAAAACAAGAAAGAAAACTCCCAAATTTATTGCAGATAGTTTCAATTCCAGGCACAGTCAAATGCCAACTGTATTGATCACCATGATCAAAGTCGCGTGAGTCGAACATTGATTTCTCTAAAGGATAACAGATGTTTTAGCAAGCAATTAAAATACACGTGTTTCCTACCCATCCTTAAGTTGCATCTAAGTAAATTCAAGTACTAGTTGTACACTTGTACAAGGTCAGCTGAGTTGAGATTCTAATATTTCCTCTCAGGTCCCAAATTAATGAAAGACTTAAGATGTAATTTTTTTCCCTCATTTTCTTGTCAACCAAACAGATAAAGGAAAAGTAATTGCATAAGATAATCATTAAATAAGATTGTAGTGTGAAGCTAGAGTTGAGAAATAGAGGTTTCATAAGGTGTTCAAATGACTTGGGGAAATAAAAAGGTGTTCGAATGAGACTTCACAATTTGAACCTTTAAATCATCATCGAACAATATCAATTAACATAAGAACAGAAAGTAACTGCATGAGGTCGGATCTGTACCTGGTTTACAACGGATGATTTGGAGGAAGAAAAATCTCCCAAACATGATACAGATATTCTCATAGTAAATGGGTTAAAATCAGAACTATGTGAAAGTCGTCAAATATTCTATTCGTTCCAGATAATCTCTTAACATATTGAATTTGCTTAATTCGAATATATACTAAGGTCATCTGTTTACAAGCTTTGTTGTAGAATGCCATCTTAACATGTCTTGAGCTCTTCCTGAGTTGGATGATCTACAAGGTCGTGTTACTGGGTTCTTTTAGGATCTTCTTTACGTTGTGTGATCTACTAGGTCATAGTTTTTGCTTAAGTTCTGACTATTATTGTGATTTCATATACTTCTATGTTCTGAATTTGAGTTGTTTCTTGTCTTCTTAATTACTTAAATAGCTATTGTTGGGGACATCACTCCTTCTGATGGGATTCCAAAGTTGGAAAAGAGTCGACGAGAGCGGGAAGCACTAGACCACATGTGCAAACTACTTGGCGGTGGGCCCAGGGGTACTCTCTCTACCCCCCCTCTTCTTCTCTTTTCTGATTGTTGCTAGATAATATCACCCATTCATCAGTTGCTTATTCAAAGTTGCATATTGCAGCCAAGGAGATAGATGAGTTGTGGATGGAGTATGAAGAAAATGCTTCAATGGAAGCTAAGATTGTCAAAGACTTTGACAAGGTACAGTAGATGTGGATATATATCTTTATGAATCATCTACCTTCTATATATATTTTTTAGTAATGCTACCATGAGGTCGACCTCATGGCAGTTGTCATGAATTTTTTGTCTTTTTTCTTGATCATGTACAAATATTGAGGTGCGCATCTAACCTATTGAAAGAGTATTGTATGAGGATTATATTGTCAAAATTTTGTATCGAAATTCATTTACAGTAGATCACGCAAATCAGTCAAACTCTTACATTCTCATTCTTTTGACTTTTTTTTGACCAAATTGAACTGTCAACTTTGACTATCTCATATAATTTGTTTTTATGGTATTTTGATATGATTTTTTCAACAGTGAGATCACTTTAATATTGGTAACCTGTTGATATAAAAAAAAGTTTTAAAGCTCATGACAACTGTCATGGGCCGACCTCATAGTAACATTACTCTTTTTCCCTTTTTTTTTTTTTTCACCTGAGTCACCAATCTATAGGTGATACTTTTTTCCCCATTAAACATGGCTTATTTAATGACATTCTTCTTGAATTTGTTATATTTTTATTGCACTAATAAGCTATATACCAGCATGCAACAGAATGATGGATAGCTCTGCATTATTATATTCTTTCTAGTATACTGTCGTAACTGTCCTATAAATGTGGTATTTTTCTTTCATTTTTAGAAACTATTATTCTGGTGTTGTCTCTGCAATAAATTAGGCTGTGATATTTTTATATCAGAATAAAAAATTATTTGAAACGCTGATGGGGATGCCTTGGTGGTTGTGTTTGAGTCATACTAAAATCTATATGCTGGCGTCCAACAGAATGACTAATAATATTTGGCTAACCTTTGCATCATTGTATAATGGAAAAGCTACTATGAGCGCTCCCTCTGAGCTCATGCCCTTATAGTGTACTTGTTGTTATAAAATTCATATTGCGGTATAATGGAAAAAGCTACTGTAAGTTATGTCGTCATTGTGATGTAGTTATATTGTTTTTTCATAAAAAATAAAAACTCCCCCCACCCCCACCCCACTTGCTAGGCAACAGTTTTGTTGAATTCCAAGGCAAAATTCATTTGCTACTTGGTTGTTCTTTGTTTATATATTATGTTGTGTAACTTGCTACTGGTAATTCTTGTTCCATTCAGGTGGAGATGATACTTCAAGCGTTAGAATATGAAAATGGTAAGGCTTCAAAATTGTCCATTGTTGCTTTTTTACTTTACATGATTGCATATGTATGTTTGAACCTAGCAGAATGTTTGTAATATTATCTACTGTTTTTCTTTTTTTTCTACAATTGCACATCCATGTTGCAATTGTAAATAGATTAGAAAATTTATGAGTTGATGTCATGATGAAGTGAAAGATTTCCTTATTAAGCACTTGGGTCATGGCAAAACCTTTTGGGTTTGAAATTGTTTCAGTGTCCAGCTGGGCTTGTAGGTTTTAATTTATAAGCTCCAGTTTGTATTAATGCAATATTTAACTATACAAGTGCATATTACTTATGGCTAAATTACACTGACATCCCCTCTAGTTAAGCAGAATTATGGAGAACTCCCATATGTATTCAAAAATTATACTGACCTCCCTTTGAGACGTTGTTGGACGGCTTTAACAGAGTTGTAATTTTACTAATTTTTTGTCACATCTAAAATAGTTTTTGTTGTCTTTATACACATTTATTAGGTAAAAATGGAGTTTTAAACATTTATTTTGTTGACATAATCAACTTTTAGTACTGACCATTCTTGACTGTTAACGAAAGGGAAAGTGTGTTACCAAACCATAAATCTCAAGAATAGCAAATGTAAATTTTGAAAACTAGGGAGCTATTTGTAAGTTCGCTTAACTAGAGGTAAGTCAGTGTAATTTACCCATTACTTATTTATAAATTAAATATTCAGGCTCACTTGGCTCAATATTAAAGGTGTTTAAGCTCCGCTTCTGTTTGTCATGTATTGAGCCAATCATGCTCAAGTTCAGCTTGTAATATAGATGAGTAGCTTGGGTTTGGCTTGGGCTTGACTCATAATGTCCCTAGTTCTTACTGGTTTTTGTGTGTACTGTTTTGTGTGAGAGATTAGCAATTAGAGAGGTACAAGGTTTTGTCCCATTGTTACAGTTGCAAAGGGGCCACCTGTTGCAATGCGATTGCTCTAAAGTCTAAACTCAAATTTTAATTCTCAATCAGAAGCCAAGACAAAAAGGTAACTGATACAATGATGTCAACATCTAAATTTAAGTTCATGTTTTCACAAGAATAGTACCATAGTCATATATGTATATATTCTTTTATGGTTCTTATCCTTGTATATGTTGTGCATATAAACCTTATGGGTATAACCATTTAACAAATTGTGAACTTGTCATCATGTTAACGAGCAAAGTTGAGTAAACTTGGGTTTATTTGGACTTTGCTTAAGTACCATGCTACATACATAGTAAGGTCACAATGATTCATGATTCAACAAGATTAAAAGTTTGATAGTCTTGTTTTGTGCACATAATTCATGCCATAGAGATGTCATGATTAGTAAGGTTCAAGAATTTTTTTGTTTTTTTGATAAGTAAGATTTGTATAAAAAGCACTCAAAAGGGGAGCGTATTCCAAAGGAACAACAAAAGGCAAGAACCACTAAGCTTTCAAAGAGGCCACAAAAACGACAATGTCCTCAATGGATCTATAATCTCTACCCAAAACCCAACAAAAA
Source organism: Cornus florida (assembly GCF_030987335.1). Classification (NCBI taxonomy): domain Eukaryota; kingdom Viridiplantae; phylum Streptophyta; class Magnoliopsida; order Cornales; family Cornaceae; genus Cornus; species Cornus florida. Next base: position 84,980,838 of record NW_026775580.1, on the reverse strand, counting down.
ATAGTGGAAGGAATGGAGAATTTAAGAACAGAAATAGGTAGCTCTTTTCCTTCAAAGTATCTCATGTTCCTCTCAAGCCAAATGCACCACCAAACACAAAGAGGCGTAGCCCTCCAAGCCTCCTGAATGTGAGCCCCCACAGGACAGCCCTTCCAAGCCTCAATCAAGCCTCTAGAAGATCCAGGCATGACCCAAAGAAAACCAAACAGACCAAGCATCAAATCCCAACATTCCTTGGCCAAAGGACAATGCAAAAGAAGATGATCAACTGTCTCTTCATCCTGAAGACACATGTAACACCAATTGACCATCACCTGAGTCAAAATCTTTCCTAAAACAGAGGTCCAAGCAAAGAAGGCCACCTTAAGAGGAGCCTTAGACCGCCAAACGGCCTTCCACGGGAAAGGACCTTCAGGCTCTTGAGTGAGACAACTGAAGAAGGACCGAACATCAAAGCTACCCTGAGCAATGGGAGCCCAAATCCAAACATCAGAATCACCGACCGTAACACCCTGACGATACAACACCTCCAGAAGACGGATGGCATCATCAACTTCCCAGTTCTGAAACAGACGCCTGAATCGAACATCCCAAGCCAATCTCCTGTTATCAAGATGATAATAGTTAATCACCCTGGCCTGCCTATCTGAAGCAATCCTGAACAGTCGAGGGAAAGCGAGAGCAAGAGGGAGATCCCGACATTAGACATCCTCCCAAAAACTGATCCGCCTGCCATCCCTGAGACGAAACCGAACATGATTGGAGAAATCAGTCCAGCCCTGTCGAATAAACTTCCAAACCCCCACACCCCTAGGACCACGCACCTCAAGAGAGCACGACCCTCCTCTACTCTCCCCAAATCTGCTACCACGACCCTCCTCCACAGCCAATGGCTCTCCACCCCAAATCTCCACAGCCATTTTCCAAGGAGAGCTTTATTCTCTACTTCAAGAATTTCATGCACCAATTTTATTCTCTACTTCTTGGTTGTTAATATTATTGTATAATCTCATGCACCAATTGTATTCTCTACTTCTTGTTGTTAATATTATTGTTTTGTTGTTTGTACTGAAGACTTTGCCATACCAATGCTTTTCCTGTTATATAAATAAATTTTGTGAACTGAATTCATATATTGCTTAATGCAGAGCAAGGCAAGGATTTGGAAGAGTTTTTCCAGTCAACTGCAGGTACAGGTTTTTTACTCATTTGGAAGACTTTTACCTCTGTTTTCTATATTTAGAGTTTTTATTTATTGCTATAGAGAGAACAAAATAGTTGGATTTGAATCGAAAATGTTCAGGAAAGAGGCCATATGAGGACATGACAAAATAATGCCATTATCTGGATTAGTCGGGTCAGTATAGAGTGTTAGGTGGGTTGAATAGAGACCTCATCTTTGACATACATAGTAACCGCTGTGGCCCAACTGCATAAGCATGCTTGGTACCAAGCAATGGCCACTTCATGTGAGCATGGCTAAATGTTCAAATTGTTTAACATTTGTTTATTATTGTTTGGTTATATGGTATATTATAATATAGTGTTTAACATAAGCTCTTGGTTAAACTTGAATCAGCCATGTAAAACAAGGAACATAATAATAAAGTTAATTGAGAAATTTTATAGTAAATTTGAACGTGTTTGTTAACTTCATCTTCAGTTAGCATGTGTGACATATCTAATAAGCCATGTCATATACTTGCGTTTGACATGGGTGCTGCACACATTTGGAAGTGGTCATAAAAGTATCTATGCATATGCTTTCGTCGAGTCGTGCCTTTACCTTGGGATATATTGATGAATCCATGTAAGATATACGACCAGCAAAAGACCTCGCCTGGAATTTGTAGGAGGATAGAGTAGTGGACCTAGTGGTAAATGTGATGTGACTATTGGTACATATTTGGTTTCTGAAATCAAGTACAGTTTGTATTATATTGAAATTTAAAAATTTTGGAGTTCTATAATGTTGAAATTGGCCAACATTTTGAATTCGCAAGGATTCTGAAAGGACCTTAAGCCAAAAGTTGCATATAAAGGATCGCAGGTGACAGACGTAATGGGAAACAAGACGTTTACTTGATATACTTCGGTTATCTTGAATTATCTAATTAGAGATCCTGTTGTTTTGAAAGAGGGATGATTTCCAGTTTTATTTGTTGGATGTGGCTGGCTCCACATGGGTCCCACGGCATCCAACACATGAGGCTGGACAGTTGCCTGGCACTCCTTATTCTGAAACAATAGTTTTTGTTTATAGTACTTTCCATGGAAATAATAATAATAATACTTGTATTTATCTGCTCTTCTAACAGTAAGCATGTCTGTTATAGCACATCAATCTTCATAATCAGAGCCTGCTGTTTGACTTATTTATGAGGTGTCCGACTGAGGCAAATACATTGTATGGTATCAGTTTGGTTCTGGAATTGGTTTTTAAACACTCGAATGTGCTCATGTGTAAATCACAGTATTTTCTTACACTCAAAACTGTAATTTATATTCAATGTGCTCTTTGTTAATGCCTGATCTCACTGCAGGGAAGTTCCAGACTGACACGGGCAAAGCATGGGCCTCTGAGATAGCATCAAGAAGGAAAAAACATTAGATTCTACCGGGAAATCTTTGTTACAGCTCCCCATAAGTAGCAGCCACCTGTTCTTGTTCCCTAAAGAACTAATTCCGAGCAAGGTATAGGTCGAAACTTCTTGTGCATTGTAACAGTGTCGTTAATTGGAATGCCTTTTGATCCCCATGCCCAAGAGGCGACTCACTGTCTATTAAGCTGGATTTTTACTAGGCATAATAATGCCTATTTAACGGCACAGCTGCTATTGATCAAAAAGCTAATTTGCTCTTACACCCATCAAGTGATTGATTTGATTCGTTGTATGTCCTAGGACACCCTGGACTACAAATTTGATGTGAAAATTATGGCAGAAAATTCTGCCTGTCATGATTTTGATTTTGACTTCACTGCTAATACCAAAACTGTTGGGGCATGTTTGATATCCCATTGAATGAACACTCACATTCAGACTTTATAAATTTAGGGATTCTTTGATAGAGCTGTGGTTTACATTTTTGGCTGTGATTTTATTTCGGTAAAAATGACAAGTTTTGAAAAGTTGTGCTTTCATTTCGGTCAATACCAAAATAGTTTGGTTGTTGAATTTTTTTAAAAAGATTTGGGAAAATATGTTTGTGAATTTTTTTTTTATAACTATTTTATTTACTATTATACTATAATTGAAAAATAATAAAATAACATTTTAATTTTACTATTCGGGTATAATAAAATATTTTTAAATTTTTATTTATTATTTGAGTTTAATTAAAAAATAATAAAGTAATATTTTATTTAGTATTTGAGTATAATTGAACATTAATAACATAATAAATAACATTTTTAATTTTACTATTTGAGTATAATATAATAATTTTTAAAATTTTATTTACTATTGTGGTGTAATTGAAAAATAATATTTTATTACTATTCGAGTATAATTGAAAAATAATAAAATAATAAATAACATTTTTAATTTTACTATTCTCGTATAATAAATTTTTTAAATTTTATTTACTGTTATAGTATAATTGAAAAATAATAAATTAATAAAGTAATATTTTATTTATTATTCTAGTATAATTGAAAATTAATAAAATAACATTTCTTTAATTGTGAAAAATAATAAATAACGGTATTTGAAAATCTAGGCTCTATTTTGGAGATGTGAGAGTTGTGAAGGAAATGATAATTAGTTTTCAAAAGTTTTGGAATGTGAAAAGTCAAAATGTAGTTACCATTTCCTTCAAATTTTGTTGAAATGATACCTGTGACTATGGTAACTATATTTTGACTTTTTATCATTTCTTTCGTTTCACAAAGTTTTGAAATGCGAATGAAGGAAAGAGGAAACGAATAATTTTTACCAAACAAATTTTGTTGCAAACCAAAACTGAAAACGTTACCAAATAAAGTGTCATTGTCTCAAATGAATTAATACTAAAAATGCTCTCCAGTTATCAGAGAAATAATGTTTAAAACTATGTGTTTGATCATTTCATTTAAAACTAAAAAGAGTACTGCTATTTATGTTAGACAAATAAAAATCTATTACTTCACTAAGTTTATGTGACTACTTATGTGTTAAATATAATGGATTCAAAAGTAATTAACTATTAGGAAAGTTGTAATACATTTTTTAGGTTTCATCTTAATATAATATCTTTATTGATGATTAACGTTTCAATCACCTTGTATTTCAAATTGTATGTGTTTTATAGATACATTACATTGCATCTCTCTAAGGCATATAGATATTTAAGATTGAATCTCCTATATATAGTTAGATAGGCATTTGTTCATTGCTATAATGATCTATGTAATTCCATAAACAAAAACAAAGAGAGGAATTTAAAGAAAAATTGCAAAGCATTGAAATTTTGAAAAATATTGCAGTTTTTGTTTTAGATTTTGTACCAATCAAATTCTTATATTTGATTACCATAAAAGTTGCTGTGAAAACGAAACGAAGATGATACAGTTATGAAAATTGAAAAGATAACGAAAGGAGTGTTGAAAAATTTAGAAGAGAGAGAAAAAAAAAAAATGACGTATTGATGGAAACAAATAGGAATAGTAATGATACTTATTTAGGTTGAAATTTTATAATAACACGTCATATTTTTATTTCTGTCAATTTTACGTCGAAATATTAAAGTCGTCAATAATATCATTTATCAATTAAAAATAGCTATTGGAAGCAATATGCCCACCAATGATGGTTACAATTCCCAACTCAAATTCAATGGCGTCCAAATATTCCAAATATGCCTAATTGATTTTACATGTTTAAGCCAATGGTGGCAATGTCAAAGAGACATCTTATGAGATCAAGATTATTTTCATAGAAATGTGACAACGATAGATAGGGATGGATAGAATCATGTTTATACAACGCAAATCCAACATTTTATTGTTCATATAAAACTTAACAACCACGCAAAAAAACACGGAGCCTTTAATTTACGTTTATCAATTCAAAGCAGTGATCCCTTGGTTTTGCTTGGAAAATAACATTTCTTCATTTACCATGACCGCTGCCGGACCCTGACCCGTACCCTCGGCCTTCACCATATCCGGAACCGGAACCATTTCCCGAGCCACTTCCTCTGCCGGATCCCTCCCCATACCCCTCGCCACGGCCTTGGCCCGATCCTCCTCCTTGGTTGCCACCAGACCCAGACCCAGCTCTTGATCCAGCATATGAGCCCGCTTCTGAACCCGCACCAGAACCTGACCCTGAGCCCGAGCCCGAGCCCGAGCCCGAGCCCGAACCAGAGCCGGAGCCAGAGCCAGATCCCGAGCCAGAACCAGAGCCTGAACCACTCCCTCCTAGTCCTAGACCAAGGCCTATCCCAGCACCAATCCCATCACCACCCAGATCAATACCCAGATCCTTCCCAACACCACCCAGATTAATACCCAGATCCTTCCTAGCCACCCGGCTTTCGGACACCATAGCATAGGTTGAAACAAGAAAAGCAACCACAACCAATGACTTCAAACCAGTCATTGTTAAAGCCAAAGTGGTATTAAGAATAGCAAAACAATGTTTATGACACAATGCTCTCTCAGCTACTAGAAAGTGCTTTGATGTGTTGGTGGTAGTGACAATACTCTAGCCAAATAGAGCTATTTATAGTTGGAGATGCCAAGGTTTGGTACGTAAACGTGCCTGAATTATAGAATGAAAGTGGGAACTTTTCTTATGTCATATTGGATAAATGATACCATAGCTTGTGGTCGATAAAGCTGAGTCATGCAGTGGAGATTCTGCTGGAGGCCTCATAACCACCACATTATTAAGATGGTGCCGGCCACAATTCCACTTAACATAGTGCCTCAATTATAGACCCTTATTTTTTTATTTTGTTACGTAATACGCACATATAATCTTACACTGTGTGAACATATAGTAGAAGAGACTCACAGGATCTAAGTTGAAAATGAATTGAGTCATAGTGCTTCGATCGATCATAAAGTATTATGTTTCAGTATCGATTCTTCATTAAATGCAAATAATTTTTTAGGGGCCACGCCCATAGAGATAGTCCGAATTTTATCCGATCCGCATGATGGAAGTCGATATTTTAATTTAAGTTTGAAATTTTAAGATTATTTTTGTTTTAGTAGTCCAAGTTCTTTTCTCTAATTATTGAAGAGATTCAATTAACATTTTAGAACTTGAAAAAGTTGGAACAAATTTTGGTTGAGAGCCATATTCATTAGAGTTTAGACCAAAATAAACAAACCGCGATTAAACATCTGAATGTTAAGAAATTACAATGAATATTTATTGAAACAGTCTACAGCGTTAATTTTCACTTTTAAATGTGCAAAAAAAAAAAAAAAAAAAAAAAAAAAAAAAAAAAAAAAGGGAGGAATTTTGGAAGGTAGATAGAGAAACTGCTTCATAAAGAGATACTGTAGTAGCCAGCATATATAAGAGTTGAGTTACTATCATATATGACCCAAATTTATGTAATTAAGATAAGCCTTTTTATTTTAATTCTTTAATTATTATATTTGGTATATATAATGACTTGAGTGTGCTACACATGCAACAGAGTTCTTTCCCTGCTTACCTGTTATGATTATCAAGAAATTCCAGGCTTTGAATTGCCTTGAAAATATTAATGTTCTTGATTGCTTGGGAGAAGTATATCTATTTACAAGGAATACAAATGTATATATCACCACTGCGTTTTAAAGTGAAAGGTGAGAATTTGTGAATTTGAGTCCCGAGCAAATAAGTGTGTGAGTTTCTTGTTAAGAAAAACTGCATATTTGGAAAGGCATAATTAAACTAGACTATATTGTCAAATGCGCGCGCGCACACACATATATATATATGTGTATGTGCAATTGATCAAGGAACTAAAGATATATGTATAAGGTATTCTTGTATTTATTTCCAATAACTTGAATGATCGAGAAACTCAATGTACTTCGCTGGTGATTTAGCTCAAGCATGGAGACTTGTATTTTTAGATCATCCACATGAACTCCTCAAATATATATATATATATATATATATATATATATATCTGTGTGTGTGGTTTTAACGCGCGGATATCCTCGTTGCCTATACTAATATGAACCTTCTGATATATTTTTTAATCTAATACTCTTAAGCGGGTTCGTCAAAGTTTGCTGGTCAAGGTCCAAAATTTCCAGGTTTAATTTGTGAGAGTTGATAAATCCAAGTCTACTTCATTTTGCCTGCTTCTACCTTTCATGGCTTGAAATTTCATTAAAATTATATGCAACAAAAACCTCATATAGATGAATAATCTTTTGTATGTTTATCTTTATTCCCTGCTCACTTTCCTTTTAATTTCATGTTGTTGCAAATAATTCTCCGATTTTCTGATATTAATTGAGGTTTTCCTTAACATTAATATAATTAAAAACGCCTCAGTTTTGACTCTGTCTATTCTTAACCTAAGCATATCTTAGTTGATCTCGGATTTGGATACTCCCCAACACCAAAGAGGGTTTGTACTCCATTAAGGTTGAATATTACATTATCAAATAATAATAAGAGTAAATCATCATGGATGAGTCCCAACTTGTATCGCAATTTCATGTTTGGTAGAGTACAGAATCCTCTACACTAACTAATAAAATCTTGCTGAATCGATTTCCTATATACGAGCATTACCAAATAACAATACAGCTAAAAATCATAGCCTTTAATATCTTAAATGAAGAAAAATAATATCACAATGACAAAATAAAAAACTGTAAATGAAAATTGATCATGAAAGAGATGGGTAATGCAATTGAAGTAGTAGTAGTATTTCTAATAAGAATAGAGAATTAATACAACACAAGAAAGACTGGGGAACTAAAAGTCCACGTATGAAAAGGAACTAAAACACATCACTCATAGTCAGTCCACCAATATTTATTTAGATACAAAATGGTGACACTTCATTTTTAACTCTCATTTTTCCTTAGATACGGTGGATGCATGTTCTCAGTTGCCACCACTCCCCTCACCATAACCTTCCCCATAGCCTTCACCATAACCAGATCCATTTCCGGATCCGCTTCCCCTGCCAGACCCTTGACCATATCCCTCACCGTGTCCGGATCCAGACCCAGAACCCGAACCACTCCCACTCCCACTCCCACTCCCACGGCCTTGGCCCGATCCACGTCCTTGGTTACTTCCTGATCCTGATCCAGACCCGGCTCTAGACCCAGCATACGAACCCGCTTCAGAGCCTGCTCCAGACCCAGAACTGGAACCCGAACCTGATCCTGACCCAGATCCGGATCCAGACCCTGAGCCACTACCACCGCCTCCTAATCCCAAGCCTACCCCTGCTGCTCCAGCGCCAACTCCCACACCACCAAGATCCACACCCAAGTCTTTCCTTGCAATTCTGGTCCCAGATATAAGAGCAGAAGTAGCAAGGAGCAGAGCTATAACTGCTACTAATTTCACAGCCATTTATAGTGTGATGCTATAGATTAAAGAATTTTCGGACACGAAGATATGAAAATGTAACTGATTTCTGGATAAAAATATAGTATATGATATGAGCTGAGAGGATTGTGATTGTGTTAAGAGACCATTGCATGGAGATTCAGGTATTTATAGTTGTTGACACTGAAGGTGCATGAAACGTCTAGAAAGCAGGAGTGAAGTGGAGGATTAGTGGTATATGCAATATAATCCGTAGTGGAAGTGGTGATTTGGCACTTTTGGGATTTGGGTGGACAAATCTCGTGGCTGAGATAGCTATGCCCTCCGGGAGTATTTGGGCTTCCGCCACGACTCTATGTTACACCGACCCATATGATTTCACTCAGGCTATGATTGGATGTACTAATTGACTGCCCTATGTTAAACAAGCACACACACACATATATATACACATACATATATATATCTTGAATAGTACGTTAGATCAGGTTGACCTTATTGTAAATTTTGTTTTATACCTGCCTATATACAACATTCACATTTTTAGTGATAGTGCTCTGGTCTATGTGCAGCTAAAATATTTGGCACTATACTAGTTCATCTGACTTGTTTTACGACCAATTAACAAAACAGAATGTGCCAGGACAAAGTTTAACCACTACATCTTATTTACGGCCGGGAAGTGTTTTCTTTTTCTTTATAACTATTGGATGCTTCAATTTTACATAAATCAAAGACATCTCCAAAATCTGAGAATCAATCATTCTAGATTTCTCTTTTAACTCTTACCCCTAAATTTTATTTACACTGCCGTTGGAATAGTTTATAGAAATTGATATGCAGAGAGTTCTGTAAAGTTTAAAAATATCTATCATAATTTGGAGGAGTGTTCTAGATAGCATATCCTAATTAACCGTGTAGAAAGGGAAGTGTCTGCCTATATGAAGGGTAAGACTTTCATTTGTAATCATCAAATTTTAAGGGTGAGTGTTGAGCTTATAATTGTGTGATTGTTAGTGTTGTAAAAAAATTCTTAATATTCTAATAAAGTTTCTGAATGTGTATGGATGTGCAAGTCAGAGGAGCGTATTAAACGCTCAAAAACAAAATACTGTAAAGAATGATTAGAATAAAAGGTTTGGTTAGGGCAAGTAAATTTGAACACAAGTAAATTTAAACATGTTCAAATTATTTTTAGACTAAAGGAAAAGTAAAAGTCTGAGTGTTTTGATCTCCAATATGATTTTTAAGTTAATGATATATTTATTTGTCCAAAATGGTGAATGTGAAATTGTGTTTCAAATTATAAGGTTGAAATGAAATAAATGATTGGAAAAATAAATAAAATAAATAAATGTATAAAAAAGTTTATCCAATGAAATCTTGTGAAACAATTAATATGTTTATATGCACTAGTATAATCCCCGTGTTTGTGACAATTTCACCATAATTGTACGCGTGTTTTCGCAGACCATTGAGATTGGCGGATCTCTCTGTCAAGATCTCTGTAATCATCTCTTTCGGCTTGGCTACAGCTCTTTTTGCTTGGAAACTGAAAACTTTGCCTTTCTTCTTCCCTAGATAGGGTGCATGGCCCGTGATGAAGTAACTATTTTGTCAATTTTGGAGTTCTAAAAAGCACAAATGAGAAGAAAGCACACATAATTATTCATACCTCATTAAAGGCCCTAACGATTTTTTTCTATTTTTAAACATTTTTTATTCACAATAATAATAAATTCATACCTCATTAAAGCCCACAATGATTTTTTCTATTTTTAAACATTTTGTATTCACAATAATAATAAATTCATACCTCTCCATTTGTTTCGCATAAAATATTCTTTTTAGAAAATATTTTTCCTTTTCAGGTAAAACATTCTTTTATTTTTACTTTGTCAAATTACTTTGTCAGTATTTGACAAAGGTCTACGTTCAGGTTGAAGTAAAGTACATCTTTCTAGGCATGTAAAATAACTTGTCGATAATTTATGGATAAATTATTTTTGTTAAATTTTAATATTTTTTTTCGTAAATATTTTACTACAACCAAATACCAGAAAATAATAAAATATTTTACGTCCAAACAAATGGAGTCCTTCAAAAAAAAAAATGATAATGATTAATTTTATTTTCTTTTTTTTTTCACAATTATTTTCTCTTTTTTTTCCACATCTAGTAAATATGTAAATCCCTTAATGATTTTCTCTATTTTTAAACATTATATATGTAATATACGTATACACTATTCTAAAAGCTTAAGAAATGTCTTAAAATTTTGATTTTTTTTTAAATACATAAAAAAGTATCATTAAAGCACACAAAATTATTCGTACCCCATTAAAGGCTTTAAAAGCCCCTAATGATTTTTTCTATTTTTAAACCTTTTTTGTTCACAATAATAATAAATTCATACCTCTAATCCACAATATTCTGAAAAAAAAATAATAATAAATAAAAAATAAAAAAATAATTCCCTTCCACTATTTTAAAAGCTACCCATCCTTAAAAAAAAAAAAAATGGTTTAACTAATTTGAAGATGAGTTATACAGTTGCGTTCTTGTTAAAATTTTGTTCTCACCGTCTTTATTTTAATAAGAATCAAAGAAAGCATCATGTCACTCTATTCTAAGTTAGAAATTTTTTTTTTTTTTTTTCATATAACTTCTTCAAACATAAACTAAATTTGTGTAAAATTATGAGAAAACCACTATACTGTAAACCTATGAAACAACATCGAGTTACAAGTTAGAGTAATTATAGAAATGTTAAATTTTCTTAATATTAAAATTTTCAATAATTTTTTTCAAAAATATATTTTCAATAACTCGTGATCAGAAAATATTAGAGTAAAACAAATCAAAATAAAATTGGTGAAAAAAGGTTAAATAGCAAATCGATAGCATACAAGAGATAAGATAAGATAATTTAAGGAAGGCTTATTCCACTTTTTTCCAATTACAATTATATTTACCATTTTTTTTCTTTTAAAGGAAATGACAAAAAGGTCTTTAAATTTATTAATGCACCATCCTTGAATTTATAATATCATAACTACCCTTTATATAACTTTAATTTTTTTTTTTTTACCTTCTTCACTTTATTTACTGTTTTTTTTTCCTTTCTATTTGTTTTTTTCTAGAGGTCTTCTCAAAGAACATAATTTATTCTATACTAATAATTTAATTTTTGATGTCCAAAAGAAATAATTATTTCATAATGACTTTTTTTTTTTTTTTTGGGGTCTTATCAAAAGATATAATTTTTGAATAAAATTTTTATTTCTTGGTCTTGCACAAAAAAAAATTTATTCAATTAATTTTTTGCCTTGTAAAAAAAGACCTAATATTAAAGATAAGATATAATGAGAGGAAATCTAAACACAATTTTGTCATTTAAAAAATAATAATTATTTACTTTAAAAGTTAGAGTTAGAATTGTTATTTCATTCAATAATTATAGTGTAAATGTTAAAAAGTGAAATGCGAATAAGATCTTCCTAATTTAAACATAAAATATGGTGAGATATAGACTAGAAGAAAACTTGTAACTCATTTTGTGATTGGTTGTAGAGTCTCAATTTTTTGGGAATCCCAAAATCAATTTTTGGCTACTCCATGAACACGCATGGACGACAAATTTTGGCTGAATGATGATGTAAAAAATGATTGTATCATGAATATAGATGATCTCTTAATATTAAAATTTTCTATAACTTTTTCCAGAAATTTATTTTTAAAAACTAATGATAAAAAAATATTGGAGTAAAACAAACGAAAATAAAATTGGTGTAAAAGATTGCAAATCAATAGTCCAGCAAGAAGAGATAAGTTAAACATAAAGAGTGATGAGATGTAGACGGAAATAATACCTGTAAATCATGTCGTGATTAGTTGTAGAGCTTAAGCTTTTTTTTTTTGCAATTCCAAAATCAATCTTTGGCTATTCAAAGAAGACATATGTACTACAAATTTTGGATGAATAATAATGTAAAAATTGATTGTATCACGAATGGTAGATGAACTTTTCAAATTCAAACAAAAATAAAAATGTTACTTTTGATATGCTAATTAATACATGCATATTTATTGATTTGATTATATATTAATAATTAAAAGTTAAAGTTACAATTGGTAAACACATAAGATGAATTTTGTAGATGATCTCTTCAAATGAAAATGAAAATGTAACAGTCCTCTCTTGATATAAAATAATAGAAAATGTAAGAAATTCTTGATATACTAAATGAATGCATTCTTATTAAATTATTTACATATTAATAATTAAAAATAAAAAAAAAAGAAAATGTAACTGTCCTCTCATGCTAGATAAATGCATACTTATTAACTTGATTATATATTAATAATTAAAATAAAAATTACAATTGATGAACAAATGAGTGAAACTTGTTTAGAAATAATCAAAAAATATATACACTTTTATAAATAATATATAGATTGAAATTTTTAAGTATGCGTTATGAATATGAACCATCAGCTAATTAGTAATTGTATGTGTTTAATTTAATGAGACTTTTTATAAATGTGAAAAAAAAAACACAAACAACGATTAAACATCTGAATGTTAAGAAATTACAATGAATATTTATTGAAACAGTCTAAAGCGTTAATTTTCACTTTTAAATGTGCAAAAAAAAAAAAAAAAAAGAGGATGGGAGGAGGAGGAATTTTGGAAGGTAAGACAGAGAAACTGTTTCATAGAGATACTGTAGTAGCCAGCATATGTAAGAGTTGAGTTACCATCATATATGACCCAAATTTATGTAATTAAGATAAGCCTTTTATTTTAATTCTTTAAGTATTATATTTGGTATATATAATGATTGAGTGTGCTACACATGCAACAGAGTTCTTTCCCTGCTTACCTGTTATGATTATCAAGAAATTCCAGGCTTTGAATTGCCTTGAAAATATTAAAGTTCTTGATTGCTTGGGAGAAATATATCCATTTAAAAGGAATACAAATATATATACCACCGCTGCGTTTTAAAGTGAAAGGTGAAAATTTGTAGATTTGAGTTTCGAACAAATAAGTATGTGAGTTTCTTGTTAAGAAAAATTACATACTTGAAAAGACATAATTAATTCGAGACCATAACTATTAGATTATATTGTCAAATGCATATATATGTATATATATATATATATATATATATATATATGTATGTGCATTTGATCAAGGAACTTAAGATATATGTATAAGGTGTTCACATCTTGTATTTATTTCCAATAACTCGAATGATCGAGAAACTCAATGTACTTCGTTGGTGTTTTAGCTCAAGCATGGAGACTTGTATTTTTAGATCTTCCACATGAACTCGTCAAAAATATATATACATGAACTCGTCAATAATTCTCCGATTTTCTGATATTAATTGAGGATTTCCTTAGCATTAATACAATTAAAAACGCCTTAATTTTGACTCTGTCTATTCTTAACCTAAGCATATCTTAGTTGATCTCGGATTTGGATACTCTCCAACACCAAAGAGGTTTGTATTCCATAAGGGTGAAGATTACATTATCAAATAATAATAAGAGTAAACGGACGTGAATAAGTCCTACCTTATGTCGCAATCTCATGTTTGGAGTACAAAATCCCCTACAACAAAAAATAGGATCTTGCTAAGTCGATATCATATATACGAGCATTGCCAAATAACAGCACAGCTAAAAATCATAGCCTTTAATATCTTAAATGAAGAAAGATAATATCAAAATGACAAAATAAAAAACCGTAAATGAAAATTGATCATGAAAGAGATGGGAAATGTAATTGTAGTAGTAGTAGTATTTCTAATAAGAATAGAAAATTCATACCACACAAGAAAGACTAGTGAACTAAAAGTCCACATATGAAAGGAACTAAAACACATCACTTGTAGTCAGTCCACCAATATTTATTTTAGATACAAAATGGTGACACTTCTATTTTTAACTCTCATTTTTCCTTTTATATGGTGGGATGCATGTTCTCAGTTGCCACCACTCCCCTCACCATAACCTTCCCCATAGCCTTCACCGTAACCAGATCCATTTCCGGATCCGCTTCCCCTGCCAGACCCTTGACCATATCCCTCACCGCGTCCGGATCCAGACCCAGAACCCGAACCACTCCCACTCCCACTCCCACTCCCACGGCCTTGGCCTGATCCACGTCCTTGGTTACTTCCTGATCCTGATCCTGATCCAGACCCGGATCTAGACCCAGCATATGAACCCGCTTCAGAGCCTGCTCCAGACCCAGAACCCGAACCAGATCCTGATGCGGAACCTGATCCTGACCCAGAGCCAGAACCAGACCCAGATCCGGATCCAGACCCTGAGCCACTACCACTACCTCCTAATCCCAAGCCTACCCCCGTTCCAGCACCAAATCCCACACCACCAAGATCCACACCCAAGTCTTTCCTTGCAATTCTGGTCCCAGATATAAGACCAGAAGTAGCAAGGAGCAGAGCTATAACTGCTACTAATTTCACAGCCATTGATAGTGATGCTATAGATTAAAGAATTTTCGGAAAGGAAGATATGAAAATGTAACTGATTTCTGGATAAAAATATAGTATATGATATGAGCTGAGAGGATTGTGATTGTGTTAGAGACCATTGCATGGAGATTCAGGTATTTATAGTTGTTGATGCTGAAGTTGGTGCATGAAACCTCTAGAAAACAGGAGTGAAGTGGAGGATTAGTGGCATATGCAATATAATCCATAGTGGAAGTGGTGATTTGGCACTTTTGGGATTTGGGTGGACAAATCTTGTGGCTGAGATAGCTATGCCCTCCGGGAGTATTTGGGCTTCCGCCACGACTCTATGTTACACCGACCCATATGATTTCACTCAGGCTATGATTGGATGTACTAATTGACTGCCCTATATTAAACAGGCACACACACATATATATATCTACATACATATATATATCTTGAATAGTACGTTAGATCAGGTTGACCTTATTGTAAATTTTGTTTTATTCCTACATATATACAACATTCACGTACATTTTTTGTGATAGTGCTATGGTCGGTGTGCAGCTAAAATATTTGGCACTATACCAGTTCCATCTGACTTGTTTCACGACCATTTAACAAAGCAGAATGTGCCATGACAAAGTTTAAACCACTACATCTTATTTACGGCCGGAAAGCGTTTTCTTTTTCTTTACAATTCTTGGATGGTTCAATTTTACATAAATCAAGACAACTCCAAAATCTGAGAATCAGTCATTCTAGATTTCTCTTATTTTTTAACTCAGTACCCCTAAATTTTATTACGCTGCCGTTGCCCGTTGGAATAGTTTAGATTGGTAAGTAGAGAGTTCTAGTTTAAAAATATCTATGATAATTTGGAAGAGTGTTCTAGATAGCATATCCTAAGGGCTCGTTTGGGTCGCGATAACGTTTATATGTTATGGTTTGATATGATATGAAAACAACCGTTTTGGTATTGATATGTTTTTAGTAGAAATCAGAATCAAATTTGGTAACGACTATTTTATTTTTTATAATTGTATATCAAAAACATAAAAACGTATTTGGTAATGTTATGCGTTTTAAGGAATCCGAAAACAAAACACGTTTGGGAAGTTAGTTTTGTTGTCAAAAATTCTGAATCAATAACAGGATTCCTGTTTGGTAAAGACTGTTTTATTTTTGTTTTGAATAATTATATATATGAATACAATTATAAGTTTATATGTAATAATCCATTTTTCTTTATGATTTGAGTTAATTTGTTAAAAAAAATATATTCTGCATTAAAGAATTGGGAAAAAAAATTGTGAATAAATTTACATGTATAAATAAGATCATGTGGGATGTTTATGAGGCATAAACATAATTAGTGACAACCAAACTACAAATTTAACTTTGTAACAATTTTTCAATGAGAGGAGATCTTTGCATTCCATTTATCTTTTTCTTTTGGCTTGCACTCCATTTAACTTTATTTTGTTTTATATATATATATATATATATATATATATAAATTCATTATGAATGAGAGAGAGATCCTTGTAGTTGAAACTAACAAGAAGCAAAGTCAAAACGTTGATCTTCTTGAATTGGTCAGAATTGAGGCTTGGTGGACATTGAAGCTTGTGAATGGGTTTACTTTACTAAGATTAGTTTGAAATTTTCAGCTGGAGATCCTTCAAAGTGCTAATATTTTTATTGTTAACTAATGAGACCATTTTCCTTTTTCTTGAATATTTATTTTGATAACCAACTTCTGAATATTTCATACAATCTCCAACCATAACCAGAATTGATAAATAGGAAGAAAGATTAAAAGCAAGCAATCAAAGAAGATCCTTCTCTTATAAGACTTAACAATAAATCACCCCAACAAAAATAAAAAAATAAAAAGAGAGGCATGCCATCAAACAACCTGATAGAAAAATTATTGCCATCCAAACAAGTACTTGAAATTTTTTTGTAAGATTTTAATCAATCATAAATAACACACCTAACCACAAGTTTTTTTTTTGTACATCACAAACTTAATAAATTGTTGTTGCACCATTCACATATATACTTGCATATATAAGGAGCTAGACATTCCTTAAAAATAATACGTGTGCACACACTTCATTATACTTGCATAAAATGTACACACAACTGGAAATCACTAAAATTCATTCCATAAATTGTACACACACTTCTTTATACTTGCATAGGCTTCCATTTGATTAACTTAGAGATTACTAGCTTCCTAGAGTTGCAGTAACTGGAGAATGCTTCCTCTAAATCCCACTGGTGCCACTGCCCACAACTTACTGCCATGTCCTTCATGAATTGTTTTTGTCAATCCTTTTCACATCAAAGTCATTGTAATGATCATGTTTTAACCATGCTGCTCAACAAGGAAAAACTACATATATTTTAGTACCCAAGAGCAGTTTGTAGAAGCACACTGAACATAAACTATATACAATTTACAATACTTATAGTGAACATAAACTAGACACAATTTACACACACATACACTAATTGAATAGGTGCATATTAAATTCATGTTACTAACTGATGCATTTTATATCCCCAAAATATCATCTTTGTCCACCTTTATGCAACAAGATATATATATTCTAACACTACGTGACTTCGAAGTATTACATTGTCGAAGAATTCCCTGACCTCCATTTATGCACAATAATAATAAATTTAAAAAAAAAAAAAAAAAAAATGGCCATTTAAGACAGGTGACCCCTATACACTGCAAAATTGGTCACTTAAAGGCACGTGACCCCCCGAGCATATAATTCAAGTTATTCAACCTATCAAAAGTTTTGCATTCAACACTCAACAAATTGAAACAGAAACTAAATAAAATAATCAGGATTAACAACTCATGGTAACGCAGTTATTATTGAAGTGATTGGGATCCCATTATAACTTAGCACGCACAAACAAATACACACATAGGAAAGGAAAACATCACTTCATTCTATCACATACCCACAATAAAAATCAACTAAAAAACACTAACAAAAATTATAGGGATGTACAAAAGTTTACCTGAGAAACAAACTTTCCAAATAAGATATAATATTCTATCAAAAACAAAGGAAAGGAAAAAAATATGGATTAGATCAATTCGCACTAGGGTTTCACGAACTTCCTACAATAAACAAATATATCAGAAGGAAGCCCAAAAATCTGTTTGAAACAGTTTTTCCCAGCAACACGTACTTCCCTTTGAAAATTCATAAAAAAAAAAAATTCTCAACCAATTTGCATGAAACCAAAGTCCGTTGGAAGCTTAAAGAGTATATTTTTCTTCTATCAATTTAAATTAATAAATTTTCTTACCGATTAAATCAGGTTTGAAGGAAAAGAGAGGAAAAATTCTGCCACAAAACAGTTTTGACAGCATGTTAACATCAACTTCGAAAATCCATAATAATTTCAAAATTCAATCAATTTGAGCCAAACAAAAGCCTATTAACTCATTAACAATTTTACTTTCATATCCAAAATTTAATTTAAAAGATAACAGTTCTAAGTATAGAGATTTCAGTTCTAAAATTAGCATTTTTGGTTTCATTCTCCAACACAACTCTTCATTTAAATTCTAACAATTCTTCAATTAATTTCACTCCATTAACAAGAAAGTCGAAACCTACCATACCTACAATCTATATATGTCATAAAATCGAGTGGTTTGATGATACAACTGTATTAATCCATTTTTTAAAATCGTCAATCGATAAGGAAAAATGAAATTTGAAAAACCATCAAGTCCAACTTTCAAAACGCATCAATCCACCCATAAAGTATCTCTGAAGATTCCTCTAAATAATTAAACAGATATATAATCTATCTTAATTTAGTTGTAATTTGACAGAAATGTAGTCTTTGAAAAAAAAACCAGAAATGTACTCTGAATTCTAAAATCTATATACTACATGCCCCAAACAGAAGGAAAAGAGACGTCACCTCCCCACCCTAACCCCAATTTTGTACTACACATCAAAGCCCAACCCTAATTTCGTAAATACATCAACAAAATTGAAATCCCTAACCTGTTCGTAGGCATCCTCTTCAAAAATTGAACTCCTCTGGCCCAACTCTAACATCAAAATCGCATAGATGAGTCATGCATTCATCAAATGAAAAAAAAAAATCAAGAATCGATTAAACAACAGATTAATACACAAAAAAACATACACACATATATATATAAACATTTTAATCGCTGAAGAGGGTCAGGGAGTGAGAAGAATAAGAATCAAAATTTATGTATCCATTTTACTCGACCGAGTAAGTTTTACGAACAAACAAACAAACACACACATATATATATATACGTGTACAAATACAGAGAGAGATAGATTGGAAACAAACCTAGCAGCAGCTGTCGTCTACAAATCGCCGAACATACCTTCGCATCTCTAATGGAGGATTCCAGACTTCGGGTTTCTTCTTTAGGGGTTAGGGTTTGCTCCGATGGCCAACTGCAAAAGGCTTGATGGAAAGAGGGAAAACATTTTCACAGGTTAGGGCTTCGATCCGACCAGCGAGAAGACAGACAACCGAGAGGCGAAAATGGAAGGAGGTAACTGGAGGAGGAGATCTGCCAGATCGATGGTGGAAGAGTTTGTGTATGGAGTTATCGCTTCTGAAACGCCTCCAAGGAGCTGCGCGAAGAGAGAGAAAGTGAGGCTGAAAAATGGGCCAATTCTGATATGCGAATTTTTTATACTTGATATCACCGCTACAGTAAAAACGAGGGTGATATGTTTTTGGTTTGGGTTGATATCGCCAATATCATATCACCCAATATCACCAATTCTTTGATATGGGTTTTGGCCCAACTCTGATAATGTTTTGACACTATAAAATACCAGCCCACTCCAAACATGATATTGCCTAAAAACCAAAACCAAAACATCAAAACAATATCATATATGGGCTTCCGAAACGGCCCTAAGTGTCTATAAAGAAAAGTGTGTCTATATAAAAGGTTAGACTCTCATTTGTAGTCATCAAGTTCTAAAGGTGAGTGTTGAGTTTATAATTGTGTTATTGTTAGTCTTTTAAAAAAAAATTTAATATTCTAATTCAGTTTGTGAATGTGTATGGATGTGCAAGGCTTAAAAGCGAAGTAATGTGAAGAAGTGTAAGAATAAAGGTTAGGCTAATAAATAAATTAGAGCTTGTTCAAACTAGTTTTAGGTTAAAGTAAATGTAAGTCCACTAACTATTTGTGATATATTTATTTGTTCAAAAATTTGAATGAAAAATTGTGCCCCAATTCCCAAAATTTTAAGTTTGAAATGAAATAAATGAGTGTGCAAGTTATTCGATGAAATCTTCTAAAAAAATTAAAATGTATATATAGAAAGGGTATAAATGAAAATCCACAATCAAGTAGTGTACTGTCCTTTCATATTGGGCTTGACTGTCCAACAAACCTATTGGTTTTGTACTAGGTGTGGGCTTAAAAAAATAGTATTTTTTTTGAAGATTGGGAATGGGCTGAGCCCAAATCAAATCATTTGATTGTAGCTCGCCTATGTTCTTTGTTCTACTTATTTACTTGTTTTTCATAACAAAAATGTTGAGTAAGTGGGAAAGGGGTGTGAAGGGGGTGACTCACAAAAATAACAAGGAGGCTTGGGCATTCGCGTTTATTTTATTGTTTTAATATGCATATTAAATTAAAGATTTTAAATAAGTAAATATATTTTTCAGCAGTCCACTGTCTGACAAGCTTAGTCAGCACATACTATTTTCTTCTTTTACAAATGACAAATAATTTAATATCTACATCGTATGTGATATAATCATTAGGAAATGACTTCTCATCTCGAGTCTATTTTCTCATCTCTTTTATATAATTTCTGGTATTGTAGTAACTTTCTTGATTTCTCACTCTAATTGCTCTTAATTTAGGTTCTGTTTGTTTAGATATAAAATATTTTTTTAAAATAATATATATTTTTTTGGTGTTTGATTGTTATAAATTATTTACAAAGAAAAAAAATATTAAAATCTAACAAAATAACTAACTTGTCAATTTTTGGTACTTTATTTTACATGCTCCACCCGATAGACTCGACCTCAATTTCAATTTAGGCCATTGTCAAATAAAAAAAAAAAAAAAAAAAAAAAAAAAAAAGAAGCTTACTCAAGAATCCTATTATTGATTGAATTGGAGATAGTATCTGGCAGGGACAGACCATACCATTAAGTGAGGGTCAATAATGTTATTTTTTTTTAATAGTTTCAAAGTAGCAATAATAATATTTTAAGGGTATATAACTAAAAATAAATAAATAATTAGTAAGGTATATTAGGAAAAAAAAAATTTCAAAGCCCTAATCTATATGTAGGTCCGTCCTGTCATTTGGTTCACATGAATTATGAAAAGAGACTCAACGTCATAAGAAAGACCTTAACCTTATAAATTCAATATTAACATTGAAAATTGATACTTAGGCGCATATAATTTTTGCCTAAGTAGCACGTTCTTAATATATAGATTAAGTAAATAGTACATGCACACAGGCACGAACGGAGTTAGAATTTTGGTTCAGTTATATATTAACATGTGATAAAATAAAATTTTCAATAAAAAAATATATGTTATGAGAGAACTTTGAAGGAAAAAAAAATTAAAGTAACATTGAAAAAAGAAAATGAAGCAAGGGAATAAGATGGAAAAAAATTAGAGAGATTTTTTATTAAAGAGAAACAATTTTAATGAGGGTATTTTAGAGTATTTCATCAATTACATACATAAAAAGTAAGAAATTTTAATAGGCCAACATGGGTCGGGGCAAGTGCCCTCGGGCCCCTGTTGGCTCTGTCGACCATGCACACACAAAACATTATTGCATATAACGCTTGGATTATTCACTAGCTCATGCTATCGAGCAACTGACGTGGGGACTTAAATAACCAATGTATTTCAGTATATAATAGTTATCGCAATAAGCACAATATTGGACAAAGCCATGAAGAGCCGCCCTAACTTTCTCTCCCACCTCTCTCTACCTTTCTCTCTCTAACCCCTTCGTCTTCTTCATCACTCTGCCTCCGTACTCGCTTCAATGGGAGTGGGTGTCTTTTTATGCCCTTTTTGTTTTTCTTCGGCTAGATCTGTTCATGTTCGGTTCGTTTTCGGATCACATAGGCGGATCTGTTGTTTCCTCCGATTAGATCTTTGATCTAGGTCGGTTTTGGTTTTCCCTACCTCGATTTAATCTTTTCCCCCTTGATTTGATCTTGTGCGGGGTTTGTTGTGTGTCAGAGCGCCTTGTGGTTGTAACTTTAGAGTGGTTGCCGTGCTGATGGCCAGCCCTTTCGGTCTCTCCAGTTTGTTGCGTTCTCCCATGGTGGTTTCATTTGCAGAGTGTTGGGCTCTGTTTCCTTCATAAATCTGGAGTCTGTTCTTCATTTATTTGCTTTGCTTCAAGATTTGTATGTCTTTTCTGGCTTGACTTTATGTCTGTACGGCCATCTTGGCTTTTGGACTTTGAACCTTTGAATGATAAAAAAATAAAAAATAAAAAAAATAAGCACAATATTAATAAGTCAACTAATGAGTAAATAATATGAGAAATAACAACTAATTGACTCAATTCGTGTGTTACGTTTTACATCATTTGAAAGCAGAAGTTTTCAACATTTATATGTGTCGTAACTATATATATATAGATGTGTGTGCATTTTAAAAATCGTGTATACACGGTCTCTACATTATGTGGGGCGGGTCCTAACAATCTATAAATTATAATATAATAATTTTCTCTTGCTTTATGCCAGTACTTTTTGGTGTATAAGGATCTTTAGAAGAAAAAAGATAGTTTGACCACCAGCGACCCCTATGTATTAGTGATATTTTCTCTACTTACATAACAAAAAGGTAGAGTGTTTGAAAGTTTAAGGGATTAGCTTAAATAGGTAAGTCATTTGATTTTGGTATTTTAAAAAATCTCAGTATTTGATTGGGAATGGTCTTTCTACTCGTATTTGGGATGATCATTGGGTTCTTACGCTTTCTCAGAAGAATCCACCTCTGGCACATGGTGTTCCATTTTTCTGGGTGGCTGATTTAATTGATTCTACTACCCGTACTTGGAAGGAGAATGTCTTGCATCTTTTGTTTTCTCTTCTTGTGGTTCGAGAAATTATGAAATTGCATATTAGTCGTTGGGATAAACCAGATGTTCCAATCTGGGGACATGACAAGTTTGGTTTGTTTTCTGTTCGTTCAGCTTCTCAGCTTGCTCTATCGATGACTAATTTTTTAGGTGTTCAGGTGTCTAATGGTTCATGGAGTTCTATATGACGTTGTCAGACTTTATCTAAGGTGTAACATTTCCTTTAGCGATGCTGTCATCAAGCACTGCCCACTGCGGTATCCTTGAAGGCGAGGGGTTGTGGTGTGTCATCGTTGTGTCCTCGTTGTGGTAGTACGGAGGAGACTATGATGCATCTGTTATTCATGTGCCCTCATTGTTTACAGGTTTGGAAGCTGTTACCTTTCCATTTTGATTTTTCTGATTCTAATATTTCTTCTTTTTGGGAAGGTTGGTCTTTTTTTGTTCAGGTAGCTGCAAATTCGTCTGATTCGGCGGGGGTTCTTAGTTTGATTTCTTTCTGTGCTTGGGGTATTTGGAAGGCGAGGAATAATTTTGTGTTTGAAGGGGTGCTATGGGGGCTGACTTGGTTGTCGAGCGTGCGGTAGCAAGTTTTTGGGAATTTCATGACGCCAAGTCTTATTGTTCTGCTTTTCATTTAGCTTCATCCATTCAGTTGGTGGGTTCTTGGATTGCGCCTCTGGTTGGACAGGTCAAATGTAATTTCGATGCTTTCTTTTCTAGGAGTATGCCATTGGGAGGGGGTGGGGCAGTTTTTCATGATTTCTGCGGCATGGTTCTTCAGGCGGTTGTTTTCCCACAGTTTCCTGCCTCTTCGGCTCTGGCTGCTGAGTCTCTTGTTTGTCAGCATGCAGTGTTTTGGGCTTCGGAGTTGGGTTTTTCTTGTGTTTGGCTTGAATCTGATACTAAGGCTGTTGTTGAAGGGGTGCTGAATGATGACACTGTGGCACCATCTGAAATTGCTTCATCTGTTATGATATTCGGAGGGACTTACAGCTGTTTCAGTCAGTGTATTTGTCTCATGTTCGTCGTTCTGGCAACGGGGTTGCTCATGCTTTGGCTCAGCTATTTTCCTCTTTTCCCCAGGTGGATCACCTTTTATCGTCGATTCCTTCTTCAATTTAGCAGCTTGCACAGGAGGATGTTGGGGGTTAGTTGTGTGGTGTTTAGTTTGCTTTTGTTTTGGGGCCTTTTAGCTCCGTTGTCAAGAAAGAAGAAAAAAAATCTCAGGTCTAAGATTTGATTTTTCTTGACGGTGGATCAGTTTTCAGTCATTCATTAAATAATAAATCACTATAAGTGATGAAGATACACGATTTAAATAACGAAAAATGCAATATTTTAAAATTGTATATAGAATGACTATAAAAGTAGAAATAATACCAGAGATATTTGATGATTATGAATAAATCTAGAATATTTATAGACAGAGCCAATCATTAGTTCCAAACCATGGTAGTTTTTATTGTGTTGCTTAAGTTTTAGTGTTTATAGGGATGATAAAATACCCTATCCGTTTAGAATGATTATGGGAGTGATTAAATGATTTTGGGATGGGAATGGAATTATGATTGAAAACCCACATGGTTACGGGGCGGAGATGAGAAAGGTCATCATGGCCTAACCCGTTTATATTGCTAAATTATAATTTTATCCTTATACTTTATTTAATATTCAATAATATTATATATTTTATTTTATATTCAATAATATTAGGTATATATTAAGCAAATACTAATTTATTCTTTTACAATCACTAAATATTCTTTTGTATTATTCTAATTTGAAAACTTTTATATATTATTTTAATATTCAAAAAATAATTTTAATCTTAAGTTTCAATTGAGAAGTTGAATTTTATTTTTATTCGCATAAGAGAAAAATAATTATGATCATAGTTGAAATCTTGCTTTATTATTTACTTTCGTTAAATTTGTATTGCAATTACAAAGATACTTTACAAAATCCGTCCCGTCCCGCCCCGCCCCGTTTAATAAATGATTTTGGGTCAGGGGTTGTGGTAGCTATTCTAAACAGGGATAAAGATATGAGTTATGTTCCCTGCTCCAAATCGTTCCATTGCCATCCCTAGTGTGTGAAAAAAAAAAAAAAAAAAAAAAAAAAAAAAAAAAAAAAAAAAAAAAAATGTTAAAGTGCTTAGAGTCACCAAAAAAACATAGGGGGAGTTTTTTGCTTGAAAAAATAAAATTACAAATACATTGAAATGACCCCCCCCCCCCCCCCCCCCCCCCGCCCCCCTCTCTTTATTTTTTATTTTTGTTCTTCTAATATATATGTATATCTCTCTCTCTCTCTCTCTTTATTTTTTATTTTTATTCTTCAAATATCTCTTTTGACATTAATTATTTTTAATCAAAGAGTTACACTCTTGACTAAAATCATTGGATTATCCAATTAGATTCAATTAAACAAAAATGCTTATTAGCAACGCTTGTTGTATTTGACTTCAATCAAACAGTTCCTGATCAAATCCAATGGAGTCGGAAAAGACAAAAAAATAAAAAATAAAAACAATTGTATCAAGTAAGCTACAACTACTCTAACAATAATTATTAATTCTGAATGAATTCAGCGCTTATCAAATTAAGTACATCGCTTTAAAATTTCAACACTTAAAATTCAATCTTTAAAATTTTCAATATTTAATTTTTAGTTTTATCAAACACAAACTAACCATACTAATTTGTTAAAGTGTCGATGATACCACATTATCGGTATCATCAACCAATTAATCAGTCAGGGTCAGTTTGGTGGAATGGAATGGAAAGAAAAGGAAAAGAATGGTAATGGAAAGAAATAAAAAAGAAAAAAGAAAAAAATGTGTTTGGTAGGAAATGTTGAATAGAAAGGAAAGGAAAAAATGAAGGATTTGGACGGATAGAATAAGGTGTTGTTTGATAAAAATTGAAAATTTTAAGAGATGAATTTAAATGTTGAAGTTTTTAAGTAGTAATTAACAAATAAACATTTTTTGATATCTTTTCAATTTTCAGGCGTTCAGTATTTAATGATGTTTATGTCACTTCAAATCACTTAAAATTGTATTACATTTTAAGTGGCGCTTATCGTTTTCAGTAATATTCAAAGTGCGTTATCATAATCATTAATCACTTGATTGAATAAGCGTTAAATGCATTCAAAATTAAACGGTGAATTGAGTAATCAAATAAATTTTGTTATCCTTTACAAAATAGAAGAAAATGGAAGGAAAGGAAATGAAATACTAATATTTTATATAAAACTTTGTTAATATCATAATTGTCTTTAGTTTAATATATAAATAAAAAATTAAAAAAAAAAACTCTATTAAAAAAAAAAAAAAAAAGGAATGGTTGTAAATTTATTACAATAGTTTTTTTTTTTTTTTTTCCCAATTTGATTACTGGAATTTCCTTTCTTAATCAACCAAACACAACAAACAATTAATCCTATCCTAACTAATGTTTCTTTTTTATTTTTTCCCCACTAACTAATGTTTTCTTTTTCACAGTACCAAACATAGCCTTAGGGCTTGTTCGGAAGGCCAAAACGATATTGGTTTTGTGGTTTTTGTTTCGGTTTTAGGCTCATATCTCGTTTGGTGTGGGTTGATTTGGTTTTGAATAGTGTAAAAACAACAATACCAGATTTGGGCCAAAACTAATATCAAGAATTTGTTGATATTGGTTGATTTTGCACTGTAGGGGCGGTATCAGATTGGGCCGAATGCTGCAGCGCTGGTATCAAGTGATACCAAACACTGTAGCGGTGATATGAGGTATAAAAACATACTTTTTCTCAAATTAGGTCATTTGTGCCTCTCGTTTCTCTCTCTTCTCCCGCATGTCTGAGAGGTGATTTGGGGCTATTTGTTGTCTACCTTTGATATACAAAGGTTGTGCAAAGATCTTCGAGAGTTTGTAGATCTAACATCAAACCAGTGGTTGTCGTACCTCTCTGTTGTCTGATTTGTCTTTGTTTTCGCGCATCTCTTTGACGCGATTTTGGGGTTTCAACTTCAACCCTTCTCAGTTCAGTCGTTGTGCGAGGTAGTTCGAGACTTTTGTGCAACACCAGGTCTTTGAAGGAGCTGCAAGTAACGACACTAGGAAACCCTAACCCTAAAATTAAGACTCTATTTGTATGTATTCTCGATTTCGAGTTTCTATATGTGGGATTTTTGTTTAATTATGTTATTGGTATTCTCGATTCTTAGATCTATGTTTGTTGTCTAATTTGTCTCTGTTTTCGCGCATATCTTTGACGCGATTTTGTGGTTTCAACTTCAACCCTTCTCAGTTTAGTCGTTGTGCGAGGTAGTTCGAGGCTTTTGTGCAACCAGTCTTTGAAGGAGCTGCAGGTAACGGCACTAGGAAACCCTAACCCTAATTAAGACTTTATTTGTATGTATTCTCGATTTCCAGTTTCTGTAAGTGGGATTTTTTTTTTTAATTATGTTATTGGTATTCCGTATTTGTAAGATTCTATATTTCTGCACCTGTTCTTCTTTACAGATCCCGTAATGTATGAGTCATATTTTACAAAACTGTAATTACTTCCTTCCCTTCCCTGCCCTCGTTGTGATGGTACTCAGAGTGAGTAGCTCTAGTTTTGGTGTAGTTTAGGTGAAATGGATGTTTCCAAAGGATTAAATCAACTTATAAATAAGGCTTGTATAATTTAGTATACTTCAATTTTCGAATTTGACTTTGATTAATCTAGAAATGCGTTGTGGAAGTTCTTTGAATTGTGTTATGTCTATGAATTTGATAAAACACGGGTTCTATCTCATCTCTCTCTCAAAGTAAAAGGATGAGGATCCAATTTTTTTTTTTTTTTTTCATAGGAGCAAAGTATTTGTGTGTTACTTTGTAAGAAAATAAATTTATTCTTCAGATTCACACACACACACAAAAACAACTTTGAGGTTTTATTACATTTTTCATTCATTTTTTCTTCTTTTTTGCCCCTTATTGAAGTGTTTTATAGACAGTACCTTCTTTACTTATCATTGACGTGTTGAATTATGAGTCAAAACACAATTCAATGTACTAAACTGTTCAATTACTTAATAATAATCAGATGGACATGAACGATGACAATGTTGAGCAATACCCATCAAGAGACATTTATTCTCTTGATGGTGAGAATGGTGATGATGTTGTAGTTATTGAACAGGCCGATGCCGCTGTTTGGTGTGATGCCCATCAAGAGAAATTCATGCTCTTGATGGAGGAAGAGGTTGGAAAAGGAAATCGTACAGGCACGACTTTTAATCCAAATGGGTGGACACATATTGTGGACGCAATGTTATTGGAAACTGGAAAGAAGTACACGAAGGACCAATGTAGACAAAAATTCAATAATATAAGAGCACTGTATAAAGATTGCAAACAAATATTATCTGAGACTGGTGTAGGGTACAACAGTGAAACTGGGATGATTGAGTTGGAAGCTGAAAGATGGGTTCGATTGTGCAAGGTTAGTATTTCAATACGTGTCTATTTACCATACATACAGTTAGTAATTAGTGATTTAGTATTAAAAGGGTTTGATGAACAATAATTGTAAGAATTATGAGCATGGCAAAAAAATAAAAAAAACAGGGGTATAAGAATTATGAGCAGATGGTAAGGATTTTTGGGAATACACATGCTACTGGCAAGCATGTTCATCCTTCTACAAAGCCACCCAAACCTCACCAAGTGCTAACAATGCCTCAAGTGCAACACATAAAGCTGAAATTCATAACATTGAGGGCAATGCAGGCATGACTGATGTAGAACGACCTAATGTAGAAGGACCTATTGACCTTAGTCCTACTCCCAAACCTGTAGCTAAAAAACAGAAGAAATAAACTTTTTTAGAAACAATGTCTTTAGTGATTGAATGTTTGACTAATATTGGGAACGCGAAAGCTGATAAAATTGCAAAAGCCGTAGCAAAATCATCTTCTAGTTGTCAACCATCTCGATTTACCGAAATGCCTGAAGTGACATCTCCCAGTAAAAAAGAAAAAGAAATGGATCCCCAGCTTGAAGAGTGCGTTAAGATCATCAACACATTAGTGGGGATTGATGATACCCATTATGCTAAGGTCATAAGGATGTTTGGTGAGGACAAGGTGTGGAGGGACATATTTCTTCGCATTCCTGATGACAGGAAGGTTGGGTGGGTGATGAATCAGCCTCTGTGATTTATTCGGTATCTTACTTTTATGTACTTTTGGATGACTGTTTTATAACTACTTTTACATTACTGTTGGATGACTATAATGAATTTTTCTTATCTATTGTTTTTACATTATTGTTGGAAGACTGCATTTAATTCCTCTATCTACTGCTTTTAAATTAATACTGGATAACTATTTATGTTCTATATCTATTGCTTTTACATTATTGCTGGATAATTGTATGATTTGGTATGTCTTTTCCATGTTGCTTAATTTTTATTACAATAACTGCTTCTGTTTATTCTTAAATAGGATAGTAGCTATGGATATAAGGACAATATTAACCATTTATGATGATGAGGAGGAAATTCTTGTATTTATCGCAACCGTATATGAGTACTATCATAAACATTTTGATAAGCAACGTTGTAGGGATTCCATGTTACAAAGGGAAGATTACATATTCGAGCTCTTAAATGGACATGAAGATAGGTGTTATGAAAATTTTCGGATGTACCCCAACACCTTTAGGGTATTGTGTCGTGAGTTGAAATTGTTAGGATTGAAGGATTCAACATTTCTAACGGTAGAAGAACAAGTTGCAATTTTCCTACTTATCGTGACTCACAATGAAAGGAATCGTGTCGTTGCTGAAAGATTCCAACACTCTACATCCACAATTTCATATCACTTCATACTGTCTTAAAGTTAATTTGTGAGTTAGGGACTAAGATTATTGTTCCCCCAGATTTGAATGAAATTCCTAAAGAGATAAAGAACAATCCAAAGTTTTACCCATACTTTAAGAATTGTGTAGGAGCCATAGATGGTACTCATATCCATGTTGTAGTACCAGTTGACCAACAAATACCCTTTCGTGGTAGAAAGGATGATACGACCCAAAATGTCATGG
This sequence comes from Cornus florida, assembly GCF_030987335.1. Classification (NCBI taxonomy): domain Eukaryota; kingdom Viridiplantae; phylum Streptophyta; class Magnoliopsida; order Cornales; family Cornaceae; genus Cornus; species Cornus florida. The sequence goes on along the minus strand of NW_026775580.1, from coordinate 84,950,608 downwards.
TCATGTGTTCATTTGATATGAAATTCACATACATTCTAGCAGGGTGGGAAGGGTCTGCTAATGATTCGAAGATTTTAAATGAGTGCATTCAGAATGAGGATTTCAATTTTCCATCACCACCCGAAGGTAAAAATATTACCTTTCCATATTTATGCATTTAACATTACAAATACGTTAATTTTAATACTTAACGTACTTAACATGACAGATAAGTTTTACTCAGTGGACTCTGGGTACGCCAATCAACTGGGGTTTTTGGCCCCTTACCGGGGTCAACGTTACCACATGCAGGAATATCGTAGACATACTAGAGGACCACGTGGTAGAGAAGAGGTGTACAATTTTAAGCACTCATCATTGAGGAATATCATAGAGCGATGTTTTGGGTTGGTAAAGATGAGATTCGCTATATTGAAGCAATTGCCCCCTTATCACTTTGACACTCAAGTTCTTATTGTCATTGCCTGTTGTACATTGCATAATTTCATAAGATCCCAAGGTGAATCTGATAAAAATTTTGATTCTGAAACCCCTCAATTTTCACCAAATGAACCTGATGTGGATGACGATGTTCAAGTGGTCAGTGCTACTAATACACAGATACGGCAGATGGATATTTATCGTGATGGTATTACCAACCTAATTTGGGAGCACTGTAATCACTAATTATAAAACTGTCTAATAGTGTGTAGAATTTTAATATGGATAACTGTAATAACTAATTATATTACGTAAATTAAACTCAGATGCTCCTTATTTATGGATAACTGTAATAACTAATTATATTAGGACATCAAATATTAAATGCTTTAGTACTTGTAGGGGCACTTATGTACATGCTTGAAGGTGAGCGACCACAATGTGCATGTGGTAGAGGTCCTATGTATCTGTATAGGGCTCGAACTCCAAAAAATGATGGTCGATAATTCTATAAGTGTCCAGCTCGGGAGGTATGGTTTTAAACTTTTAGGTGCTATTTCTGTTACTGTTTCTTAATTGTATAATTTATATTTCTTGTAGTCACATGTGAATGCATTTATGTGGGTGGATGAGTTGCACCAAGGTGCACAAGTTAAAGAACAGGTTCAATCTAACTTGGACAGAGTCATTGCAATGATTCAAAATGAACAATGTAGATAGAAGTACATGCTCTTCCTAGGTTGTAGATGTCTTGCTATCACAATCATGTTTATTGTGATTGTCCTCTTGTTGCTCATTATCGTTGTTATTGAAAGATGAAGTTCAATAAACTTCCATCTTTTGTAATATATGACATGTAATATGTATTTAGTTAATTTTCTGTGTTTCATTTGGTATATAATATATACTTAAATGGTATATTTTGAACTGCGTATTAGTTGCTGTTGCGTTCTCTTCTCTGTCATTTTGGGAGTGAGCTTTAGGGCATTTGTAAAATTTACTACTGAGGTCATTTACACTCTAAATTTGCAACTTAGTTTGAAAAAAGGTTAGATATATCTTGTTTACTGCTTCTAATTATTTCACTCCTACCGTGTGTTACGTGTTATTTTGTTTTTATGTAATGTTGTTCATGTGTTTTGTTTTGCATGAAGTCATTTACACTTTAAATTTACAACTAAGCCTGAAAAAAGGTTAGATATATCTTGTTTATTACTTCTAATTATTCTATTCCTACCGTGTGTTACGTGTTATTTTGTTTTTATCTAATGTTGTTCATGTGTTTTGTTTTACATGAGGTCATTTACACTTTAAATTTACAACTAAGCCTGAAAAAAGGTTAGATATATCTTGTTTACTACTTCTAATTATTTCATTCCTACCGTGTGTTATGTGTTATTTTGTTTTTATCTAATATTGTTTATGTGTTTTGTTTTGCATGAGGTCATTTACACTTTAAATTTACAACTAAGTCTGAAAAAAGGTTAGATATATCTTATTTACTACTTCTAATTATTTCATTCCTACCGTGTGTTATTTTGTTTTTATCTAATGTTGTTCATGTATTTTGTTTTGCATGAGGTCATTTACACTCCAAATTTGCAGCTTAGCCTGAAAAAAGGTTAGATATAACTTGTTTACTACTTCTAATTATTTCATTCCTACCGTGTGTTATTTTATTTTTCTCTAATGTTGTTCATGTATTTTGTTTTGCATGAGGTCATTTACACTCCAAATTTGCAGCTTAGCCTGAAAGAAGATTAGATATATCTTGCTTGAATTAAATTTGTGGACGGTGTCCTTGTTAATTGAATTTTGTGGGCGGTGTCCCTTATTGAAATAATTTTGTGGGCGGTGTTCCTTGTTAAATGAATTTTGTGGGCGGTGTTCCTTGTTAAATGAATTTTGTGGGCGGTGTCCCTTATTGAATTAATTTTGTAGGTGGTGTCCCTTGTGTTTATTGTGTTTTGAAATTTTGAAAATGTCCATTTTTAAGGGGAAATCATGCCGGATTTTTTTTAAATAAAATAAATTAAATTAAATTTAACTCTGCTTTATATTTTGGTATTATAGGTAATGTCTTGTTTTACATTCAAATTCATTTTTTGCTACTACATTGAAGGACATGATAGTAAGTTGTAGGCAGTGGCACCAGTGGGATTGATACGAAGCATTCTCCAGTTGCTGCAATTCCAGAAAGCTAATGATCTCTAAGTTAATCAAATGGAGGCCTGTGCAAGTATAAAAAAGTGGGTGTACATTTTATGGAATGAATATTAGTGATCTCCAGTTGTGTGTACATTTTATGTAAGTGTAATGAAGTGTGTGTGTACACATATATTATTTTTAAGGAATGTTTAGCTCCTTATATGTGGAAGTATATATGTGAATGGTGCAACACTCAAGTTCTTAAGATTATGATGTACAAAGCAAAACTATACGTGGAAGTATATATGTGAATGTTGTTCAGTCTTGTAAGAGGGATCTTCCTTGATTGCTTACTTTTAATCTTTATTCATATTTATCAATTCTGCTTATGGTTGGATATTGTATGAAATATTCACAAGTCCGTTATCAAAATAAATACTCAAGAAAAGGGGAAATGGTCTCATAACTAAACAAAAAAAAATTACCAATTTGAAGGACCTCCACTACAAAATTTCAAACTAATCTAAGTGAAGTAAAACTATTCACAAGCTTCAATGTCCACCAAATCTCAACTCTGACCAATTTAAGAAGATCAACGTTTTGACTTTGTTTCTTGTTAGTTTCAACTACAAGGATCTCTCTCTCTCACATTTATCATGAATTTATATATATATATATATATGAAACAAAACAAAGTTAAATGGAATGCAAGCCAAAAGAAAAAGATAAATGGAGTGCAAAGATCTGTTCTCATTGAAAGGTTATTACAAAGTTAGATTTGTAATTTGGTTGCTATTAATCATGTTTATGAAGATTTATTCATTATTACAAAGTTTAAGATTTGTAGTTTGGTTGCCATTATACATATAAATTTATTCATAATTTTTTTTTCCAAACTCTAATGCAGAATATATATATATATATATTTTAATTTTAACAAATTATCTCAAATCATAAAGAAAAATAAACTATTTACATATAAACTTATAATTGTATTCACATATATAACTTTTCAAAACAAAAACAAAACATTCTTTACCAAACATGTATTCTGTTATTGATTCAGAATTTTTGATAACAAAATACCTAATCCCAAACGTGTTTTGTTTTTGGATTCTTTAAAATGCATGACAATACCAAACGTGTTAATATGTTTCTGATATATAATTATCAAAAACAAAACAATCGTTACCAAACATGGATCCGATTTCTACTAAAAATATACCAATACCAAAACTGTTGTTTTCATATCATACCAAACCATAACGTATTAAAGTATTTACCTAACCTTGTATATATATATAAAACAAAAAAAAAAAAACCCTAATCCAATAAAAATTTCAGATAATAAATACAAAATACAGGGGTTTATTGAAAATCTCAAAACAAGAAGATATATTTTAGGTCCAGAATCGAACAGAAAAATGTTTGGTCTTCCTCAGAAGCACAACTAAGGAGAAAAAAACCCTAGATCTTCTGCAACGAGCCCTCCGGCGACAACTTGATTAACCTCCGGCGACGGTAAGATCTTTATCGGCGACGACCTACTGCCACAAAAGTCACGGTCATTCTCTTCACTAGTATGAAAATTGATAATTATGAAGTCTCATATCTTATCATATACTTGCATATCTTTGTGTATATATAGTGGTTAATTAACATGCTATTGGTGATCGAGCTCTTGCATTTTATCTACCTAGATATTTACTTCATCTTCGTGTAGTTTGATCCCAAATCAGGTAAAACCTGTCTGCAATGCATGTTAAATTATTTGAAAAGATGGTTTCTATGGACAGAACGTTGCAAGTAATGGTTTCTTCTACTTTAACATTGGGGTGAATATTCTAGTTTGTTGGATTTTTCGTGATCATTAACCAGAATGACCAATTTGTCTATTGAAAATTAAAAGGGAAAAAGGGAATCAGCTATAATCTATTGATTTCGGTGTGAAAGTTATTCATTGATGGAAATGGTGAACTTATTTTTCTGAGCTTGAATTATTGCTTCTAGTTAATGAATCATTTCTATATGTATTTAGATATAAAATTATAATTAGGAAAGGTGATTCTCACAAATTTTATATCTTAGACACTTTAAGGGTTCATGTCTTTAGTTTGCCCATGATTCTTGGTTTCATTTTTTGCTCCTACAGAAGTAATTGTGACATTGGGAAGAGAACCACAAACTTACCATATGTCTAAAAGTCATAATTTTGTATTTGTTGAGAAGATATTGGGTGAGTCGGGCATACCGCGTAATTGGTATGCACACCCAATAAAAATGTACCATGTCAATTTATTGAGAACAATTTTTATAAGTAGGTGGACCAATTCCATTGTATGGTTCATTTTCATTGGGTGGTGATTACCAATAACGTGGTATGTGCGGCTCACCCAATATCTATTCGTATTTGTCCCACTGCTTGTTATCTAGGGGCAATTACACGACATACATAATTACAAACCTTAAAATGTGACCTGGCTCCTTCACCCTTTTAAATGAGATTGCCGATTCCACTTTCTCCATGCGCACCACAAAATGCACTACAGATCCATATTCCCAGTCTTCCACATGTGCTTATGATTGACTGTGCCTATTCTCTAGCTAGCAATTTGATTAAACGGTGTTCCTAGGGATGCCCAATTCATTCCAAAAAAGGCAAGTAAAATAGCCCACATATACTCCACCATCTTGCATTAAATTTACTTGGGACATCATCTATGCCTCCACTCTACATAGACAACACGAGCTGGGGAAGAGGTGGCTTATCGGAACCAGATTGTCTTTGTTCAACAGGGACAAGTGCAGAAAAAACCCTAAAAGTATACACCCCCTGGCACTTTTACCCCCTATTAGAAAAAGTGTGCAAAAAACACATCTAATCTTTTCACATTGTGCAAAAATACTCCTCTTGACATAAATTAGTGTTGTAATACCCCGTTTTGCCCTTTTACTCTTCCGAAAATGCCCAATGGGGTATATACGCTACTAATCTCATAGTATAGGGGTGTTATGTGCACATTAGCTTTTTTTTTTTTTTGAAATTTGAGAATTTGTAGAATAAGGATTTGAATTTGTTGAGATTTTAGTTTACTATTTTCTACTAATTTTTTTTCTTTCTTTATTTTAATTTTTTTCAAGCCAAAAAAAAGAAAAAGAAAAAAATCCCAATATCAGCGTGCACTGGTTTTTGGAGTTTGGAGCAGATTTGTTTTCTTTAGTTTACACTTTATTTTTGTTTTTTATTTACTATTTTTATCTTTTCTTTACTTTTATACTTTTATATTTTTATTTTTATCTTTACTTGTCCATTGCCGGCGTCCTCTAATAGTGTCATTTTCAGTAATTTTACAAAATTATTTATTTTTATATATTTTATAAAATGGTTCAATAAGGACAATTCAAAGGGGCCTATTTGCACCAAATTAAAACTTTAGGGGTGTTTTTTGCATGTGAGGGGCGTCCTCCATTAGTGTCATTTTACAAAATTATTTATTTTTATATATTTTATAAAATGGTCCAGTAAGGGTAATTTAGTCAACTTAGGACTTAAATTTGTCAGAGGGACCTATTTGCACCAATTGAAATTGTAGGGTCGTTTTTACACGTGAGGGCTGTGATATGCACTGTAAGCATACTTTAGGGGTGTTTTCTGCACTTGACCCTTGTTCAGAAACATTATACTAGTTATCATTAAAAAAAAAAAAAAATGCGGTCTTGGAAGAAGCCTTAGAACCTTAAACTTCCTTTGCAGAGACCGGGCCTTATGCTCTATTTGGTTGGAAGGAAGGATTGAGAAAGGATGGAAGAGTGGAGGGATAGAAGAAGATTCCCTTATTTGGTTGGAAGGAAGGGAAGACAGAGAGGAAGCAAGGAGGGATAGCTCGTGTTCTTTTATCTGTCCAAATTCGGGCCAGAAGCGAAGGGAGAAAGAAAAACTACCCTCCATATATGTAATACCAATCTGATCCTTCAATTATTTACAATATCACTCATAGTTGTTAAAGGCACACCTAGGCTCCAAAAGCCCTTTGCTCGTCAAGGTTCAGTTGGAATGCCTCCGCGTACTAGGCTACTATAGGCCAGATGTAAGGGGCTGGGTGCTTCGCGATCCAACCCAAAAGTTTAAGCTACTAGGTGAGGCTAACACCCAACCCATATATATCCATTTCACTTCCCATCCAAATTCGATGTGGGACAAGTCTTCCCTTGTAACATTCTCCTCCATCCGAACTCGCAACGCCCTCGTTGCGGTCGAGTCAGGGGCTTACCCGGGGTGTCCACCCAGAAGCTTCCGGGCGGGTGCTTGGTGTGGCATCGGATCAAGGTCTGACTCTGATACCAACTGCAACTGGTTGGGTGCTTCGCGATCCGACCTAAAAGCTTAAGCTATTAGGTGGGGCTAACACCCAACCCATATATACCCTTGTAACACCCAACCCATTTCCCTTCTCATCTGAATTCGATGTGGGACAAGTCTCCCCTTGTAACACTAGGCCCCTTCATTCAGTCTTGCATAAAGCCCTCAAGCTCATGCATTTTAGTATGTTCCAGGTTTAAAAAAAAGTACATTTTGTTTTTTAACCAAATATTTCAATCATTTTCTTGTTTATTTATTGATTATTAAATTAAATTGTACAATCTCTTATCATGATCATATTTAATGGAGCATATTGTTTAACTTTATAAATTTCATAACTGTATGGTTCACTACTTACATTAATTCTACTTCCATTAATTACATTTAGTGCTGGAGTTTGAATATTTATGATAAATATGTTTAAGGTTTGCATGATTTAAGTTTTTAATTGTTTTAGATTTGTAATCGCATTTAATTTGGTTAATGCATATGCATATAAAAGGATTTATGAGCCTTAATTTACTCAATCCTCTTAGTTGGTATATAAATATCCCATTACTATTTGTGTCGTATATCTTGAATTGTTCTGATTGTACATTGATTTTATTGGACACATTTGCATATAGAATAAGTATTTTGATATAGCTAATCCATTAAATTGATATGTTGAAAAATTCCTTATTTTGATATTGACATGTTTATTTTGCAAAGTTTAATTATTCTTTATATTCTTATAGTTTAATTATGCATTATTACAGAATTGGCTTATTTCGATTAGGCTTGCGCCTTGCGCTTAGGCTCCAGGAGACCTTGCTTGAGCCTTTAACAACTATGATATCACTTGTTAAACCCTATTGAAATTCTCTTACACATAATGAGGGTGTATTGGTAAATAAATTTAAGAACTCTCGTTCCCTTCCTTCCAACCAAATAAAGAAAGGTGTCACTCCATCCATCTTTTCTACTAACCTTTCCATTCAACCAAACAAAAAGTGAGGGAGACATCTTTCCTTCTCTAGGGATGCCTCATCCACCCCACTTTTCCCTTCCATTCCATTTTTCCATCCTTCCAATCAAACGGAGTATCGGAGAAGTTAGATTACAACTTGTAGAGTGTTTTACAATACCCACTTCCAAATTTGGAGGCCTATGCCTCATCTATCTTCCCCCCGTCCTTGACAAAATGAACTATAGAACATATCTAACAATTCAATTCCATAACTGCCTTTACCTCCCAATCATGAATTGGTACATGGGAAGTAATATCTCATCTCATGTCACCCGACATTCGAAGTGCTGAGGTGATCTGCCTCCATTTCTTGTTCACTTCTATTTGGTACAATACTACAACTTTGGAAAAGCCTCTCTCAAGATAACCTCTACACACCTCTCAATATGCCAAAAGATCATGCTTCCTCGAATTCTCAATTGCAAAATAATGACCATATATCTACATTAGCAACATTATGGTTTCTCTGTCAGTGATTCCTTGTTGGAATTTCTCCAAGATTCATAGGCCGCTAATGGTGGGGGAATGCTGCTCTTAACTGGGCTCTTTTAAATTCATTTTCAGATGTGTTTGGGCCAACTGGTCTCCATAGTCCAGTTTGTCAAGCTGCAGAGGAGAATATGGTGAAGGTTTTTGCATGTTGGTTTACTTGTTTTGTGCTTACTTTGCCCAGCAATAATATATATATATATATATATATATATATATATATATATATATATGTTTACTGAATTGATCCAACACTTCTCAAATCTTTTTCCAAAGACTAATTCCATAAGAACAGTTTTTTATTATTATTTTATATATTTATTTTTTATGAGCAAGAACAGTTCATCCTCCCATGGTCTAATTGCCGCTAATACCCAAGATTTCACAGCCACAACTATTCTCCAAAGGCTGTGTGCCTCTCTAAAGAATTCTCCATGTATCTCAAACAACTAAATTCTTCCGACAAATACATAATTCTTGATAGATGAATATGTTTACCTAATCATCTCACCCTTTACTGATACCTTTCCAGAGAATGACCCCGGGAAAACTGTTCTCTTCTATTATGGTCCAATTACCCCTAGAACCCCCATATTCCACAACTCTCCTCCAAAGGTTTGTCTCTCTCTAAAGCATATCTCCACAGCCATTCCCCAAGCACACTGATTCTTCTTACAGATCTTGATTTCTGAATCTTGACCCACTTCTTTTTTCCGTTTTAAATTCATTTTCTCCCCCGAGGAACTTAAATGCACTTTTGTTGGTTTTTAATATCTTCATTTCAGTTTGTGCAGTGGTAGATAATTGAAAAGTGAAGTTCTCCTACTTCTGAAAATTTTCTGCAGTAATTTAGGAGGCATAACAATGTGTTGCACATTATCCTGCATCATTTGCCTGGCATTTGGAAGTAAAGGCTCATATTCATGATATGCTTTTGTAATTGAGCCATTTCTTGTATATTTGTTCAAATTTGAGCTTGCTCATGGTGCTTTATGGTTAACACATATTCAATAAGCTGAACCTTTATTTCCACGTATGTTACATTTGTGTTAGGTTTGGATCAAGCCCGGTACTTATGGATGTACTTATTAATCTTATTCACATAAAATCTCGTGGGGTATACTGCTTGTGGATGGAGAATACTGGCATCCTAAGTTTAACCCAGTATTACTCAGATTCAGCTCAAATGGCATGTTATGATTGATATGCCTCGAGCTTGGAAGAAAGTATGAGAATCAGCTCTTCTAATTTGAGCTTGGCCCATAATGCTTACACTCAAACACTTGGTTTTCAGCCTTATTGTCAGAGTGTTACTCGTTGGCAATTTTTAAGAACCATTAATCTTCTATAAAAGAGAAGCTTCTAACAATATCAAATAAATGCTGAAAGTATTCAAGTTAATTGTTTGTAATGCTGTTGTAAAAGTATGTTATGTTAAAGTGATCTGCCATAGTTGGAGTAGGCCATGGACCCTTTCAGTTGAGATCGGGTCTGTTTATGAATTGCATGACAACGCGATTGAATTGTCCTGCAAATTGCAAAAATGTTAGAACAGTATGCATACATGAGCCATTTGATCTAAGCACATGGATCATTAAGCTTTGGTCATTTTTTAGAGACCTTAAATTTTAGAGTTTTGCCTGGCTTGCCTAGTTCACGAGGCAATATCACCGTAGCCAGTGTGACTTGGCTTGTTTTGCAGCGCTATGTTGATGACTTAGATTTAAGCTTCGTACACAGGAGGTGGAGGTAAGAGTGTGTTAGAACTAGAGATCCCTCAGAATGAAACAGATTTTTTGACAGGCAAAAGCACAGATTAATGTGAATGTCAGGGACGTATTATATTGCTTGCAATAAATAATTAAGAATAATATCATCTGTTAACTTGGTTTAACTACCCCATTGGGATGGTGAGCTTGAAGAGTAACTTATGGTGGATCGAGGTAAAACAGATTAATTGGATAATGGTTGTTGGAGTGTGCGGTGCATCATTTTTTTTTTTTTTGTTATCGTGAGAAATAATTAAGAGATAACTGTTAGACCTTTGATTCTCTATGCTAAAGAAAGTTACAATGTGCATGGACTTACAATGATTAGTGGAATGGTTCGGGGATAGAGTTAGTGATTTGTTCATTTGTTGGAAGCTAAAAAGATAGCACCGAGTGGGGGGCAAGTTGAGAGATTGGCATGATGATTTTGGACATTGTGGACCTCAGGCTAGAAATCCTTTACATTTTTTTTTTTTGCAGTCGAGGGTGGTTTCTGACATGTAGAACAACCAAAAATTGACTTAATACGTCCTTTGGTAAATAATAAGTAAAATTTCTGATAATGCTGCTTTTCTAACAATTTCTGTAGTTCATGTCCGCAGTTGTCCTAAACAAACACTTGCGACTAATTGGATTCTTCATTGGTATTTACACTTTTTGGATATTGAATGCTATTAGTGAAATTTTTTGTATTCCTGTTAATGCAGAAGACGATTGAATGATGTCTGATTTTAGAACTATAATGAACTATGAAGGATTTCAACCAGAGATGTTCTCTAGTTCTAGAAATATTGAAATTCGGAGAAGTATTAATCTTGGCAGTTAGCAGGCAAAAAATTAGGAGCTTATCTCTGCAGTTGGCTCATGCATTGCGAACAGTACAAAGGTTGCTAGGATGCTCTTACATATGATGATTTGAACAGATGTCATCATGGGGTTTCATAGTACTTTGTACATTATCCAAGCCAACAGTTTCTATTCCAGTTCATCTTAGGACTTTGTTTTTTCTGGATGTTTAGTCATTTCTTTTCTCTAAAATTTATCGATACTATGTCTAATTGAGTTACTGTTTTAGTACAAATATTAATTGATTGCTCAAAATTTGGGGAATTTTTTTTTTTTTTTTTTTTTTTTTTTTTTTAATGTTTTCAGTTTTACGAATGGGTTAAAATATATTCATTAATGATTATTTACTTTATAACTTTAGTGCCTTTATTTATTAAAAAAATGTCATGGTTTTTACTGCTTTCATTTTTTCATTGTTAAAAAACAGGGATCTGCACCCCAGCATCTTGATTTTGCGAGTAACTTGTAATGCTTGTTTAGTTTGAGTAGGCTATACTGTACTTTTATGGGTTCAAGAGGGCAAATACCATTGTCTTACGAAGGACGTTCTGTCCAAGCTCCAGGGATGATGCGTCATGGCCCATTTCCTACTGGTCACCGCCCCATGGAACCACTTCCTCCTCCCGAGCTTTTGGAGAACAAAATGGCTGTACAACTGGAAGAGATAGAAAGACTTGTGGAAGACAACCGCAGATTGGCTGCTACTCATGTGGCCTTGAGGCAGGACCTTGTTGCTGCCCAGCAGGAAATACAAAGACTCAGAGCACACATAAGAAGCATCCAGACGGAAAGTGATATTCAGATCAGGATGTTACTGGATAAGATTGCAAAAATGGAAGTAGATATCAGAGCTGGTGAGAGTGTTAAGAAGGACCTGCAACAGGCACACATGGAAGCACAGAGCTTGGTAACAGCTAGACAGGAGCTGACTGCCAAAATTCAACGTGCCACTGAAGAGCTGGATAAAGCCCATGCTGATATTAAAAAGCTGCCGGAGATGCATGCTGAACTTGATAGTTTGAGGCAAGAACATCAGAGGTTACGGTGAGTGAATTGAACTGTTTATCTTTTTAATTTTTATTGTTGTCTCCCCTTATACCCTTACTCTCAGACACGTGTTTTAGGCGTTGAAACATAATTTCATTGTTTAGAATTTTTTATATTACACTAAAATGAGAAGAAGAAAAGCAATGTATATTTCGATAAGTACTTAGGCACCACCAGGCCCTGCCCCATCCCCCCACAAATACAAAATAAAAATATGTCAATAGAAAAAAGTCGAATAATAAAAAAAAAAGGAATCTTGCACCTGCATGTTGTAGGTCCAATCAGTTGTCCAGTGTGGCTAGGATTATCTTTAACCCATTCTGTTGCATGCCGTGGAACTTGGAATGTAATCTGTCATTCCTCTGAAAATGATGCAAGATCTGTTACTCCCATTATTTCATTACTCTGAAAATGATGCAAGATCTGTTACTCCCATTATTTCACAGGAATGACCACGCGGCATAGATTTCCATGACATGGAACAGTGCCATTCATAATGAGGGGGGTTGAGAAGGTAGCGATTAGAACTTGAAAATAATTTATTTCTGCATACAAGTGTGCAGTCTGAAGTATTATAGCATTCTAATCAAGTGATTGTCCTTTTAGAATCAATCTGCAAGTTTTTGTTCACTAACTATATTACATGGGTCTGAAACTGTTTTTTTTTTTTTGAAAAAAAAAAAAAAAAGCAACACATTTGAGTATGAAAAAGGTTTAAACATGGAGAAGGTGGAACAAATGCAAGCAATGGATAAGAACCTCTTTGGCATGGCAAAAGAAGTGGAGAAGTTGCGAGCTGAGGTGTTGAATGCTGAGAAGAGGGCACATGGTAATTTTTATTTCTTTTTTGTGTAAATGCATTTCGGATGTTTTCTTCACACTTTTACTAACATTCTGCTGTATATGTATAGCTCCGAACCCTTATGGTAGCTCCTACATGATGAGTTCAGATCCATTGTACCCACCTCCTGTGCATGGTGGTGGTGCCTATGTTGATCCTTATGGAAGACCCCATGTTCAGATGGGTGTCGGGGCTGGAGGAGAGGGAATAGTTCCATATGGCAGTGGCAATGTTGCAGCTGCTCCTAGCGGCATTGGCAACGCAACTGGACCTGGACCTAGTGCTGGCGGGACGTCTGTCTGGGGAGGAGCATATGATGCTATGATTGCTCGGAAGTGAATGTGCATAAGCTGGCATTAGACGCTGTCCATAAAACTTTTCTGCCTCATTCAACTTTGATGGTTATTTAATATCCCAAATTTTGGTCATGTTTCATTAAATCTAATAGTTACCCTTCTCCAATTCGACAACTTATCTTCCAAAGTTCCATCCCAGTGGTGAATTTTTCGTAGTTTTATACATGGATAATATTAATGGCTATATAGCATGCTCCAATTTACATTTGTAAAATAGGGCTTGATCATTTTAATGTTCTTTCTGAGGGGAAGAGGGTGTGTGAGTGTTTGTTGCTAAGGTAAAAATAAAATAAAAATAAAAAATACATGGTAAAAACAGAAGGAAAAAAGAACACATGGTTTGCTGTTACCGGTAATCTCCCTCTTAACAATAGTCGCAAAGATTTTCTTACTGGTCGCTAAGTTGAAAAGGATTTTGAAATTTGTAACTTTAAATTGTAACTTTAAAGATGGTTGAGAATATTTTTTTTTCAATTTTATAATCAATTAAGTGAGTTGATTGTGAAGAGGATGATCTCACTGTAATTTAGTAATAATTTCGTGGGAGAAGGGGTGGTGGCCATAATACTGAACTCATGTTGAGCACAAATTTTTGGTGTAATGGATGAGTAGTGCTGCATTCGTGTAATAGGTGAGTAGTGCCATATACTCACTCATTTATACCTAATTAGTTTTTAATTTGGATCCGATATGGGATAAATGACCCCTTCTAACATTCTTTTTCACCTGAACTCGCAACACTCTCGTTGCGGTCAGGCCACTCTGCATACTCAGGATGGTTCACCCGGACGTCTTTCAAATCGGGTGCTTGGCGTGGCACCGGATCAAGGACTGTGTCTGTGGTTCTGATGTCAACTATAATGAGTGGGCGCTTGTCCATTTATTCAAAAACTCAAGTTGTTGGATAATACTACATATCCACTCATTTATATTCAATCACTTGAAAATTTGGGTCCATTACAACCAGTACAATTAGTACAATTTTATTTTAAAATATTTTGGGTTGGTTTTCTACGCATTTTGATATTTGCAATATCACGATGTAACTTTAAAATTATTATTTTTTACTCAAAAATTTGCTACGTAATTTAAAAGAATTACTCCTATTTTGTCTTATTTTTTATTATTTTGAAACGGGTCCCAATTCTGATAATCAAAATAGTAACACCTGTACTGATGAACGACTGTGATCCACTCGAGTTCATAAACGTGGTTCTTTTTTATTGGCGGACGAACGAACCTCAAAGGGTTCCCCCCAATCTGTATTAAACATTTCTCTCCCTCTTCTGAAAGCCAAAAGAATAATCGATTGCTCTCTCTCTCTATAGCTGTTTGGAAGCTCCTGCTTGATCTAATCACCATGGAAGATGAGGTAAACGCCCAATTTGTGCTCTTTATTTCGTTTCATACTTGTTTTTTCATGTATTTTTGTGATCGAAATCTAAACAGACATGAAGCCCTCAATCTTATTATGCATTCATTTCTGATAGATCTATCTTTTTTGTGTGAAATCTACTGGTAGGATCTGACGGAGTTTCGATGCAATTGTTGTTTTACATGGAATGGAACTTTCATTCCCAACATATTTATTGTCGATATATATATTTATATATATATATGCACGCGCACACATATAAAGGTGTTCATATGTACGATCTATGTATGCATGTGTATGTATTTTTCTGAAAAGGAGTTTTCTTCACAATAGTACTAGGGTTTTTTTTTTTTAATGTCAACAGAAGAGTTGTTGTGAAGGTACAATGTATTTATTTTATTTTGTCAAGGTTTAGCTGTGATTTGTGTAACGGGTGGCCTAGTGGATAAGGGGTCTCCTGGGTTTGATTCTCACATGACGCAAAAACACCTGGTTTAAATGATATGTGTGGTTTGCGAGTGATTGTTCGGAATTTGCAAACCATCCGAGAGTCCAAAGTGGCTAGCGGGTGGGTGAAAAGATAACTGTGATGTGTTTGAAGGGGAAGATACAGTTTTTTTGGCATTTCTGAAAATGAAACCCTAACTCTGTGTGTGGTTGGATACTTTCTCATTTTGGATCCATAAAATGCTTTAGTTGTAGTCGTTCTTGTGAAGTTCTTGGCCAACTTTTGATATTTAATTTCCTTTTTTCTAATAATCTTTTTATGTATGTATACCTTAGGTATGCTATTATTCCATTCCTTGACAATTTTAATTAATTCATTTTTATTTTTTATCAACATGTTATATGAATGAATTGTGGCTTTACATCATAGTTATAGCTTTTTCACTGATGTTGCCTTTCAGATTGAACTGAAGACCGCACCAGCTGATTTTCGTTTCCCCACAACAAACCAATCCAGGCACTGTTTCACGCGCTACATTGAGTTTCACAGGTTCCATTTCTCACTACTTTTGCAAGTAATGATTGTATCTTGAGAGTTGTATATGGTTGAATAGGTTACAGGGGTTCTAGTTAATTGTTTGTTTTCTTTATAATCTAGTTTGATACTTTGAGAGTTTTATGTATCTAAACTACTGGCATTCAACCTATTAATTGTCCTTTATTTTTAATTTATACATTTAATTGCAAACTGCAGGTGCTTGGCAGCAAAAGGTGAAGAGTCCAATGAATGCGGAAAATTTGCCAAATACTATCGTTCCCTTTGCCCAGGCGAATGGGTGAGTAATATGCTTGCTAAGTTCCTTATTCATGGCCTGTTTTGTGTTAACAGTCTTTTGTTGTATGTTTGGGTGTATAATTTATGGTTGTCTTTAATTTGTTAGACTATTTATTTTTTAATTTTTTGATAAGTAATTTGTTAGACTATTTATTTTGTACAGATAACATAGATTGCAACTATATAATTTTCTTTTTGTCTATTATATATAAGACAAATGCTCATTCACTTTGTTCTGCTTGGGGCTCAAATCCTCAATGTTTTCTTTGGGAAGTGGATGAGAACCACTCAAGGTCAAGGTTATACGAAATTAATCCATTTCACTGCTTCTTGGTTGCTTAATGAAATATTCTACTAAATTTTTTCTTTTTTTAGAGTTTGGCAAATTTTGTTAGAGTTGGGAGATAGGTAGGGGCCTGCAAGGTTAAATCACAAGGTCGAATCAAGAATTGTCAAACCGCATAGAGCAAATAATATAATGAACATGATTTAATTTTACATCTGGTTTAAATCTTTTTGTTCCACATTTCAGAGTAACTTTTGGTTGGGCTTGAATATTGTAATGCAGGTTGAGAGGTGGAACGAGCAGAGGGAGAACGGGACTTTCCCAGGACCTCTTTAATTCAAGATCATCTCTTTGAAAGACTCTGGCATGGAAACTTCAAATAGAATCCATCTTTTGTTTGAAGGTTAGTGGATTAATAAGGCACCAACAGAGATTCCTCATCCTGAACATGTTTACTCTGTTATTGCATTTGAACAAGTTGTTGGGGAAAAGATTGAAAGTAGCTTGGTTTGTTGTTACTCTTCTAAATTATTCTCAGTTTTTAATTCATTATTTTAGTGCTGCCTACAAAAGCCCTAATCACTTCCTGTTTGGAAGAAGGGACTGCACTATTTGTCATTGAAGACGTGGCTGTCTGTTTGCCGATAATTCAATCTCAACGGTGCAGGCATGCTGGAGCTCTTGAGAGCTCAATGTGTGAATTACAAAGTGAAACTATTCCTAGTTAGACTGTGGATGGGTGTTTAAATGGTAAAGAGACCTGTTGGAAGGTAGAAATGACCCTTTAGGTTGCTTTTGCCCAATACTATGGTTTTATCAAATTGGAAATAGTAAATTAAGCGTCAATGCAGCAGGCGGACATTAAAATACATACCGGAAGTGTTGAAAAAATCAATGAAATTTTTTCATTGAAGTTTCGAGCAATCTAGATTCTAGACTAGGGTAGTTTTACAGATTTTGTTTATTGTTACATAATGAAAACTGTTGGACAACTCAATGATATTTATTCGTTGAAGGTTCATGCAATCCAGAGTAGACTAGTAGTGTTGTAGATTATAATAGTAGCAAAATGATAGCTTGCAAATGTGATTAGGGTAAGGATCGAATTTGGTAGTTACCGAATTCAATTTATGTGAGAGGGGTTATGGGTTCAATCACATGAAGGTATAAGAATGACAATGACTAATGTGTGTGGAGAATTGCAAAAAGATTAATACAAAATGGCAATAAAGATTAATACAAAATGCTATATTTTCTCATCAGTTTTAATATAAATAGTAGGCGAATAGATTTTCTTTAAGGAAATCAGTGACTGCTATGAACTGTTTCCTTGATATTTTCCAAATTGTGTATGAACTGCACAGGATGAACAATGATTGGGATGTGGGCCCAATAGATCCAAAATCTTACACAATAAAAGACTACATAACAACATAAACTAGTTATACATGAACTACGGTGGCGCAAAGTAATCGACAGAGTGGACAAGAATTATTATATGACAGCCATTCTTTGATGCAATCACAGTGGAATTCATGTGAACATGGCGTGGTTGCGACATCCATCCCTTTCGAGAACCCCTGCAGACATATGGGACACTTATCTGCTGCTAATCTATGATTGTCGTCAATCAATCTGTTGATCTTCAATGCAATCTCAATTTCTTTCAAAACGTCAGCTTCATGCGTCGCAACTGGTTTAATACCTACGTAAGACCTTAATCTGCTCAACATATCCGGATGATCATTCCTTAATAAATTTGAAACATAATTATGATCATGCATCAAATCCTCCTCCTCTCCAGTTCCTTGTTCTTCTTCAACATAGTTAACTTCATGTTGTTGAACTTTTGAATCCGACGAATCATCATCCATGTCCTCAGCTTCTTCTTCTTCTTGATCATAGTTATCAACCATTGATAAAGTATTGCAAAATTCTTCTTCACCTCCTCCATCATCAGAAAAATCTTCGTCAACAATTAATATGTTCATAAAAACATCTACAGCGATAACGATTTTGGGCTTGGTGGAGTTTGAGTCGACGGGGGTAAAGTGAAAATTACTATCAAGGTAAGTAAACATAGTTTCCGAGATAGCACGAGAGTCGATTTCTTCCAAGAAATTTAGTTCGGATACTATGAGTGAATCCAACAAAAATTGTAATGTGTGTGGAGAAAGTAAGTAATCGAGATCAAATTCGAAAACATCACCGCCCTTAATTGGGAATATTCCAGTGACGTCTTTCCCAACATCAACACCAGTGAATATACGGAGCATCAACAGTCCTTTGTTTTCCCAACCCTCATTGCCGGTGCCGGAGAAGTACTCCTTCCACTCAAACACGCGAAATTTTGCTCCAGAAAACCTTTCAAGCAGAGCCATCACTCTCTAAAAAACCTCTTGCGCTGATGTGTGTATATATATATATATATATATATATATAGAAATCGTGTGCTACAAGTTAAGTAGCAAACTTCTTGTCCTTGTTGGACTAGGTCGGGGTTTTGCGTGGATATGAAGCAGACGCATAAATTAGAAACTTTTTGGCAAATATAACCGGACTCCCCACACACGTCTATGTATAATTGGGTCGTGTTTTTAGGATATTAAAATTTCAAAACAATTTACTTTATTTTTATTTGGTCAATTGATTTATATCGAATGGGTTTTAACCTATTTATGAAATTATGACCAATTAAATTTGATGCATCACCTTACTTTGCAAGTGTGTGTTGTTCTAGCGGTTGGGTAAAGTGAAAATAATAATAATAATAATAAAATAAAATAAATTTAACGTGAACTTCTATGCATGTAACAAGTAATTTATTTATTTACTTATTCATTTATTATTATTATTATTATTATTATTATTTATTTTGCCAAAAAACTAACACACCCACTGCAACTACAATTATACAGTGTTATGATTTTTGTATAGTTACTTGAACCTTTCACTTTTTATTTTGAAAGAATATCTTCAGCACACCAGGCATGACATATAATTTTTTTTCAAAAATTAACATTACATATCATTGAGATGTCCAATCAGTAAAAATATATTATTCTATAAAATTGGTTTGAAAATTACTCTAAAATAACAGTTGTATTGATTATGCTGGTGGTTTTTTTTTTTTTTTTTTTGAATGAAGACTCAGGGCAGTCACCTGTTTGATGCGGCATAAAGATAATCTAACAAATCCAAAGTTTGCGCTGAATGTTGCAGTATTTGTTTTGTAGATATTATTCAAATTTCCAAAAATATATCTTCTTACTGTTTAAAAAATATTATAACATTTTATTTCAAATTTCATTGATATTTTTCTTGGAATGGGTATACTTCTAAAACTTTCAGTTTTTTCTTCTTGGATTTGAAACAACAGCATAATCAATGCTTTGATTATAACTAATGTTAAATATATAAGCTCGTTTGTTTGTTTGGGTGTAAAATATTTTTTATATTTTTTAGTGTTTGACTGTCATAAAATATTTATAAAGAAAAAATTATATATATAACAAATATAACTTACTTATCAATTTTTTGCAAATTATTTTACATGTCTCGTCCGATGAATTCGACTTCAATCTTGATCTAGATCTTTGCCGAACACAGAATAAGTAAAAATAAAAAATATTTTATCTGAAAAAAGGAAAAAAAAAATATTTTACATAAAAACAATTGCAGCAACAGTAGCTAATGTTCAAATCAATGCAAGAAGAATATCACTAAAATCATAATATCATAAGGCAACCTATGATTGTGGTCAATCAATCTGTTAGTACTTCTTTTTTGAAGGGTGTTTGCAGGATAAGAGTCAAAAGCATTCTCCTGGTTTAATATATAACCTTGATAAGGCATGGAGTATTCTAAAAACCATCTATACAAAAAACTCTATTGAACACGATGAGTTATACATTAAGGTACTTATAACACTTGAATCACAAAATTAAAGAGGTCGAGGCTATGACATCATTAATTGCCAGTACATTGAATAGCACAAATTCATTAAAGTCGTAAGTTATATATAAACCATGGAAGCGCAAAGTGTTCGACACACTGGGCAAGAACTATTTTTTGGCAACCATCGTCCCAAGCAACCCGTATGAAAAACATGTGAACATGGCGTGGTAGAGATCATTTCCCTCGTCAAGAACTCCTTCAAACATATCGAACACGTATCTGCTGCAGCTCTATCATCATCAATCCATCTCGTGACCTTCACTGCAATCTCAATTTCCTTGAGAACGTATGGTTCATGGGTTGCTGCAATTGGTTCAATAAGTAGATTAGACCTTAGCGTGCTTAGAATATCCAAAGAATCACCCTCCTCGTCAACTATAATGTTTGAGACATTATTATCATCGTCCATCAAGTCCTCCTCATCCTCAATTTCTTGTTCTAATTCAACACCACTGTCAACTTCACCTTCTTCTTCAACCTCTAAATCTGTTAAGTCATAGTCCATGTCGAGTACCTCAGCTTCTTCTTGTTGTTGATCATGATTTTCGTCCACTGATAAAGTATTTAATGAACCCATCTCTTGTTCAATGCTTCCATATTCACAACTATTGCATTCTTCTTCTTCTTCATTAGGAAAGTCTTCGTCAAGCAAAGAAGAACTCTCCACAATAGCATCTATAACGATGACGATCTTTGGCTTTCTTGAAGGAGATGACGAGTTTAATATGGAGGTAAACTGAAAATTACCAACTAAATACTCGAATATCATTGTTGACAGAATACGAGCATTGCTTTCTTTCAAGAAAACTTGTTGGGGGAGAGTAGACAAATCCACCAATGATTCCAAGGAGTCTTGAGACTGTAAGCGGTCGAGATTGAATAAAAATACAGGTTCCTTCTCCTTCTTCTTCTTTAGGAATCCAGTTTTGACTTCTTCAAATACACGGACCATCAACACTCCTTCAACCTCGTTACTGCAAATCGTTTCGCTTTCGTTCCACTTGAACACACGAACTTCTGCGTCACGAATCCTTTCAACCGCAGCCATAGTCTCGATCTAACCTACCGTCTTGTACAAGTAATTTAAGTTATAATGATTTAACCTATCGACCTGATTTTAAGATATATATATATATATATATATATATATATATAAAATGTATTCACCGTCTTTCTTACTTACTTTGGTTGCAAGCTTCTTGTCCTTGTTGGACTCAGAATTGACTCATGAGTACTACTACTATTGTTTTGTTTTGGTAAGTAATTGGTGAGTAGTGTTGTGTTAGTGTAGTCACAAAATACTACCCCCTTTGGGAAATAAAAATCTTTTTACTTTCCGGAAAAAATAAAAATAAAAATAAAAATCTTTTACCAAATATAGTTATCATAACGGCCAAAACTCTCCTCCCACTAATCATGTTTGGATCACATCTCCTATATGATGTTAAAAGTGACAAAACAACTAAGCAGCCAATTGGGTTTTGAATTAACCGACCAAGATACTAGTGATGGGCCGTGCCCTAACAACAAAATGGTTGCATGTTTGCTCTTTGGCCCATAAATTCCCACTTAAGTGGGCCTGTACAGTTTCAGTTCTTTATATAAATATTTATATTAAACGAGATAAACTAGCTTTAATAAAAAGTAGGATTAATTACAACGACACCCTTTAAGATATACCATATCAACAATTATATACAACTTAATCATTTTTTGAACAAAGACATCTCCTTAAATTTGATAAAGTTAACAAAAACATCCTTGTCAGAATTATGGATCCAAACAGGCCCTTAAAAGGTGAGAAAAGACTAGATTTTCCTTCAATAAAATACTAATTTTTGATTTAAAATATTCAAATCTTTAAATGACATAATTATCCTTATCATTCCCAATTTTTTTCTCTCTATCCTCTCTCCCTGAAAACCCAGATTTTTTTTTTCCCCAGAAACCACTACCGCCACTTCCACCGTTGCCACCTCCACCCACTCACCATTGCCACCTCCACCAACATGTTTTAAGACCTCGAAAACATGATGGAATATTCAATACCCACATACATCTATCTATCTCTATATATCTTCCAACTCCTGAATCAACTAAAGTTCAATAGCGTTCATGTATATATATATACTGAGGATTGAGAAGAGAAGCAGAGACCCACATCTTTTTGAACCCATCTAAAAAAACGAAATAGAGAAATTGGAAATGGGTTTAGTGAGGATTATTGCATACTATTATTATTATTTTTTGATAAGTAATAATCAATGTTTCCTTTTTCACCGTCAAGTTTCTCTGTGCCCATCGAAGAGGCATGTTTCTTCAATTTTGTGGGCAAATATATATATATATATATATATATATATATATATATATATATATATATATATATATAGTAAAGTGCAAAAAAAAAAACCCTTCAAACTATACTCTCTCTCCTTATAAACCCCCCTGAACTTTTATTGTTGTAGTTAACCCCCTGAATTATCAAAAAATTTGCAAAATTTACCCACCGGTGAGCTTCCGTTCAGTTCTTCCCATTAAATAAGCATATGATGACCACGTGTCTAAGTTGTAATTTTAAAATGACGAATTTGTCCTTATTATCTTTAGAAACTATTAATTAACTATATAAATCTGAAATTCCCATATTAAAAACCATCTATGTTACGTTTTTTTATCTATGGACATGTTTGGTCTTCTTCATCTTTTGTAAGATGAGCTTAATGGCTGAATCGGCAAGCATTCGCTCTCCCTTGTAAGCTGAAGTTTAAGCCATGTCAACTGAAATTCTTTCTACAATGATTTCTTAAAGCAGAATACCGAACCCAAACCTCTGACCTTGCCGTTCCTCAGCAAATTGAGCCTTCAAATTGGATGTAATGGGAGAAACATAGTTGGTTGCTAGAGAAGGAAAAGTGCAAAGATGGCATTGGAGAAACATATAGACGAACTCACAGGAATCTATGGTTGCCGATGGGTAACTATTTTTATGGAAATGGCTGTTGGAAAAAGAGCAATGCAGGGATAACGCTGGATAGAGAAAAAATCTCGACAGAATCCATGAACACCATGGTCGTCGATGAAGATATCTATGAAGGAGAAGACTGCTAGAGAGAAGAGTGCAAAGATGTGTTGGAGAGAAACAAAGATTAATCTCGCCGAAATCCATGGACACCAGGGTTACCAATGAGGATGTCTTTGAAGCAGTAAACTGCTAGAGAGAGGAGTGTAGAGATGGCATTGGAGAGAAACATAAAAAATTTCGCCGGAATCGAAATCCATAGTCGTTGATCGTTTTTATTTAAAGATAGTCCTAGGAAAATGCAATGTTTTACAGTTGACCCGCAGTGAGGTTAGTTTTGGCAGAGGCATTGGAAGATGATGCGAACAGATGGAGAAAAGCTGAAAAGGTGGAGAGGATAAATTTGGAGTTGTCTGTTGATAAGGTGATGAGTTGTAAACTTCTTTATGGTTATTGAGATTTCATTTGACACCATTAGCAACAGAAGTCCATAAATCACCAAAATGACCAAGGATAAATTCGTAATCTTGTATTTCCGGTATCAACAAATGACCGGATGTCCTTAAATGCAACTTTTTAATAGTTTAGGGGGGCAATACTTAATTCAGGGAGGTTTTGTGCAATTGCATGATAGTTTAGGGGGGTTTATTGCACTTTACCCATATATATATAAGTTCGTTCTTTTAAGATATATATATATATATATATATCTCTATCTTAAAAGAACGAACCGGGATGATAGTGGTAGAGAGAGTGGAGGCGGCGCCGGGGCTTTATCGTCGAAGCTTCCACTGGTCGTCGCCGCCGTCGAGAATCACGGTTGGATCACAAGCTTTGGTTAAGTGGTGGTAATCCGATGTCTTCCAGTCGAATAAGTGTGGTTGCTGCCTAGGGATGCACACGGTTTCGGTTCTCACGGTTCCGGTCGGAACCGAAACCATTCACGACGGTTCCTTGAAACCGGAATCGGAACCGGAATCGTATAATATGGAACCATGAGAACCGTTAACTGTTTGGTTTTTTTCCTTTTTGCAGTGTTGTAAGTTGTAACACTGAAATGTTGTAAGTTGTAACTCAGTAATGTTTCATAACTTTCATTACTTAACAAAATACAATATCAAAAATATAAATATAAATAAATACAAATACAGAAAATAAAACTGATACTTAACTACTTAAGTCTGATAGTTTTAATTATATAATATTACATCCCATACTGAAATCTGAATAACCTTTCGAAATTAAAAATTGATAGTTTGAAATTCTAAATACTAAATTACTAAAATAAAATACTGAATTATAACACCACCATATGCTACACATAAAAATATAATAACTATTGCATACCGAATTCATATTTTTGCCCGCAATAAAATCTGATATGTTACACACAAAAATCTGAGAAATTTTCATATGAGACTTGAGAGGAGACGACTATCAAAATCTGATAATTTGAATGTCAAAATGTCAAACTATCAAAATGTCAAAATTCAGATTTTTGAAATTTTCAGATGAGACTTGAGAGGAGGCGACTATCAAACTATCAAAATGTTAAAATTCAGATTTTTGCCCGCAATAAAATCTGAGATGGGAGTGAGGATGAATGAGTGAGGAGAAATTTGAGATGGGAGTGACAGATCAATCAAGGACTTACCGAGTAATCTGAGATCGGAGACGATTAATGATAAAATCTGAGATGGCGAGGGCGACGAGGACTAAATCGACGAGAAAACTTCAGATGAGACTTGAGATGAGGCGACTCAGGCGAGGGCGATGAGGACTGAGGAAAGGAAAGGAGGTGATTCAGGCGAGGGCGATGAGGACTGAGGAGATGAGAGGAGGTGATGAGAGCCTGAGAGGTCAGACTTCGAAGGAGGCGAGGGTTAGCTTAGGGTTTATCACTTCGTCTGTTTATATGAGAGATTGAAAGGAGGCAAGGACTAACTAAATGAGAGAGTGAGAGATTTAGGGCAAAATATTTTTTTTCGTGTCTATTGTCTAAGGTCTAGCGACTCCAGCCTTATCTTTACTTATTTTTTAGTATAAAATTAAATAATATATATATATATATATATGCACTTCCGGTTCTTACCGGTTCCCATGGGCTAGAATCGAAACTGGAACCGTATGTACACGGTTCCTAAATTCGGAACCGGGATCGGAACTGGAACTGTGAGAATCGGGAAAAACGGTTCCGGTTCTTTTGTGCACCCCTATTGCTACCTAAGTCTTCGATCCGCCCATTAGCGGATTCATTCGCCGGGGTTCGCCCACCTAATCAAGGTCGAAGTACGCGGATTTGTAAAGAATGTCTCTTTTTGGGTCGTCAAATTGCCGAGTCGATTTATCATCGATTCACGTTTAGGTGTGATTCTAAGAGGCCGCAGTAAGGCAAAAAAAAGTGTTGAATCCTGACAACGAAAATCGGTGGCTGTGGTTGAGAAATGGTGAAGGTATAAGGAAGGAGATGATGACCGCGATTGTGGTTGAAGAGAGATGGCAGCGGCAGCAGTGGCTGTGGTTGGGGAGATGGCTACGGCGAATGTGGTTATATAAATTATATATATATATATAATTTATATGTGATGGTGCTAATGTAATTGTGTATATATATAAGGGTAAATTTCATTTTTCATAAGTTCTGATATTTTATTATAAAAATGAATTAAACATTGAAGGGTAATCTCGTCTTTTTAATATTTTAAGGGCTTGTTTGGATTAAAACTTTTACAGAAGATATCTTTATTCAAAAAATAATTAACTTGTATATGCTATCAATATTACATAGCTCAGGGGTGACGTTGTAATTAACCCTAAAAAGTAAGAGACCCAAACGTAACTGAATAATTCTGAAAAGTTGGTGCCTTGGTCACTTTTGATACTAATAACTCATTGCACGTGATTTGTTGAATTATCAATTATTAAATATAGGCTTGGGCTATTAATCATTTTATTTCGAACAACACTTGTCTCATTACACGAAAGAAGAAATTTCTTGTTCATGTGTCAAATTTTATTACATTTCTTTTTATAATATATTACAAAAGAAATAAATAATAATATAAATCTACTTTAATTTTTGTAAAATTGATATATTAATATGATTCAATGATATCTTGTTGCCACTCAAGTTTTATGCTATTTTCTGATAATATAGTCATTTTTTAAAATAAAAAAACAGATTCATAATGTGTAAAAGTACCAAAATTCATAATATTTAAAAGTACCAAAATTATTATGAATATTAATTTAAATATAAGTCTACCAAATATAACCATAAGGCCTCGCCCTAATATTCCCAAGCTTTCATCATCATCAACCGTCGTAGTCCTTGGTGCGTCTTTACTGCTGCATTATCGGTGGAATCTGATCCCATCGTCGTCGGAGTCGCGCTTAGTTTTTGTCGTCGCCAGCAACCACTGTCAGAAACCAATCGTGTCGATTTGGTTGTTGCCAGAGCCTTCTTGTCGGATCTATGTCGTCGGAGCTTTCCCTCTAGCAAGATGTGGAAGAAGACATTGGTGGGTTCTGGATCGTTGGAAGTTTGGAGCACACCATTTTTTTTTGTTTGACTGGTTCTTGACCAATTATTCCATCATATTGGGATTGATAACTGTTCAAGGGAAGATACTAATTGTAGAGAAAAAGTCAAGCCAAATATCTTTTGATTTTTTTTAACCATTCTTGATTCGTGCTTCCCATCATTTTAGTGTACCCTGTTAATACTAATTTGATGGTTTTTTAAAAAATTGGTCGAGAGCATTATAAGATGATTATTGCGTAAATAATTTTAAGGTGTGTTGGACTTTAAGTAAGTGGAGTCTTGAAATTAAAATTTGTAAAATTAAAAAAAAATTTAATTCAATTTCTTTAATTATTATTTTTTTAAATTTCATAAATTTTAACATTAATTCCATACAATCAAATATACCCTTAATGAATTAATAATTGAATAAATTACACACATTAAACCATTTAGTTTTTATTATTTTGACCTCTCCTAACTTCTTATTCAATTATTGAAATGTAATTTTGAGTATGCAAATTATTTTTGATAAAAATGAATGATAAGGTTATTTAGGGGTGACAATTTGTGTTCGTCGATCATAATCGTGTTTTGTCGAATTAAGAGTATTTTATTAAATAGCTCAATCTAAATAGAACTTTTAACACTAGCTTACACGTACAACCCGTTTAATGATTATTTATAAAAATAAAATATTATACTATTTAAATTAATAATAATACTTAATAAAATAATAAATATTAGAAAAACATAAGTTTCAATCGAACTAAATTACTAAATAATATTTAGTTTACAAAAGAAATTATAATACACAAGTTTATATAGTAATTTTGAAGTTTAAATAAAAAAATTATTTTTGACATGTTTTGTTAAACATGTATAAATAGATTGAACCTTTCACAATTCAAACACGACATATTAATCGTGTCGACTCGTTTACGATCGAAATTATTTAATTCGTTTAAGCTCCATTCAAACCCGCTTAATATATGTCTTATTAGAGTGAGTGTTAAATTTTGTCACGTCTATAAATATAATAATTATTCCAAATTTTAAAGAAAGTCATTGAAAATTACTCATTATTAAAGGATAATATTTTCATCCACGTAAGGCGCCAGAACACTCCAAAATTAAAAACGGACTCGTAAACGACGATATCATCACAGCCATCTGTAACCGTTAGCTCACGGCGCACTTCATCACTGTAGTTTTACTTAAAAAAAACTTTAGTCAAACTTTTGCTTAGCCCTCACATCCAACGCTCATATTTAGTCGGAATCTTCATCGGAGCTTTCCCTGTAGCAAGATGTAGAAGAAGACATTGGTAGGTTCTGGATCGTCGGAAGTTTGGAACACACCATTTTTTTGTTTGACTGGTTGTTGACCAATTATTCCATACTATTGGGATTGATACTGTTCAAGAGAAGATATTAATTGTAGAGAAAAAGTCAAGCCAAATATCTTTCCATTTTTTTAAACAATCTTGAATCTTTAGTATACCTGTTAATATTAATTTGATGGTAAAAAAAAAATGGTTGCGAGCATTGTAAAAGGATTACTGCGTAAATAATCTTTAAGGTTGTTTGGGGTATGTTATTGGAATCTAAGAATTGAAATTAGTGAAATTTGAAAAGATTTTGATTCAATTTTTTTTTTTTTAACTTTCACAAATTTTAGTTTCAATTCCATACAACCAAATATACCCTTAAAGAAATAGTAATTGAATAAATTACACACATTAAGCCATTTAGTTTTTATTATTTTGACCTTTCTTAACTTGTTAGTCAATTATTGAAATTTAATTTTGAGTATGAAAATTATCTTTGATAAAAATGAATGAAAAGATTATTTAGGGGTGACAATTTGTCTTTGTCCGTCATAATTGAATTTTTCTTTTTTGGTTAAGAAGTTTGAGAGTCCTATTGTATAGATACGAAATAGATTTCTCTTTTAAGAAATAAATATCTTCTACCAACCATAACCATAGGGTCCATAACTCTCTCGTCCACTCGCATAGTCACATAGAAAGTGATTATATAATTGAACCACGATCTCTTTTATGATATTAAATTAAGTACAAAATTGTTGTCGCGACTGCATAAGTTTTCTGTTATTTTACAATGATATTGTTATTTTTTGACATTATTAAATTAAGTAAGAAATTGTTGTTACGACTGTACAAGTTTTATGTTATTTTGCAATGATATTGTTATTTTTTGAATTTTTCTTAAAAAATTCATACGAATATGAATATATATACACACACACAAAAAATGCACACGTGTAAATCTAATTTGCAACAAAATTATACTTAGATTGTCTCATATTCAACAAGATGAGCAAAGAAAGAGAATCCACATGTTTCAAACTCACAATAGGATGTCAATACGACTCCCGTGACGATGAGGCAATGACAACAGTAATAATAATTAAGTCTTCTTTTTAATTATTGGGTAACCCTTGTTATTATTTGATAATGAATAACAATTTTCGTACTTAATAGTCTAGTGAAAATTTCTAGCAAATGAATTTGAATAAAAATTTCTGGATCTGGTCAAAAAATACTACTATCAAGTGAGACATCCAAATTTTGCTTTAATCTTCCCATTGTTGGAAGTTTGGAACTGAACACACCATCTTTTTTTTGTTTGACTGGTTCTTGACCAATTATTCCATCCTATTAGGATTGGTAACTATTCATTTTTCTATGAATGTGTGGGTAAAATTTGAATATTAATTGAATTTGGCTCCATATTTATAATCAAAATCACAAAAAGAAATTGTTTCCTTTTCTGGTAAATACAGGTCAATTTCATCCTACAAGAAGTTAATTTATTTATAATGAAAAAGTCATTTTTGCAACTAACCTCCTTGACGAGTTCTGAGATTTTACTATTTAATTCAGTTGGAGGGAAGATATTAATTGTAGAGAAAAAGTCAAGCCTATCTCTTGATATTTTTAAACAATCTTGACACATGTTTGCCATCATCTCCATACTCATTGGAATATACACTGTTGATAAAAAAGGAGAAAAAAATGGTCGCAAAGTAAGAGGGACAATACTTACCTACTCATTCCTGAGTAGATTTATTTTATTAACTGATTATATTTTCTAATAATAGGTAGATACGTTAAATAAAAAAATAAAATAAAATCGAATCGACCCGCTTCATTGGATAGCCTGTATTCAAACCTTATGTATTTCTTTTCTCACTCTTTCACCCCCTTTGTAGATTCACGCCGTCCTCTCTCCACTATTCTTCTTCCTCTCACCTTTCATGGAATACCATCAATCAATAGAAATCTCTTGGACTATATATCACTCAATAGCAAAGGGTGGGATGTGGGATTACTTTTCTCACTTTTTCTCACGACTTCCCAAGAAGTCAAAACTTCTGACCCTATTTGATCACTATTATCATGATCATATATGCTTTTTAGTACAAATTATTTGTATATAGACAATGTATCGTTGAATGTGTATGTTTGGAGATCAAGAATGCAATTGATGTAATAGCAAATAGATCTTCTTAAGTTTCTGCTACAGCCATGTTAGTAAAAAAAATTTGATTGATTAATTTTCGAAAAAAAAAAAAAAAAATCTGATTGATTTGTTTATTTAGTGGAAAAAAATATTTTATATATCACATTAGATGTTATAAATAACATATATTATATAATCCAATTGAGGTACATTTACAAACCAATTTGAAGATGCAGTAGGGAGAGAATTAACAATACCAGGCCTACTGATTGATTTTGTCATGGGAGAGGAAGAAGAATAGTGGAGAAACTAGAAGGCGGTTAAAGAGAAAAAAATAAATAAAAATAGAGTTTGAATATCGGCTATCAATTACCCCATTGAAACGGGTCAATTCGACTTTATTTTATTTTATTTTTATTAATTTGTTAAATTTGTCATTAAAATTGATGTGCCTACTTATTATTGAAACACATAATCGGTCAGTAGAATTAACCTGTTCACTAGCGAATAGGCAAGTATTGTCCTTATAAGAGGATTCATTATAAAATAATCTTAATGAATTAATAATTGAATAAATTACACTAATATTTTTTTAAAATTTTGAGAAATTACACACCATTTATTTTTTATTATTTTGATATTTTTTAACTTCATTAGTCAATTATTGAAATGTAATTTTGAGTGTAAAAAATATTTTTGATAAAATAAAATGACAGTTTCCTTGAGAGGAAAGGTCATGCTAATACAGTAATTTATCCCAATCTTAGAGGAGGCGAGTGTAATTTACTCATAAAATAGCACGTGCAAAAGATCCATTTTTGAAACCGATAAGGCGCTAGTACACTCCAAAATTAAAAAACGCCACTCAGAAACGACGATATCATAATAACGTTATCCAGATTTTTCACTACCGTCACAGCCATCTGTAACCGTTAGCTCACAGACTACCTCATCACCGTAGGTTTATTAAAAACTTAGTCAAAATTTTACTTAGCCTTCACATCCAACGCTCATCTTTCAATCAATGTTATAAAACTGTACGTCGGTTATTATAAAACTGTCACACACAAAAATTTATTTCGAATCATTATTATCAGCACGACCAACCTGAAAGCGAGCACTGAACATTTATCTCCACTCGCGCACTTCCCAAGTAGATTGAGCGCGTGAAGTTCACCAACATTTCGAATCTTCCTCGAACGTAATAATATCCCCAACTGTCTCTCTCGCTTCTATATATTCCCTCTCCCACTCCAACCCCCTATCTGTTCAAATTCTCCTCTGGTTTCTTTTAACTCTCTCTCTCTCTCTCTCTAGATTCCCCTTTTTAGTGAGAGAAACAAATTCAATTCAAGATGTTTCGTGTAAGCAACAACCTGATCGGTATTCTCAACTTCGTCACCTTCCTCCTCTCCGTCCCCATTTTCGGGGCCGGAATATGGCTCTCTCGCCAGGCCGACTCCGACTGCGAGCGGTTCCTCGAAAAGCCGATCATCGTTCTTGGCGTCTTCCTCATGGTGGTGTCGCTCGCCGGCCTGATCGGCGCGTGCTGTCGCGTTTCGTGGCTCCTCTGGTTCTACTTGGTCGTCATGTTCTTGCTCATATTGCTTCTCTTCAGTTTCACTATATTCGCTTTTGTGGTGACCAACAAGGGTGCCGGAGTGGCGGTGTCCGAAAGAGGGTATAAGGAGTACCGGTTGGGGGATTACTCGAATTGGCTGCAGAAGAGGGTTAATAGTACCAAGAACTGGAACAAAATCAAGAGTTGTTTGAAGGACAGTAAGGTTTGCCAGAGCCTGATTGATGATGGCTCTAATACCCCTGTTGAGCAGTTCTATAAAGAGCACTTGTCCTCTATTAAGGTATATATATATATGTGTGTGTGTGTTTGTGCTTGTTTCTGCAGTATTTCATTTTGATCTTTTGAAATGTTTTATATATCCGTTGTTTTAGATCCGAATCCCCCAATTTTTGCAATATTTTCTGTTTTTCTCCTTCTTTTTTTTTTTTTTTCCTTTTGTTTTCGCTGTTGATTTGATTTTGCATATTTACATTTTCTGCCTCTGCTGTGATGTAAAGGGTTGTTTAAATTGTGTTTGAGTGACTAATAAATGAAAAGGTAATTTGGGAAATTAGTAACCAACTATTTCTTGTCCTCCATTTAGGTATTTATTATATATTTATATGTATGGAGCAATATATGCTTGTTAATGCAGTTTTTGTTTTGATCTTGTGAAATATTTTATATATCCGTTGTTTTATATCTGAATCCCCCAATTTTTGCTATAGTTTCTGTTTCTCTCCTCTTTTTTTTTTTTTTTTTCCTTTTATTTTGGCTCTTGATTTAATTTTGCATGTATAAAATTTCTGCTTCTGCTGTGATGCTTAAAATGTTTTTGAGTTACTAATTAAAAAATTAAATGAAAGGGTAACCAACTTTTTTTTCTTTGTTTTTGTTTTTGAGGAAAATGAAGAGAACCCAAATAGTGATAAACCCAATTCTTCTTGGAAATCTTCAGTCCATGATACCATTTACTTCTTTTCTTTGTTGAATTTTCTACAAATCACACAAATATTGTGGTTTTCTTCAGTAGTTTGTAGTTTATTTTTAAATTAAAAAATGGGTTGCTTTTCGATATAAGAGTTAAATGTTTAGTTAATCTTTGCAATTGCTCCTTGTTTTAAGGAAATTAAAAATTTGTTAATTTTTGGGAATTTTTTATAATTCAATTTTGTGAATCTCTTAAATATTCTGGGTAATGAGAAATTTATAAAAGTTTTCAGTAGTCTTTTATGACTATTTCACTTTAGGATAAAAAAGAAAGCCACCACTCTCTAGAAAAGTGACATGTGTTATTGGGAATCCCCCAATTTTTGCTATAGTTTCTATTTCACTTCTATTTTTTTTTTTTTTTCCTTCTCTGTTGATTATACATATGTACATTTTCTGCCTCTGATTTGATCTAAAAGGTGGTTTAAAATATGTTTCGGTGACTAATTAAAAAAATTAAATGAAAAGGTAACTAAAGAGAAGATCCAAAATAGTGATAATCCCTCCTCTCCTTTGGAAAGCTTTGTTCCATGATACCAGAGATCACACAAATAATGTGGCTTTTGGTCAGTAGTTTGCAGTTTGTGTAGAATTTAAACAATGAGTTGTTTTTTTTTATGTATGACTTAATATTCTAGTTACTATGTGCAATTGTTTCTCGTTTTAAGGCAATTAAAGTTTGTTATTTTTGGGGAATTTTTTTTTTTTTTTTTTTTTTTTTTATAAATTTTGTGAATCTCTTGAATATTCTGGGTAGTTAGATTTTTTTTCCAAACTGTGAGCCTTTTATGACCATCTTACTTTAGGATAGAAAGGAAATCCATCACCTTCTTTTTTTTTGACATATAAATTTTTTATCAGAAACATTGTGATTTGAAAATGGATTGGTAGTTAGTTACTTGTGTTTCTGGATTTCAATTCCCATATTGTGAAAGATACATACTTTTTGTGGAGTTATTAATTGTTGAATCTCCTTTAATTGGATTTTCAATGTGGTGTGCCATCATAGCATTCTACTATTTGTATAATTGTTTGTCAACCTCTTCATATGTTGTGAAATTACAATTTTTACTCTCCTTTTCTTCTTCTTTTATTGTGTTTTTTTGTTTAATTCTGAAATTCATGGATTTGATAGTATTTTCTGGATTTTTTTTTGTGTTATATCCCCTGCCTCCCCAAAAGAAAACTACATGTCATGGTATGTCATTTAAATTAACAATCCTTTTTTTCTCGTCTGCATTTGGTTTCAAAAACCTGCATCGTGCTGGAGTTGCATAAACTTGCAGCCAATTTTTTTGAAACTATAAATTTGACAAAATTTCTCTAACAAATTTCCCTAACATTAGAAAAATGAAAATCTCAAAAGAGATCAAAGACAAAAAGTAAAAAAAAAAAATATCAATTCAATGTCTTTTAGGTGGTTGTAACTAACTGGGACATGTCTTCCTTCCTCTTCCTTGTCATCCTTGTGGGTTGATAACGTAATTTTGAGCTGGTATTTGTGAGCAATGCTGTCAGAATCTGATTTCAGCTTTCTCACACTTACGCAAGCCATTTAGGTTTAGCAATTGGGTTATCTTCATCTCCAACTATAAATTCTAAGAAATGTGTTTTAATAAATATCACATGATGTGGATGGCCTTTACACTTGCCACACACAGACACACACGCACACATACTTTTGTAGATAGTTTTTTCTTTCTGATTGTTGGCTAGCTAAACTTTTTGCTGATTCGATTTTTATATTTCGAAAATATTTCTCTAACAGATATCCCTAACATTAGAAAAGTGAAAATCTCAGAAGAGATCAGAGTCCAAAAAATAAAAAATAAAAAATGAAGGCTTAGTTTCATCAATTCATGCCCTTTTAGGTGGTTGTAACCAGCCAGAGCATGTATTCCTTCCTCTTCCCTGTCTCCCTTGTGGGTTGATAAAGTTTCGTTGAATTGGTATTTGTGAGCATTGCTGTTAGAATCTGATATCAGCTTTCTCACACTTATACAAGCCATTTAGGTTTAGCAATTAGTATTTCCTCATCTCACACACACTCTTTTGTAGATAGTTTTTTCTTTCTGATGGTTGGCTTCCTGTGCTTTTTGCTTGCTGATTCGATTTTCGTATTCTGACAGTCTGGCTGCTGCAAGCCATTGACTGACTGCAATTTCACATATGTTAGCCCCACCAACTGGACCAACACAGGAAGCCCATCACTCACCAACCCTGACTGCAATGCATGGAGCAACGACCCAACCATTCTGTGCTACAACTGCCAGTCGTGCAAGGCTGGGCTGCTCGACAACATCAAGAGCGATTGGAAGAAGGTTGCCGTCATCAATGTCATATTCCTGGTCATCCTCGTTGTGGTGTACTCCATCGGCTGCTGCGCATTCAGGAACAACAGGGAGGACAATGCATGGAAAGGGCACCCTTGAGATCATTTTCAATGGTTTTAAGTTTATGTTAGTTTGAACTGTGTAGAGATGTAGAGCCACGTTTTAGGTTTTTACTCTCATGTGTTAGTTGCATTCTGTTCTAATCATGAAGTCTATGTTCCATTTCTTGTATAGTAGTTTTTTATGGGTTGATTTGAAACTTATTCAGAACATGTTAGTTTTTTTGGATATATATATTTGAATCCTAGGCACCATGTTTGCAATGGTTCTTTATTATATAGCTTAATTTGTATCTCTTTATTTTCTGATTAATTGTGGTTCGATGGATCACCTGCGTCTCACACTACTTGTTGGTTCAGAGCTTTAGATTTAATTGTGACAACAATATTGCCTCACTGACGTGTGTGAATGAGGTAAACCAAATTGAAAGTACCAAAGTTGATTGGATGAAGCTAGAGATGCAGTTCACACACTCAAAACACACACTGCACTACATCCACATCTAATTGACTTTATCATCAAGAGAAGACAACGTTGGAATGCTGTGGATTGTTGTGACTCATGCAATTGTATAACATTGAAAACATAAAACGGACCCTCAAAATGAATAAAACCAATAAGGCCATTACAAAACAAACATGTATACTCCGTATTTTCCATAACAACAAACTATAAATGAACTACAGTAGCACAGAGTGTTCGACACATTGGGCAGCAGTTGTTTCTAGGTAACCATTTGAAGATGCAATCACAATGGAATACATGCGAACATGGTGTCGTTGCAACATCTATCCCCACCGACAACCCTTCCAGACATATGGGACACTTATCAGCTCTTGATCCATCATCAATCAATCTATCCACCTTCACTGCAACCTCAATTTCTTTTAAACATATGGATTCAGTAACAATTGATTTACTATCCAGAAAATTGTTTAGAATATCCAAAACTTCATCCCTTGCCTCCGAATAAATCCCCTCATCATCATCATCCATTAAGTCTTCATCTTCTTCTTCGACATTTAAATCGATCGAATCATCATCGTCGTCCGTGTCCTCAGCTTCCTCTTCTTCTTGATCATGATCATGATCATGATTTTCCTCCACTGGTAAGGTATTTGATGAACCCACTTCAACGTTTCCGTATTCAACGCAGCCATTGTTATATTCTTCTTCTTCTTCTTCGTCATCTCGAAAATCTTCTGCAGAATGAGTGCAGTTGAAAACACATGAGGTACTCTCTACGGAAACATCTACAACGATGACGATGCCATGGTTTCTTGAAGGAAGAAAACGAAACTGGAAATTATCAAAGAGCCACTTAGATACAACTTCCGAGAGAATATGAGCATTACTCTCTTTCAAGAAAACTTCTGTGAAATCAACCATGGAGTCTTGAGACACTAAGCTGTGGAGAAGAAATGGGAAATTAAGTACCTTCTTTATTGTCAATTCAGTTTTCACTTGTCCGACAACCATATTAGTTGATACACGAAGTATTAACAATCCTCCCAAGTCATCCCAAACATCATTCTTGGAAATCATTCTTTGATTCCATTCGAACACCCGAATTTGAACATCATTGATGTTCTCAATTACAGCCATCGACTCTGTCTCTCTCTCTCTCTCTCTAGTCGTATATAGAAACTACTTTCGCGGGTTGTGAGCCAGCATAAAACAACTAGTCTGGGAGGGCCAGAAGCAAATCAAAGGAGCGTCGACTGCACCCTTATTCCTTATTCGCTATAGATCGAACGAGAGAAGCAAATTATCCGAATACAAGC
Organism: Cornus florida; assembly: GCF_030987335.1. Lineage (NCBI taxonomy): Eukaryota > Viridiplantae > Streptophyta > Magnoliopsida > Cornales > Cornaceae > Cornus > Cornus florida. Next base: position 84,913,662 of record NW_026775580.1, on the reverse strand, counting down.
GAAGTCCCCGGGCCCACGTTCTCGACAGATGGTGATCGTGATCGTGATCGTGATCTCCGGGAGCAATGGTTTTTTAGAAGCTTTGCGAAAGATTTCGGAACAGGAGTCAGAGGTTCTTGTAGGCGGTAAATAGAAACCAGAAGCACCGCCTTTCTTTATTTGGTTATACCCAACCCTAATTGCCACCGCCTCTCTTTATTGGATGGTAAAAAAAAAAAAAAAAAAAAAAAAATTGGTCGTGAGCATTCTAAGAAGATTCATTGCGTAAATAATCTTAATGAATTAATAATTGAATAAATTACACTAATATTTTTTAAGATTTCGACAAATTATACACACATTAGAAGAAATGTCTTTTGATTTTTTTAAACGATCTTGATCCGTGCTCCCCCTCATTTTAGTATACCCCTATTAATACTAATTTGATGGTAAATAAAAAATAGGTCGCGAGCATTATAAGAGGACTATTGTGTAAATAATTTTTAGGTGTTTGTGGAATTTGATGAAATTTTGATTCAATTTTTTTAGTTATTTTTCTCAAATTCCACAAATTTCAAAACAAGTTGTGATTTATATTTGAAACCGTTTCTTAGACTACATAAACTTTATTTATGATTATCCTTATGAAATGTCTAAGGTTTCTTCTTAATTTCGGTTAATTTTAATTTTACGAATCTCATATATATATTTAATGAAACAAGTTATGATTTATATATGTTATAAATATGTTCCTAGACTATATGAAATTCAATTGTGATGCTAGTTAGCTTGGTTTACCTTTAATTTAAGTTCATTTACGAATCTTATATATATATATATATATATATATAATGAAATATGTCGTAATTTATGTTAAAAATGCATTCTCACACTATATGAAATTTAGTAATGACGGTAGTTATGAAATGTGGTGCTCATTTATCACTAAAATTGGAGGTGTTACTAGTAGAAAATGATTGTTAAAGTCCTTTTAGTAAGATTTTAAAGTACTTTAACATGTTAATTCAACTTCCCATATATCAAAGAACAAATATATAGAATGCCCACCAAGAAAATAAGTGATTAAAATGTCCAAGGATACAAATAAGAAAGTGCATACCATTGGTTCTAAAATGGATTTTCACAAGGTATATAAACCTTGCTTTCCAAAATTTTGAATGGTATTTGATGAGAGAAGGTTCACGGGGCATCGAAATAAAAATACAAAATTTCAAATAAAGAGTTATTAGATTTAGTCGAACATAAACTTCCCCATAGCAGCATGAAACAACTCCAAAGTATTTGTGAAGAGTTTAGGAGAGGCTACCACATTTTCATTCTTGGCTAGAGGTGGTTGGTATGGTTGATAGCAAAACTATGAAAACAATTACAGAACTGGGCCAAAATGTTGGGGCAACACAAAAGAACATATATCAAATAATGATTAGACGGTTGGGCTCTTGGGCCGCCACGAAAATAGGCCCACAAGCAGGGATTGCCTCTCAGCTTCTGACGACGGTTGTTCTTTATGGTGTTGCCACCTGTTGCAACTGCTTTAGATGGCCTACACACGTTGTGCTCTTATTTTACAGCCACGTGTCCCCAACATCCCCAACCTTTACCTTCTCAGTACAGAACCTTCGAAAATTTGAAACTGAAAACTGTACACTTTCACAGTCTAGGGTTTGTAAAAATGGCCTTGAGAGTTCACAGTACGATACTTAAGAAACGTAACAAGAAGGGGCTGTTGAAGAAAGTTGTTGACTATCTGAAATCAGATTCTTACATGTTTGCCCCTTTGATTTCTTCTCCAACGTTTGATTTCTCCTCACCAACTACTTCTAGCACTGGTAATCGTTTCTAGATTAGTATATACCAATTATATATATGTGCGTTTATGTATTTATTTAGTGCTGTGTATGTTATATGGTAATGGGTTTTTAAAGCTTTGATTTGATGGAATGTTATTGTATATGTTTTTAGGAGTCGAGACAGAGAAACCCATTGAGGAGAAGAACAAGAAATTGCTGAAGAAGGTTGGGGATTATCTGAAATCTGATTGCTATATGTATGCCCCATTGCTTGTTCCTCAATCATCAGTTTCTGCTACAACCAGGAGAGTCAGTCCTAATAAGGGTATGATTTCTTCTGTTTTTCTTATCGTCTTTCTATTTGATCATTGTAATTAAATTAATCATTATATATATATATATATATATATATATATATATATATATATATATATATATTTCCCATGGGTGTTTGAACAATACTTCCTTTTTGTTTATGATGTTATATTGCTACCCACGCTTCGGCATGATCTCTTATGAACCACTATATATCTGAATTGCACAATCTTTTAGAGTAGAAACTTTGATGTGCTATGTCATCTCATTTATATATGCTGTGATGTTGATTTGCTACACATGGTGGTGTGATCAATAGATTGAATTTCTTTTCTAGATGGATCAATGGATTGAAATCCTTACCTATCAAAAAAAGGAAAAGAAAAAAAAAAAAGAAAGAAAGATTTTTGTTATAGTCAATTCTTTTTAGTGTTGCTAATGAAGGTAGCAACTAAGGATAATTTGCTAAAATAGCAATTGGCTTGCTGAAGTGTTTCTGGCTGGGTTTGAGACAGTCTAGGATATGAATCACTTGGAAATGAAATTGTTTAATTTTCTTGTGCTCATGTCACTTTTGTTTTTGGTGTTTTTAAAGATTTTATTGGTTGAATGTAAACATGATACCTGAGATGTGTTCAAGGTTGCTACAAAAGAACAGTCTCCTAACTTATGGGGGGGAAGCTGGAAGATCGAATCCATTATTAAGATGACGTTAATAATGGGAGATCTGAAGCTGCAAAGAAAATTGGAATCGAAGTGATGAGATAAAGCGATAAAGGCTTTGGATTTATGTCACCAAATTATTTTTCTAGTGCTTACAAAACTTCTGTATAAAACATGGAAGCTTACATTGAATTTACATACGCCCTAAATTACGTCAAATCCAAATGAGAATAAAGCATGTGAACGAAATTAAAAAATCAGAACATATTGCTGCTTCCATTATATCTTACTACGAGTGCAAGTGTTAGACATTGAACTAGAGTTTGATATTGTTTTTAGTTTTCTATATATGCATATAGAATGTTTTTGGAGGCATGTCAAAATATTAATTTTGATGGTATAAAATATGAAAATGTAAATACTGTAGATAATTTGAACGGTTATATGTTATTTGTATGGGTGATTACTTGGGGACTTTGGCAATCCCCTGGGAATAGGCTAGGTTTGCAACAAGTGTTGATTTTCATTTTTGGCAAACATGGTTTGAACTTACGTAATTTGTATATCTTGGTGATTCCATGATAGATGATATTACAAAAATAAATGAGAAGAATTTATGATTTAGAAATTAAGTACTAGTCAACATTATAAAATGTGGGTGAAAGGGAATTTATGAATAAGTTCATCTATTCTAGAATGACTGTTTGAAGTGTGAGTAAAAGCTTCAGATGTTCAAGATTTCCAACGCTGAAAGGGAACTTCTTCGGTCAAAAGATTTTTTTCCCTTGTTTAATGGTGGTAGGAGTTTTTCTGCATGCCTAGATTTCAGAACATAAGCCTATTGAATTCTCAATCTGTTGAATTCAGTGAGATGAGAAAACTGTACGAGTTGAATCTATGACCGATATCCTTTCTAATTAATTCTGGTTCTTATATTGATTCCGCAAATTGATGATTGTGGAGAGGTTGCCTATAGTAAATATCCAAGTTATCCTCCTTTTCATTTGGTAAATCTTATGTCGTATTATGTCATGATCTATACGTTGTAGAAGCCAGGTCGAAGGAGAAAATCAAAGTTATAGTAGTCTAATGGTGGTTGTTTATCATGCTAAAACAAATGGGTGATATCATGCCAAATTAAATCCCTGGTTATAACTAAAATATGCCATCTACCTCATTTAACAGGCATAATTCAGGGAAGTTGTTGTCAAATTTTCTAATTCCAAATAATATGTTTAGCATAGGGGAATTGTAGGCAAATTTTCTTTCCACCTAGAGAGTGATTAGTGAAGTTATAATCACAAATCGTATGTTTTTTTTTTTCCCCAACTAAATTGTATGTTTATAATGGGGAAAAATTGTAGTCAATTTTTTTTTTCACCTAGAAAATGATTCTAATCCCAAAAAACAAGTTTTATTATTTTAGTAGGAACTTCTAATGGATTTTGAATGGCCCATTTTTCCTCTAGTATTGTTCATGTTGAAGGATTTATATATTTAAGTTACACCCTCTCTAATAGCTTAAGCTTTTGGAGTAGATGGTAGTTAACATGGTATTAGAGCCAATGGTCTTGAGTTCAAACCTCACCACCACCCTAGTTAAAAATTGAAAAAACATATGTTGGACCAAAAAGAAGGCCACAAGCGAGGGGGCGTGTTGAAGAATTTATATATTTAGATGGTAGTTGACAGTTCAGTTAGTTTAAAAAGTTTATGAGGTCTGGTTTGGGAGTGTTGGAGTGTTTTTGGTTGTTAGGGCCTCTCTTAGAAAAGCATTCCCAATAAATTGGCACAAGGTTGGTTTAAATACTTCCTTGCGATGTATATGGACATCCAACTTATCTAGCTTCTGGTTATATTCTATGGTTGGATACCTTATTTTCTTATCTTAGTGCATGATCTAGGCTTTATAGGAGTGTAATGGGTTCTTTTGGTTTTGGTTGACAGACCATGATGCCCACGAAGTAGGTCCGTTGGCTGGGAAAAACATTGATCAACCCCAAGGTAATATCTCTGAATTTCGGTGTGAGAATATTACTTGGCAAAGCAGAGCTTGTGCTTTAATTTTTGAAGTTTATAAAATCAAGATTATTGCCAAAGAAGTGGTCACCAATAACTACTGCTGATTATTCTGACCATGGCCTAATTAATTTTAAGAACCATAATTTTTTTAGAATGGGAGTGTTAGAAGAGACAGTAGACTTCACATTTTTTTGTCAATAAAGAAAGTTTTCTTCCATTTTATACACTCAAACCCCTTTATGCATATAGAATAAAACCGGGTCTGGAGATAGGTCAAATGCCTTCCTTTTTTTTCTTCTTCTTTTTCTCTTATTTGTTTAAAGCCGATGTCAAGTGTCTTGTATACAACAATTTGATTTTGTTCCTTGTCAAAGTTATTTTGTCTTTTTATTTTTGTTCTTTGTTTTCCATTGACACTCTGGTTCCAAATAGTTTACTAACCTCTTTCTTTTTAATTTTTTTTTCTTTTTATGCATATTTCAATTTGTTGGAAATAGTAGTCTTATAGCTTATATATTTTTGGCCTCTAAAGTTGTAGGATTATATAATATTTCGTTCTTTCTGATTTCAGGAGCAACTTGGTATCTGAAAAGGGTGAGCACAGCAATTTCAGCTGGGAAAGTAACTAAGAAAAAGAATCAACCAATCAAACAGACAGCAAATGTTATTGGAGAGGCCCAATCATTGGGTGGCTATCCTCTAGAAAGGAACAATATAGTTAGGCGAACTACAACACATAAGGAGATGGTGAAACATATGGTCCACCAAAACTGTCGCCCTTCCTCTGTGCCAGGTCACATTCAATGATTACATAAAATTATATGTTTTTCGTGATTGCTTCGGATTATTTTCTTTTTATTTTGTGTTATCTTACTGGTTCATTGGATCACTTGAAGTTGCTTTCAGATAGATCTTCCATTCTATAGGTTCATTTTCTTCAAGGAGAACCATTTTCTGGTTAATAGCATCATGGGTGATTTGTTTCAAAGAACCTTAGTTAAGACCACTGCATGATATATATACGTTCTGTTGTGTCCAGACAATTAAAATTGATTATTTTCTCAAAAGCCATATTCCTTTCAATCATCAGACGTACAACCATAAATATCTTATCCTGTAAATGAAGGATGGTTGATGCCCGATTCATTTTGCATCCAATTAACCACAGCACTATTTTTTTGCTGGCTCAAATCATAACCCTGAAAAGTCTAAGAACTGCTTCTTGTTCTTTTTTTGTCACCTTTGTTGACAATGGTGATGTTGGGCCTCTTACCATAATTCAGAAAAATTCTCTGGGGGTGGTCCAAAGGGGTTCGAACTCCTAACCAGGTCAGGATGTGAGGTGAGAGTATTGCCATTAGGATATTCCTTTGGGGTTCTAAGAACTGGAATTCTAGCCCTATTTATTTTAGAAATAGAAGTAGGTGATTGATACAAGAATTTGCTACAGAACAGAGTCCTATATTTTTATTTAGTTATTTATTTTTCTGGGTCAGCTGTGGAATTCTTAGTTCTTCCAAATCCACAATGATCGGAGTCAGTTATTTCTGATTATGCATAATATAATGGATTTTGTATGTTATTACTAGGGACACTTTAGACTTACTGATCATCATCCTTGTAACAGGAAAAGGGATAATTGAGAAGGAGCAAAGGAAAGTGCTTGTTGAATGAAGAAATAACTGCCTGTTTTAGATGTAAAGTAACTGACTGAATGTGAACAAATTGTATATATATTGAACAGGAATGTGCCTTGTAATTTAAAAAATAAATAAATAAATAAAGGACTGTTGTGACAAATTCTAGACTAGTGTGCAACATTTTTTTAAAAGTTTATTGTTCTGGTGGCTTTTTTTTTTTTGGGAGTGCATAACTATGGGTTTCAAAAATCTGAATTTGATTGAATCGGCCAGATTTTTTTTTATGAAGGGGTGAGCTGCTCTTAAATTCGATGTTGTGGGATGACTGCATATATACTCTGCTGGTTGAAGTTGAACTGCTTTTCTTCTTCTTCTTCTTTTCTCTCTTTTTATTTATTTATTTATTTGGTATATAAAACTTGAACTGTTCTTGTCCATATCTCAATGTTTTTGTGACGTGTACTTATATGATTGAAACTACTTCAATCACAGTGATTTCCCTATCAAAGTGATTTCCCTATCAAATTGTCTGTGAGAGAGAGACTTGTAACAAGTCTTTGATTGGATGTTTTTATTTAGATTTTTATTTCCGTGTTAAGTGTGTTAGGTTGTTTTTGGTCGGGATCATGTTCCTGAACCATTTAATAATTTCTCGAAAGAGAGTATGATATAGGCACATATATTAGGGTTCATGATCTTCAAATTGCAGTAGAGAAACATGTCATCACCAGTCAGACAATCTCATCCGTTCTATTTCAAACCGATCAAAATCTGAGGGTATTCTTGAAGAATGAAACCCAACTAGGTCTCTCTGCTTTAAAATATTTTTCTTGAAGAAATAATAATATGTCTAATCTTTGGGGGGTGTTAGTATTTTAAGGGCTAGAATGGCTTTCATTTTATTATATTGTTTATTCATAACACAAGGAATCTAAAAATTACAGATTGGATAGCGTGATGCTTTCTTCTTGGCGACGGAATGTCAATTTTTTATCATGCATTTTATTAGCAATAAGAAAAAAGGTTAATTTCAGTGACACTTCTTAAGGTTTGATCAAATATTATATTGAAATAACTTTAGAAAATTGTTATCACTCATGTTACAAACATTTTTTACGTTTTTTACTCACACCTCAAACTTTTGACACTATGTAAAATGACTTAAATGCCCTTGACTTTGTAAAAAAAAAATCTTTAACCTAAAAAAATATATTAAAAGACTAAACTATCTCTAAATGTATTGCAAATTACAATTATATATATATATATATATACTCGTATATATTTGAGGTAATATGTTTTTTACTCCCCCAACAACCACCTCTTACACCACCACCACCGCAACTGGTAGTTGCTGTAGCCCCACGACGGTGGCGACAATACCATCCCTATCCCATAACTGTCACCACCACCTCACCCCACAATCACTTGAAGAAACCGCTTCCACCATCACAACCAACAACTAACAGCGACACCACCACCACGATCTCCGCCCTTATATCCACCACCTGATCTCCGCCGGACACACACCCATCAACAATGCCTCTCTGTTGAGAACAAGTGGTATAATTTGTTGTTCTGATGGATTATTGTGTCCGGAGGTGGAATAAATTGTAGTAAGGGAAAAGTTGAAAAGGGAAACAGAGTATTTCATTATCTTTCTGATTGTTCTTGTTGGACTTTTGGGAGGTCGAAGTTTGGTGTGTGTTGATGTTGCATAGAATGGAACAAACCCTGAATGAAAAATTAGGGTTTATGAATTCAATCGACGAAGAGAGCAAATTAGGGTTTGGTTAATAAACTTGGTGGTCCGAAGACTCAAAATTGGCGTCGACGACAAAGCACTTCGACATCGTATCTTTTTTAGGTGAAGCAATCCAAAGGCAATGACCAAAGCTGTGATGACGAATCGAAGAAACCAATTGAGATGCTGCTATAGGAAATCCAAAAACATGCATCGACAACTCCACTTAGGTTCCAGATTGAAATTTCTAGGAATTTTCATAGATGAATTGAACTAAACTGCCAGAGAAACACCATACGCATATGTATATGTGTGTATGTATGTGTGTATATATATATATATATATGACTATTTTCTCTCTACTTTCTCATATTTCTCTCTCACTAGTTATGTGTTCTACATTCAACAAACAAGGAAACTTCATGTATATTTTTCCTTTTCTTTCCAAATCCTTCTGAGGAAAGGACAAGAAACCAAAAGAATTGTTTATGAAAATAATAATAATAATAATAAATCATTGGTGATAAAGGGCGACCACTAGTGAATTTGGTGGTGGAGATAAAAGAAGAGGTAGATTAGCTAAAAGGTCGATTCATCTGGCAATGATGGTGTGGTGGTAGGAGTGGTTGGCGCTGGAAGAGAGAGTGTGTGAGTGGTGTGGCCGGCGCTGGAAGAGAGAGTGTGAGTGATGAGTAAAGGTGAGGGCAATGTGGGTAATTTCGTCCTTATACAATTACGATGTTTTAAATTAAAGTGCATCAAAAATGAGGGTAAAAATGTCATTTCACACTCATTTTGACAATGTTAATGACGAAAAAGTGATTTGGGATGTAAGTGATAATATTTTTCGAAATATGTTTCAAAGTGATATTTGACTAAACTTGAAGGAATATTAGTGAAATTAATACTTAAAAAAAGAATCAAAAAAATTGCAAGAAAATACCATTTTATGCATTTTTTTTTTCCTAAATAACTATTTTATGCCATTTTATGCATTTGATTAGCATAAAATATAATAATTTACCTGAACACTAGTCATTTACTGCATTGTTTTATCACATTATTAGATGAAAAATGTGTACCTTGATGTCAGGGAAACTAGCTTGCTCTGGACCATGTAATTTGATATTTTTTAAAAATATCATTTTTAGGGGCAAGTGGTGGATCATCAACCATGTAATTAATTGCCTAAAATGCTTGTGTGATAAGTTCAGAGAATGCAACAATGAAATGTGTGATATAAAGTGTTGTCTGGTTATTTTTGGTGGAGGTTGGGATAAAACCATTTATGGGAGTCTAGTGTCGAGCTCATGAAACTGTCAACTTGATTGAAATGCGTTGATTTATTAACAGTTATGCTACATGGAGTAGGCCTAGGTGGGCTTGACACCATACATGTTCCCAAGACTTGGGTCACATCTCTCCCTCAAAACCATGAACCATCTCATTTGAAATCACATCATGTATACATACTTTGCCAACTTCCAAGGGCAGTGTGCATGTACTGTCATGGCTGACAACTCCGATGTGATAACTTATTTATCTAATACATTGTCATTATCAATACTTTTAATTTGATTACTTTCCAGCATATTGAACCGTTTAATACTACAAATATACATTTTAATTTCATTCCTACTTTCAATTTTAAATCTTCACTCTTTTGTTTTGTTTTCTGGTGGCCCTAATGGATTGCTGAAATTTAAAAGGAAAATTGCACAAAACTCATCTTTCAATTTCAATTTTTGGCACAAAACTTTTGCACACCTAAAACCTCTTGATGTTGTAAAGTGATGTGATTATAATAAAAGTATCCCTTAATATAAATTTAAGGTTTTTTTTCCATATTTAAAATTTAAGTTTTCTATAAAATGATTTTCATATTATGTTTTCTTTTTCCTTTTAAATTTTTTTTTTTTTTAACATAGAACTTTAAGAAAAATTTAAAAAATTACACAACATTAAAGTAATATTATAATGACAGAAATGACCCTTAATATAAGACCACTTTGATAGACAATGGCGCTGGAAAGGAAGGATGATTTGTTTTGAAGGTGGGTTTTCTGAGAATTTCTTGCGCCAAAACAATACAAAAAGATATAAAGTTGTAGAGATTTAAAGAATGGGAACAAGAGATGTGGTAGAATCTCGTTATAACCCTGAACAGGAGCTTTTTTTTGATATTTTGTTTTATTGATAATAGCGTTGAAGTGGCAGACTACTATTGTGAAGCACCAATATTATCACCCTTAAAAAAAATAAAAAATAAAAAATAAAAAGTTAGTTGCATTTGATTGATCAAATAATAGAACCCAACCGATTCAACTCACTTAACCAAAAATCGAAAAGTCACTCAAATTTTGTACAGTTACTTGCACTTGTCTCTGACATAATATGTCATATATATATATATATATATATATATATATATATATATATATATAATATAGCTAAAGAGCCTTGTGATTATAGGTACTGTTTTTTTCCTGGCATAGGGTTTTTCTTGAAAGAATTAAGCCAAGGACATGCAGCCAAGTCCTGTTATGGATTGACGTGATAGACCATTATTACATACTGCTACATTAGATGGATTTACATATGTGTGTGTGACTGTGTGAGTGTGAGTGTGTGTGTGTGTGTGTGTGAGAGAGAGAGAGAGAGAGCGGGGTCGATCTGTTAGAGAGTTGTATAATTTAATGATCATGCAGATACACGTGCATGGGTTGATAGGTGCTTGTGCTTGAGTTCAGACCGACTTGGGAGTCTCTTTCTTGCGTTGGAAACTTGTGGCTGAATTTATCTCTCAGGCCAAAATCCTACAAGTACCTATCGCTTGCATCCATTATTATGGGTAAGAGATAAGATGTGAACCAGATTTTCCACAAATACATGTCCTCCTCCTCCTACTCTCTCTCTCTCCTGCCTTCCTAATTCCCATTCATTCACTGCACCAACATTTTCATTTCTCAATCATGCTTATAACCAGACGAAAATATGTATCAGATCGATGGCTACGTACACACCATGTGTCAATATATATATATATATTACATAACTATATATATGTGTGTGTGTGTCAATATATATACCACACACAAATATATATAGTATTAAAATTTTAAACATATAAAAAAAGAATGTATTAATTATTTATATTCTCTAACACATTTCTTCACATATGATTATTTTTGTTCTAATTACCATTACTCTAATTAAAAAATTAAGTTATTAAAAAAAGGCATATATGTGTGTGTATTATAGAAGCTATATATACAAAATAGAAACCAAATGGATCGAGCTCAACCTAATATGTTACTGTGAGGGTCATTTTTTTTCTTTTTAGGTGGCCTAAAAAACTTGTTTGTCGAATTCCGTTGATGTTGACACTAGAAAATAGGGATTATTTTTCGTCCTACAGTTTGTTTTGACAAGTATTAGAGATGGGAATTTGACCTTCTAATAACTTGCCAAAAAGAAAAAAAAAAAAAAAAAAAGTAAAAAAAATTGACCTTTCAATTTATAAGTGTCTTAAGTTATCCCCTCTTCAATCCCATATAAGCAAGACACTTTAATTTCTTAATTGATATAAACCAAATCTAATCGAATGAATGGAATTGGTATTTTTTTTATTTATTTATTTTTTGTCAACAATGATAGTGTTAGTCTTCTTAAAGCAACTTATAATATATCACTGGAAATATATAGTCCTCCATTATACATGCACGGTGTAATTACTTAGAAAAAATTTCTAAGAAACGGCACCAAAAGGATTAGAACTTTCAACCTCCAGGGCTTGAGTTGATAAAATATATTTGTAAGGACAAAAACCTTTATAAGATATTCGAAGACAGAATATAAAGTAGGACATTAATTTAACAATTGCAAAGGAATACAAACAAATATAACTTGGAAAGAATATTTAAATATCCTCTTCTGATATAACCATTGGCATTTATAGTTCGTAACATATTGATCCCTAGGAATGCTTGTTTGATTCATTAATTAATCATTTCACTTATTATTATTAATTTCATGACCTTTTTGTCATTGAGTATCAGTAATACTTTGCTTGAGTGAGAACAGGGTTGGGTGTCCTAAGACTTAATAGTAGTAAGTGACAAACCACCAAAACCCTTGTTTTAAGGGATCACGACACTAATCAAATGGACCCTTTATGGACTTTTTGACTGTAAAGTGTTGTATATATTAAAACAGTACTGTACCTTTGACTATGACTTGTAATAACGCTTTGTACTTTGGTAGAAAAAACTGTTGAGACAAGCAGCAATGGCATTCATGTGGCTTACCATCTCATTAATTCCAATTTCAATTATAGGGGAATTTAAAATTAAAAATAAAAAATCAAAATTGCAGGACCTCTAGAATGTTTAGGCTTCATTTGAATATGTAAGGAGAGAAATAAAAAGAAAAGATAATATTAGGTATGAGAGAAAAGAAAGTTAAGAAAATAATAATAATAATTTATATCTATGTTTGGATAGACAAGAGAGAGAAAAAAAAAAAAAAATTATTAATATTCTTGTTTAGATAAGATAGATAAAAAATAAAAAGAAAAATAATAGCAATCGAATTACAATCATATCCTCTATTTATAATTTTGGAGGTGATTCTTCAAGTCAATGTTATAATTTTAGAGACTAATTTTAACATTATAAAAATATCATTAATTCATTTTTCTTTCCTTCCTGCTTTTCCCAACAGGAGAGATTTGAAAATATAACCATCCCTTTAAATCATTTTCAATCCTTTCTTAATTTTCTCCTCGAATCCTCCCATCCAAATGTAATATTCCTCGTCTTCTCTTTTTTTTTTCCAGTCTCCCCAAATCCTCCCATCCAAACTATGCCTAAATAACATGATCTTCCCTATCAATTTAAAAATGATACTGACATTTCCTATCTGTGCTGTCAGTTTATCAAAGGTATGAAATGATGATTATAACATTGTACTTTTTTATTTTTAAATACAAAATATTTGTCTTTTCAAGTTTTTTAAGGGTAAAATTGGGCTTGGCAAAAGTGTGTATTTGCTTTATTATAAAAAATATATATTATAATAATAATAAGTAAATTTCAAGCATTATTACATCAAGAGACAATGGTGACAAATTCTATGACAGGCGCGGAGATCGGAATTATAGGGAATGTTGGTATTATTTTTTTAATTAAATTTGAGGTCCCTATTATTTTGAAGGTCAATGTAATTTATTTTTAAAAAAAAAAAATTATAATTTTGAAAGGAAAAAAAAAGAGTCAATAAAAGTTTTCAAAAATTTGGTCAATTTTGACAAATTTTGATAAAAGTTGTTAATATCTGAAGCGTGTAGATAACTAAAAATCCCAAATTCCCAATATAAAATAAAAAATGAAAAAATTCAAAGAAGACATCATTTGTCATGTCATAAAGTAGCTAGCATAAGATGATGAATTCGGTATTCTAAAAATAGTTATTTATTTCAATGAACCAATCCCGAGATTAGTTTGTTTGACAACAATAAGAGGCTACGTCTCAACTTTTGGACCTATAATAGAGGTGGTAATTAGGGGTACCTCATGATTGACGCCTGAAGGACTGTATACCTTTGTTCAGACAATGTGGGAGCCCATCCCATGTGTGCACATGCGCTGCCATTACCATTAAGATCAGATAATGTGTGTGTGTGTGTTACTGTGTGTGTCACTGTGTGCGTTTTCCGGGACCAGCATATTTATATATTTGCCCAATTTCACTGCACATTTGTCAATTGAGTTCATATTCATATTTTCACATCAACATATCTTAGACTAAATACGATCAATTTCATTTCTACTTCTATCTAAATACGATGAACTGATTTAGTGATTGATTTTCTAATAAGACTTATAACGGATGCACTTTTAACATACAATTTTTAATAAAATTTTAAATTTGATAAAATGGATTTCGAAACAGACTATCCATTTTATTATGTCTTGGTAAGGTGTTCATGAAAGTCCTCATGAACGGGCAAACAAACTACTTGAGCAAACACTAAACAAATTTTTTTCTTCCAAGCTAACACTAATCTAAATTCATAAATCAACCTCTATATGATAAGTTTTCTCAATCTCAGTTAATATATAAGGTTTCTTGGTAACCCTATGATGTGTTTAGAAAAATTAATACTATTTATAGTGATAAACTCGTGGTTCGCCATATTAGTTAATACGCGACGTATTGGTCAGTTCCTAACCATTTTTTAAGAGTCCGATACTTTTACACACCTTCATGAACCAGCCAGTTTGCATCGATATTCCTCCAAGTCCGTTATACTGCGAACATAAGTGATACCACAACCGATACTGTAACTACGTACCATGTGACAGACATAATAGTAAAAATAATATAAAATTTTCCCTTTCCTTCTCTCCTAATAAATAAAATAGGTGTAACGCCCCTAGTTCCATGATCCAGTGCATTAACTAAGTAGATCCAAACCCGACCAGAGAATTTGGGTAACAAATGCGGAAGCTAAGGGTAAAATGGTCATTTCATAACAAATATAAAGGATGGGATGTATATCATTGGATAACTAGCTCAAAATCCTACAATTTTAGCTCAAGAATGAACCAATTCGAATTTACAATGCATAAATGATGTGCTAAGTGCTCCAGCACTGAGAGTCAATGCTCGAGCATTGAAAAGAAGTGCTTAAGCACAAGAAAGTAGTGATCTAGCACTAGGAATGTTACGATGATGAAATCTCTGGAAAAGGAGAGCTCAAGCTCAAGAGGCCAATGCTCGAGCTCTTGAAGAAAATGCTCGAGCACTAGAAGTTTGTGCTCGAGCATAGAGGGTAATACTCGAGTACTGAGGTTAGTGCTCAAGCTCAAAAACCCTAAAAAAGCCACAAACTCACCAAAAAAGATGTATAAGACCCGGGCACCCCCCCTTGGTATCCTATAAGGTCCTAAGCACAACCGAAACCCGTCACAAACATCATAAATCAAGTGTGTGTGCGCAATACTCATACAAATGTGCAATTTACGAACAAAAATATACATTGAAGAGAAATGGCTCCTTAACCTCATTACATCATTCGTCATGGTATTAAATGTAAACAAGTAAGCGTAAAAATGATTCGGGAACTCCAAACTATGCAAGTGAGTTCCCGGCTCATATCCTTCTTCAAAAGAATACTACATTTATCCAAAATAATACATGTCCATTACTACACATGGCATACAAGAATAAAAAAATCCCCAACCGAGCTAGGGGTGAGAGGTCCCCTCTCAGGCAATGCCCTTACTTGAAAAAGATCAAATCAACAGGGTTGGGCAATTTACTAGGTTTCATTGCCCTGTAAGAAATGCATTATGGAATTAAAATAGGTTTCATTGGTCTCACAAATGTAGCACATGATATACAAGTATGGGACAGTCCTCATAACATTTAATTCAAGGGTAATTTTAAAAGATCATCTTAGATCTAGCAATTAAATTGAAAATGACAATTCCATTCAAATATATATAATATATAAGATAATATAATAGGGATAACTTGGATACACACACACCCCTGGTCATACATATTACATGCAATATCGGTAAAATAGTTATTCTCGATCTATTAAACCTCATGGAACAAACCTAATGGCCATTATAAAGTTGGGGAATGTGACGACCCTAGTTTTTCAAGCCAATACGTCTTATGATGAACCGAAGTTTGACCCAATAACAGATCCCGAATGCAGAAGCGAAAATAGAAACTAAGTCTCTAGAGATGCACTGCATCTTTAAGACGCCAAAATGACTTTCCATGAGGTCACGGAACTCAACGAGAACGAACATGAAAAAAAAAGTTCAAAAATAGACCAAGTATTGCCCTAAAGGCAAAATGGTCTTTTCACACGGAAACAAAGTCTCTGGAGATGTACATCATCTCTAAGATTCCAATGTGACTTCCTATGAAGTCACAGGACTTAAAAGAAAACAAAGCCGAAGCGACATTTTTAAAAAAAAAAAAAAGAAAAGATGGACAAATTTAGCCTTAGGGGCAAACTGGTAATTTTACAAAAAATTCCAAGTGCTACTGAGTACACCAATGGACATACAACAAAAAATTAACAAAGTTAGACTCAAAAATCACTTGATTCGGAGTCTAAATGAAGGAGAAAGATCAAAAACAAAAATGAGCGTCATTGCGACTGAGGGAGGCACCCAAGGGCACCCATGCGCACCCGCACATGCGCCCTGTTGTGTGCCGCGTGCGCGCTGTGCACGCGGCCAAGGCAATGCTGACAGCAACCTATTTTGCTGAAAATGCTGAAACAAAGAGCTTATATGGCCCCTTAAACGATTTTTTTTAAAAAAAAACTCAAAGAAGAAACTCCCCTTAAAATCAAGTTTTCTAACTGACTATGTTAAAAGGAAAATTTATTTTTAATGTGAAAACCCCAAAATGCCCTTATGCTCAGTTTTGACAAAAAAACTAAAAATGAAAGTTTGCTTCAAGTGTTCAAATGGCCGAATATGAAGTTGTGTGCTAAAACGATTGTGCACCTAACATAAAAAGTGTTTTAATGCGTGTGGGAATGGTCTACGGCTCCCAAATATGCCTGATGCAAATTTCAACCTATCAAACATCAAATTTGCTTAAAATAACTTTCAAAAACAAAAACTTAAAACTAAAATACACAAATGAAAGCAAAAAGGCGTTTGGCCATTGGCCACACCTTAAATATATATTAAATGAACCCTAATGAGTGTACTCGTGCACACTTTGCACCATCTGATTTGAGAATGACAACTTAAAACTTCATGTTTTCCTATTTTTCAATAATTATGCCTTTAAAGGAAATTCACAAAACTAAGAGTCAAGACTTAAACGAAATGGTGTTTGGCCATTGGTCACACCTCATACACATAAAATGAGCGTCAAAATGTATACATACATTCACATTACATGTCTTAAGGCAAAAATGGCATATTTAACTTAACTAAGTATTACAACTTTCTAAGTAAAACATAAACATGCTAACACTTGCATGTGAGTAAAAATATATCAAAAGGTACTTCGATTTAATAAAACAACCTAGGGATATTGTACATCCCGAAATCACGTCTTCTTGCCTGAAACAAATCGCATTCAGCGGGATGAGTAATTTGCATTACTCGTAGGGAATGAACATGCATAGACCTAAGTTTTACAAGTTTATTGAATTAATATGAAATAATTTATAAGGTTCATGCCACCTAACGTCTATGTCCAATGTGAGACCAAAGCAGCATCCTAAGTTACCTTAAAGCAATTCTAGTATAAACCATAATATTTATGCAATTAAACAATATAGGAGCATACGATACAACACAACAAGGTATAGATTCTCAAAGTTATCAACTTGAAATCTAAAATGCCTAAACCTCTAAATTATACAATTTAACATAATTGGAACATTCAATATAACACGTCAAGATATAGATTTTCATAGTTATCAACTTGAAATCTAATATGCATAAACAACAAAATTATACAATTTAGCATAATTGGAACATCCAATACAATGCACAAAGCTATAAATACTCAATATTACCAACTTGGAAACGAAATTGTGAAATCAAACAAAGTGCATATACTTGGATATCTGGTATGACCGAGCGTGTGCACAAAATAATGCATAACACTTTAGGTTTTGAAAAAATGTGAAGTGGGCACCATATTTTATAATTTATAAAATCACTAAACACTTATACTATAGAGTATGAAGTGAGCAGGGATCGTCCCAAGAGATCTAAAAAATGTAGGTTTTTGGAATTGAATTCTACTGTAGTGCTTATATGATTGCTAAAGAGAGGTTTTTTTTTGTGATTAGAACTAATTTTAACTTAAGTAATGCAATAAAAGAGTAGAGTTTAAGAGATTGGAAGGAAACTTAGGGTGTAGAATTCACCACTAAGCATATTCCCTAACTCACTAACTTTCAACTAATTGGGGAAAAAGTATTACGGAATTCTAATGTAGGTAACATTTGCAAAGAAAAGCATGAATCATCAATTTCAAGCTTGAATTACTTACTTAATGACAATTAAACTAGGTGTAGTATAATTCATCAATCCAAAGCATGACTCATCAATTCAAATTACAATTTTAACATACATCAATCAAGAGGGTAACACAATTGTGACAAAGAGCATGGAATTCAAATACAAGTATGGATGGTCTACTTACCTAATAATTAAATTGCAATTAAACTAATTAAACTTAAATTAAACTAATTAAACATAAAATTAAAACTAATTAGACAATGAATTAACCAAAACATGTAGTGCTATCCATCAAGTGGAAGTATTTTTCATCAATTTGAAACACAATTACAACTAATCAATACTATGCATAGCCATCACAAGAATCAACTAACAAAGAATTCAAGTGTAAAATTTGTTTATCAACTAACCACACATAAGACAATATGAGATTAATACAGATAATCAATTGAAAGAATTTAATTCATAATATTCAAGACTATACACTAATTATATAAATTAATCCCCAAAAAGTGAAAAGAGAGAAAGAATAGGTTACATACTTAGGGTTTATCCAACCCTAAGTAGAAGAATCAGCCACTCATGGTTGATGAATTCACAGACAGAACAATCTCCATCCTTTGATTCATCATCTCTGAGCTTTTTCTTCCAAACCCTAGCATGTTCTTCATTTTCTCCTTTTTCGTGTTTTCCAGAGAGAGCGTAATATCTCGATACAGAATAAAAAACTTAATAATATAATAATAAAAATTAACTCTTAAAATAAAGCAAACTAACCCTAAAAATAATGGGCTTATTTTTCCTTTAATACAAAACCTAATAAAGCCCATATGTTACAAAAAATCAGCCCAAAAGGTTAAAACCCGTAGCAATAAAAATAGGTCAAACCCGTAACTAAAATTGCTGCCAGAAGCTTGGCGTCTCGACGCGATGCTGTTGCATTTTTCTGTTTCCTTCTAAATCTTATCCCGATTGTAATACCCCTAATTTTAAAAGGCTATTCCTGGAATTTAATTTATGGCTTATTTGCATTTTATTTGCTTATTTGCGTAATAGTTTTAAGGTTTATTTGTTTAATTAGTCATGCTACTTAATTAATTGTTTAATGGTTTATTTGTTTAATCAATTATGTTACTTAATCTGTTTTTGGTAACTATTTATATAATTTTATTTATTTATTTAATTGTGTTTATTTAATTGTTTAATCAATTTTATTTAATGAAAATTTAAATTTAAGGAAATTTAGTTTTCTGTTCTCTATGTGAATTTAGGGTTGCAATTTACATGGGTGGCCGACGTAGGTATATATCTTAGGTCGGTTTATGGGCCGAGATGGGCTCTGGCTTTAAGGTTACAAGGATTAGGGTTTAGAGTTAAGCTTATAAATATATTACGTGCGGTAAGCTTAGGGTTTGGATTCATAGCAGTTAACTCGGAGACGTGAATTGAATTCTGTGAAAGACACAGAAATTGTGAGGTACAGAGGGAGAACAGAGGAAGATATGAGGTGTCTCTGGGTTGAACCAAGTTACTGGGGAAGCAGACTTGCAGTTTTGGACACAAACATATCACCACAGAAGCTGAGAATTTAGAGTTTCAAGTCTGAAACTCAAAGGCAAGTTCTTATCTTCCTCTTTCCCTTTGGCTTGTGTTCTGTGCACCTAGACAGTCTCTAGGAGATTAATTGGCCTTAAGCTGAACCATACATGTTTTATATATGTTTTACTTGATCATTTTATCTGTGAGATTTTATTTACAAAACAATTATAACATGTATGTTTTCCTTGTCTCTGTTTTGGCATGAAACATTCCACTGTTTTACTTTTGGTTTTGAATCTTACTGCGATGAACCAAGATCTGAATGGATATTAGATGTAATTTAAGTCCTTTAAATTCAAATTTAGAGGAAGAACAAATGAGTTGGAAGGGAACTGTTGTGGTAAATCCGTTTCAGTTTGGTTTTAAAGTATATGCAGTACAGTAGCCATTTTAATTCAAATGTAATCCTTGTAATTGATTCTAGTTACTGTAATTAAATTAATAGGAAGCTACTAGGTGTTAATTAAACTTCTAAAATTAGTTTTAGAGACCAATAGTGGGTTAGGACTGGATCGGAGATGGAGAAAATGAGCTGAAACGGAGCAGAGACTGAACGGGAGGCTCTCAAGAGGGAGAGAGCCGGCTCTGGAAAGCAAGATTCGGCTCTCCTTCAACAAGAGCCGTCTCCAAGGGAATGTGGAGCTGGCTCCAAGTGAGAAAGAGCCTGCTCTTTCATTTTAGAGCAGGCTCCAACCTTTTGTAAGTTTTGAAATTTGTTTTTACAGCACTTTTTAATACTTTTGGCACTATTTGAGCATTTGGATGGTTCTGATGGGTTGTAGGGACTTCACAGAGGGCTTAAAGGGTTAGTTTTAAATAATATTAAACCTCTTGTTGTATGATTTAAGTCTCTGTTATAAAGGAGGAAGCGGTGTAAAAATATATAACCGTGCATGCTTTTAACAAAAGAAAGGAACTGAATGGCTTGATTAAATTTCAGAAATTTAACAGAACTTCACAGAGGGATTTAATAGTTAATTTAGGGTGTAATTAAAACCTTGAATGGATTTAATTTGATCTATGGGAAAAACAGTATAAAATTGATAAATTTTCTACGCTGTTAACGGATGGAGGAATGATTAGTTGTTTGATTAAATTTTATCAATTTAAGAAGATCCAGTATCCTAATAAAACTTATTTTTATTAGGGTCATTGTTATATTAAATTTGAACTATGCATGGTTTGGATGTTAATGGTTAGAATATTAAATTCTTTGATGCAAATACATAGATTAATATTGGATTTTAATTGCTAGATTGTTAATCTTCTTTCTGCAATTATTTGGACAGTGGTTTTGGACTGTAGATTACTTGTTCATTATGTATACATTGTAATTTACCTGGATATGGAGGATGGTATGTACCGATATGGGACGGTGACATACTAGGAACGGTTTAGCTCCAAACACCTAAACCTAACCTAACGGATTTAAGGAATGGATTTATAAATATTGAATCCTAATTTTGGTGAAGACATATCAACTGCACAAAGTTGAGTGGCTTCCTGGATTAATGGACGGTGGTTTAGTCACATCAACTGAATAAGTTAAGTGCCTAACCAGTTGGTTTGTTGTATGTCAGTTTATTAAATATTTGAACTACATACCCTGGATTTGGACGGACTTTATATATATGTTTATGGTACCACGAGTTGAGCTTGAGTCTCAGACTCGTTGGTTAGGGTACGTATATGCAGTAGATGCGTAGCTAGTTATAATAGGTTGAGGTGTACCCTGTTAGGTCTAGGTACTCATGCCCACCTTTGGGTGCGTATTCGCATGTTACCTTCTATTCAGGTTGGGACCCCTATTATAGACTAGTGAATGTCCCTTAGTGTGGATATATTTATACGTATGGACTAGATAGATATTGTGAGGTGTCTAAGGTGTATCTGCGTATCGGGTCACTGTATGGATTGCAGTTAGATTAGAACTTGCTCGTGGGTCTGACCCACTCCTTCATTATTCTTTTCAGGTACAGGACGGTTCCAGCCTTAGAGCTTGATCGTGCTTGTCGAGGACAGTCTCACCTTCATCTGATTACGTAGGACTTCTCTCGATGTTTCTAGCATTATCTATTTTCAGTTTTCAGTTTCAGTTGAACTTTGGGTTAGGGGTCCATCAGTGGATTTCCAAGTTGTAACCTTAAAGTTTTGAAGGATTGGAGTTTCAATTTTTAGTTTTACATTGAGGGTTTTATTATTATTATTTCTTTCAGCTTTATTCTATCTTTATTGTTTCTTTTTGTCATGTGTGTTCGATTTAAAATACTTTAATTGTTTGATGTTCCCTCTGGTTTGGGCCTCGGCCTGATCAACCCGTGTCTCGGATCCGAGGGGTATCACACCGATGCTCTGGCTTGACTCCAAAATGGTCATAATGGACTGTTGTAAGCCTATTTTAGTTTTATTGCCCTAAAATACACATAAATATAAATTAGGACTAAAACATGAAAGTAAGATAGATGTAAGGGCTGAAATACCTTAACTTAGGTGCTGAAATGTGCAACATTTAAGCACTTATCAATATCAACCGTAATAGAACCGTATACAATGATCACTTTTGGGTTATTAGCCTGTGGGTACCCTCCCCTAAGTACACACTATAAAGTAGAGAGAACTCATATCTCCTGTACTAGAGCCTTACTCTAGCCAAATCACAACAAATGATGCCCCAAGAATCCAAAATTAACAAATTGTGCAACAAATGTATATCATATATACTCAATGCACTTAGCCAAATACCATGCACATCTAAGTCATAGAAATCACACAAAATATGCCCTAAGCATTCAAGCTACAACGACATATTAAATGTCAAATACATAATGTGCAATTTATTACACATGACAATAATATATTCAATACTTAATTAAAGCTATGGAATAATTAATTAAATAAAAAATAATTAATTTCTCTAAATTTCAATACTCATCCAAATATTCTCAATTTAATATATGTTAAAGAATATAGAAAAAAAATATATATATGTTAAAGAACATAGCATGGTCATTACATATATCAATTCAAATATTCAATTAAGTGAATTAAACATTTAAATAAAAATTAATTAAACTAATTAATTAATTTCTCTAGATTTTAAAATAATTTCAAATATTCTCAAATTAACATATATTAAAGAACATACCAAAGCCTAATTTAATATCACATTACAAGTTAATTTTATACTAAATACAACCATGTGAACTAAATTTCTATAAGGAAAATAATTAAATAAAAGTTTCAAAACTTATTCAAATATTTTCAATTGAAAAATGATAAGAGAACCAAACCAAACAACCAAATAAAAGGTCGAATTTAACGAGGCTCAACCACGTCAAATTATTTTCTAAAAAGATAACTCATACCTCTTCCCTTCTCTCTCCTCTCTTCCTCTAATTCTCGATTTTTCTTTTGTATTCAATCTTATCTTTGATTTTGGTTTTGTCTCTCTTTTGATTTCGTAAAATTGAAGATAAAATAAAAAATAAAAAAATTAAATTTCTTCATGTTTTGCAAATACAAAATCACAAAACCAAAACAGAACAAAAAATAAAAAGAAAAAGAAAATAAAAGTTACAACTGTTGTTTCTCTCATTTAGATTTTGTATCCATAAAAATCAAATAGAAACTTTGACAAAATTCATCCGTTTCTCTTCTCTGGATTAATGACTACTTTTGTGTGAATATTTACTTGCCCAAAAAAAAAAATTCTGCATAGTTTTCATCTGGATTTGAAAGATTTATTCTTGGAATATTTATGAATAGAGAAAATTAGGTAATCTTGAAAAATGAGCTGAGGATAAAGAATTTTGGATCTTGTCCCTAGAATACTTCCGATATGTGTATCTCAAGAGAGGAGATATATAAAAAGAATTGGTGAAGAACCAGATACAGAGAGGAGAAAAAACGAAGAGGAAGAGAGAGAAAAAAGAAAAACTGGGAAATAAAAGATCGATGATAAAGAGTCAGGTAATGAAATTATTTGACGTGGAGAAAACCACGTAAGATTCGATGTTTATTTCAGTAGAAACATTCGGTTTCTCTATCACTGCTCTTCTCAATTTAATATATGTTAATGAACATATCAATACCTAATTTAATAGTATGTCCCAAGTTAATTCCACATTATTTATACCTATGTGAATTAAACTTTATACAAAGAAAATAATTAAATTAAATTTTAGTTTAAATATCAAGACATACGTACATGTTATATAAGCCTTAAAAACAATTAAAGTAACAAGAATATAAACCTATAACATCCCCTACCTTAATTTGAGATGAAAATCTCAAATGACACCAAAATTAAACTTCTCTGAATCTGACAATACTTCGGGGTTATGTCAGGGACAACGAGGGGAGCAAGAAGTCCTCTTGCGGCAACATCAAAATCTAAGCCCGAACTCAAAACCTGAACTCAAAAATGGTCAAATTCGGATTCTAAAATAAGTGAAATAATGGCATCGCCAAGGCCTACGACAACTCCTTCATCGTTAAGGCAAAAATCTAAAGTGAAGGAGTCCAAAATGAATGAAGAGGGGTGGCAGCCCTTGGGCTGCCATGGAGGCTGTTGGCCGGCCAAGTAAGCGAGGAAAAGTTTGACTTTTTCTCTCTCCTCCCCTTATTTATAGAAATATCAAAAAGTGCCCCGAACGGGTCCCACCCGTCCCTGAAATATGAACAAACGGTAAAATATCGTGAACAAAAAGAACCAAAATGAAAAAAAAAAAAAAATTTGAATAACGGAAGAAATGACGTCGAAAACCGAGTCCCGAGTAGAAAGATATGCTCCGAACAAGTTCAGCAACAATCGGAGTCGTAAACCCTAAAACTAGGAAAAATGACCAGGAGACAATTCTAAGAGTATGCGACTCGACGAAAAGTGAAAATAAATCCCGAGGATTCAGGCTCAAAACGAGACATTTTGCAGTAACTTTTGTTAATTGCACAATGGCCCCTCCAAAAAGGGATAACTGCACTAATGACCCAGAACGAAAAAATCTTCAAAAAATATTTTCTCAGAAACTCCCGAAATAAAATATCTTCAAAAGATATTTATGAAAAACACCCAAGAAAGAAGAATATTTCCGAAAAAACTTTGCATCCATGCCCCTATGGACACAGGGAGTAACCAGAATACTTTTTAACAAAAGTAAATATACATATTTCGTGGAAACCAAATGGAATGTGCACACGGGAAGTTGGAAATCAAATCCAAACTCGGAACTGAACTCAAAACTAAGGCTGCAACTTGGGCTGGCTTAACCCGAAATAACCCGAGCCAACCCGAATTTTTGTGGGCTTGGGTAATGTTTTTCTAATTTCGGTTTGGGCCTGGGCTATATATTTTGAGCCCGAATTCAATTCGGGCTGGGCTTGAGTCTTGTGTGGATATTTACTTACCCAAAAAAAAAAAAAAAAAATTCTGCATAGTTTTCATCTAGAATTAGAAAGATTTATTCTTGGAAGATTTATAACTAGAGAAAAGTAGGTAATCTTCAAAAAGGAGCTGAGGATAAAGAATTTTGGATCTTGTCTCTAGAATACTTCCGATATGAGTATTTCAAGAGAGGAGATGTATCAGATGAATTGGTGAAGAACCAAACACAGAGAGGAGAAAGAACGAAGAGGAAGAGAGAGAAAAAGGAAAAACTAGGAAAGAAAGATCGATGATAAGAAGTTAGGTAATGAAATTATTTGACGTGGATAAAGTCACGTAAGATTCGATATTTATTTCGGTAGAAACGTTTAGTTTCTCTATCACTGCTCTTTTCAATTTAATATATGTTAATGAACAAAACAATACCTAATTTAATAGTATGTCCCAAGTTAATTCCACATTATATATAACTATGTGAATTAAACTTTATACAAAGAAAATAATTAAATTAAATTATAGTTTAAATATAAAGACATACGTACATGTTATATAAGCCTTAAAAATAATTAAAATAACAAGAATATAAACCTATAACATCTCCTACCTTAATTTGAAATGAAAATCTCAAATGACACCAAAATTAAACTTCTCCGAATCCGACAATACTTCAGGGTTATGTCAGGGACAACGAGGAGAGCAAGAAGTCCTCTTGCGGCAACACCAAAATCCAAGCCCGAACTCAAAACTCGAACTCAAAAATGGTCAAATCCGGATTCTAAAATAAGTGAAATGATGGCCTCGCCAAGGCCTACGACAACGCCTTCATCGTCAAGGCAAAAATCTAAGGTGAAGGAGTCCAAAAGGAATGAAGAGGGGTGGCAGCCCTTGGGCTGCCATGGAGGCTGCTGGCCGGCCAAGTAAGAGAGGAAAAGTTTGCCTTTTTCTCTCTCCTCCCCCTATTTATATAAATCTCAAAAAGTGCCCCGAACGAGTCCTACCCGTCCCCGAAATATGAACAAACGATAAAACACCGTGAACAAAAAAGAACCAAAATGAAAAAAAATAATAATAACGGAAGAAACGACGTCGAAAACTGAGTCTCGAGTAGAAAGATATGCTCCGAACAAGTTCAGCAATAATCGGAGTCGTAAACCCTAAAATTGGGAAAAACGATCAGGAGATAATTCTAAAAGTATGCGACTCGACGAAAAGTGAAAATAAATCCCGAAAATTCAGGCTCAAAAAGAGACATTTTGCAATAACTTTTGTTAATTGCACAATGGCCCCTCCAAAAAGGGATAACTGCACTAATAACCCAGAACAAAAAAATCTTTCAAAAATATTTTCTCAGAAACTCCCGAAATAAAATATCTTCAAAAGATATTTATGAAAAACACCCAAGAAAGAAGAATGTTTCAGAAGAAACTTTGCATCCATGCCCTTATGGACACAGGGAGTAACCAGAGTATTTTTTAACAAAAGTAAAGATACGTATGTCATGGAAACCAAATGGAATGTGTGCACAGGAAGTTGAAAATCAAATCCGAACTCGGAATTGAACTCAAAACTAAGGCTGCAACTTGGGCTGGCCCAACCCGAAATAACTCAAGCCCAACTCGAATTTTTGTGAGCTTAGGTAATATTTTTCTAATTTCGGTTTAGGCCTGGGCCATATATTTTGAGCCCGAATTCAATTCGGGCTGGGCTTGGGTCTTATGTGGATATTTACTTACCCAAAAAAAAAAAATTCTGCATAGTTTTCATCTGGAATCAGAAAGATTTATTTTTGGAAGATTTATGAATAGAGAAAAGTAGGTAATCTTGAAAAAGGAGCTGAGGATAAAGAATTTTGGATCTTGTCTCTAGAATACTTCCAATATGTGTATTTCAAGAGAGGAGATGTATCAGAAGAATTGGTGAAGAACCAGACACAGAGAGGAGAAAGAACGAAGAAGAAGAGAAAGAAAAAGGAAAAACTAGGAAAGAAAGATCGATGATAAGAAGTTAGGTAATGAAATTATTTGACGTGGATAAAGCCACGTAAGATTCGATGTTTATTTCGGTAGAAATGTTCGATTTCTCTATCACTGCTCTTCTCAATTTAATATATGTTAATGAACATATCAATACCTAATTTAATATTATGTCCCAAGTTAATTCCACATTATATATAACTATGTGAATTAAACTTTATACAAAGAAAATAATTAAATTACATTCTAGTTTAAATATTAAGACATACGTACATGTTATATAAGCCTTAAAAACAATCAAAGTAACAAGAATATAAGCCTATAACATTCCCTACCTTAATTTGAGATGAAAATCTCAAATGACACCAAAATTAAACTTCTCCGAATTCGACAATACTTCGGGGTTATGTCAGGGACAACGAGGGGAGCAAGAAGTCCTCTTACGGCAACACCAACATCCAAGTCCGAACTCAAAACCCGAACTCACAATGGTCAAATTCGGATTCTAAAATAAGTGAAATGATGGCCTCGCCAAGACCTACGACAACGCCTTCATCGTCAAGGCAAAAATCAAAGGTGAATAAGTCCAAAAGAAATGAAGAGGGGTGACAGCCCTTGGGCTACCATGGAGGCTGCTGGCCGGCCAAGTAAAAGAGGAAATGTTTGACTTTTTCTCTGACTTCCTCCTATTTATAGAATCTCAAAAAGTGCCCCGAACGGGTTCCACCCGTCCCCGAAATATGAACAAACGATAAAACACCGTGAACAAAAAAGAACCAAAATGAAAAAAAAAAAAATGAATAACGGAAGAAACGACGTCGAAAACCGAGTCCTGAGTAGAAAGATATGCTCCAAACAAGTTCAGTAATAATCGGAGTCGTAAACCCTAAAACTAGGAAAAACGACCAGGAGACAATTCTAAGAGTATGCGACTCGACGAAAAGTGAAAATAAATCCCCAGAATTCAGGCTCAAAACGAGACATTTTGTAATAACTTTTGTTAATTGCACAATGGTTCCTCCAAAAAGAGATAACTGCACTAATGACCCAGAACGAAAAAATCTTCCAAAAATATTTTCTCAGAAACTCCCGAAATAAAATATCTTCAAAAGATATTTATGAAAAACACCAAAAAAAAAAAAGTTTCCGAAAAAACTTTGTATCCATGCCCCTATGGACACAGGGAGCAACCAGAGTACTTTTTAACAAAAGTAAAGATTTTCGTGGAAACCAAATGGAATGTGTGCATGGGAAGTTGGAAATCAAATCCGAACTCGGAACTGAACTCAAAACTAAGGCTGCAACTTGGGTTGGCCCAGCCCGAAATAACCCGAGCCCAACCCGAATTTTTGTGGACTTGGGTAATGTTTATCTAATTTTGGTTTGGGCCTAGGCTATATATTTTGAGCCCGAATTCAATTTGGGCTGGGCTTTGGTTGATATGGATGAAGCCCGAAGCCCAACCCGAGCCCGAAAATATTATATATATTTATAATTATACTTAATTCATAAGAGTGTGGTAGCCAAGTTAGTAGTGTGTTTGAGATTTATGCTTAAGGTTTCAGGTTCAAATCATGGATGCAGCATTAATTGATTTATTTTTTACATACAAATTCTTCTGAGGTGGGCTTAGTGCGGGCTCGGACTGGACAAATTATGTATGGGCTGGGCTTAGGCAGCTCGGCTCGAGCTGGGCTTGGGCTGAAGATTTTCTATATTGGCCTAGCCCGAAATGAGTGCCAAACCCTCCCAACTCGCCAGAAATGAGTGCCAAACCCTCCTAACTCGCCCGAGTTGCATCCATACTCAAAACCCTACCTCAGGTTCCAAAAACCCTAAGGTTACGCGAAAAAAAAATTCACAGAAAAAAGGAAAGATGGAGAAATAACCGGGTCATTATAGGGAAAGCAGAGTTTCGCCCGCTAGTGTCAAGCCCTAGCAACTCAAAGTAACAAAAGATTCCAAGTATCTCCCAAAATCATCAACTAATACCACAATGTATCATATACATATAATATCAATTAAAACACTTCACAAACGCACATAAGTCTCAATACTCATACAAATCATGCCCTATAGTATGAAGAAACTTTAGTTGTGGCTAAACGTTCGGACTCGCTAGGGAAAGAAAAAGAGAGAGTGCATGCCCCGCTCGTGCACTCAACTAATAGCTACTGATGTTATGCGTTAAATTGTTTGATTTGGATTTATTACGACGATACGATTGTGCGTGTATCTAAAGATAGATTTTCATATGATGCAACGAAACTCACCATGTCCCTTCTTTTGCAAATCAGGCTAGCTCTCACTTTTGTCCCGCTCAGAAGGCTAGCTTGCTGTACAATGCTATTATGGCATGAATTTCAATATAATGACATAAAGATTATAGTCTAAGATCATGGTCAACACTAGATATCATAAGTGAAGCATTCATCAATATAAACCATTTCAAAATAACCAATTTGATAATGCATACATGTATTCAAAATAACATTCATAGTACTAACAAAATGAGCACAACAATGTATATTCAAACCTAGCCTTTGATCTCACATAAGCCCAATACATGAACCATATACAAGTAAAACATGATTTCTCCAAACACCATCATTTATATATATTAAATAAGTATCTAAATCATAAAGATAATCAATGGCATGCTTGATATCATCATTAGGAAGTTAGGTTATCAACAATCATACAACAAAAATACTGATAACTCACACATACATGCATGACACATGATACACCTCAAAACACCGAGAAAAGTCTAGGTTAAAGCCATAACACCCCTACCTCACTAGGGAAAACAAACCCTAGAACCCAAGGTGAAAAATGCTTCGATTCCAAAAATGATGAAGGGGTTATGTTGGCCTTGGTGTCCCCATGCTTTCTCCCTTCTCTATATGGCTAGTCAAGAAGGTTAATGGAGGGTGAAGGAAATGGAGCTTTAAGCTTGGGCAACAATAGTGTCTTTGGTGAAAGGGTGAGGAAGATGAAGTGTAAAAGAAAAAGTGGGTTAGATAGATATTTAACAAAATATCATAACACCTAGTCTAGCACACCACAGACACTCTCTCTCACACACACACATCCACCTTTCATTTGTCACCCATCTAGCCCTCCACATACCACATATCCATCAATACACTTGTCACCTATCTAACCCCACACATGTCACACAACTTTCACAAATTGCACAAAAGCCCTCACATGAAAATATCTCAAAAGATAATCGCACAAATGGGGCAAATAAAAATCTCCCTAAAGATAATCACACAAATACTCCAAATGAAAATATAATCGCATACAAGTGTAAAATACCCTCACAATGTCATGAAGATAAAATATGCCCCTATGGAATGAATGAAGTGTTGAAAATTATTCTCGAACACTTGACTCGACTTGGACCCTAGCAACCCAAAAATGATAAAGCATTAAAATAAAATAAAATATAAAATAAATGCGAGAAAAATGAAAAAGGACACCGGTCCTCACAGTAGGGGGTGTCAGGTTATTCTATTCCATCCAATCAAATAAAAAGAGGAAGGGTAAAATACAATGACACCCCCTGAGGTTTGCCATATTGACAGTAATATACAAATTTATTGTTTTTTGGACAATGACACCCTTGAAATTTAAAAAAAAAATTGACAAAGACACCTCCTATAGCCACTTGCCACATATGACACATGGGGAATTGACCAACTTGCCCTTTGACCGTTTAGTGGAACTTTTTTAACTTTACAACTTAATGAATTGGACCAATCTTTCCCTCCTTAAATTTGATAAAGTGCTGAGTTAGAGGAAAAATTTGCACAACGGTGAATAAAAATTTAATAGAAAAATTCGTTTGAAATCGAAATGGAGCAAACGAAAATGTTTTGGAAAGTAGCTCATGGAAGTATAAAACTGAAAATTTTGGTAATGATCCAATATCCAGAAGATTGTCAAATAAATAAATTAAAAACCTGATTTTAAAATTTGAAAAATTCCAGACAACAGTTGTTGTCAATTTTTTATAAAAAATATTTGTTTGGCCAAAAATTACGAAAATTTTCAGAGAGTAACTAACATGAGAGGAACCTTTTGGTAAAAATTTCATAGCTATAGGAATATTACAAAACCTTGGACAAATTAATGAATTTCAGCATAATAAGTTGACGCCATTTTATGGCTCATATTAAATCAAGGGTAATTTCAACATGTATGATATTTTACAATAAAACTGATTTTAATATTAAGGGACAATTTCATCTTTTTGAACCATTTAAAACCTTATTTGGATGACAATTCTGAGATGTCATTGTAAAAAATAAAAAATAAAAAAAAAAATCAATTTGTATACCTTATAGGGTGTTATTGTACTTTACCCCAATATAAAATGACACAATCTTTTTTTCTAATATTACCTAATCCATTCATTCTTCTTCTTTGTCTTTCATTCAATTTTCTTCCTTTAAAGGAACCAAGGAGAGATACTTAATTCTTTTATCATTTTAAAATTAAAGTTAAAAAAAAAAAAAACCTGGAAAGAAAAGAATAGAAAAGTGAGTACAATAATCTTGTACCGGGGAATGGGGTTTGGGACACTAATACCAACCGTTGACATTTAGAACCTAGCCTCAATGTCCATGTATACGGTCCCTGTGGCAGTGGTTGGAACGGTGTGTGTGTGTGTGTGTGAGAGAGAGAGAGAGAGAGATGTGTATTAAAAGACAATAATAAGGAGCCCTAGGTCGACGGGCTTGGACGCATTCAAGGGTCCAGTCCAGTCTCCTGATTTTCCAATCACAGCAACACAGCAGTCCATATAATGTGGTCCTACATGAAATAGTCAGACATTCACGCAAAGGAAAATATACATTCACATTACATCATTTATGAGATCCACTTCACATACAACCTGTAATAATGGAAAAAAATATTAGACGGTCCTACAATAAAATTTCTCAAATTAAGAAAATTGGATTCATAAGAGTTTAATTATATATTACAAAGTCGTATAAACATTGATTTTGATTGGATTGTACGTGACCTATAGTCTAGCACAATTTAAAAATTTCTCATGATAATAGGTTTAGTCATCTAAGGATGTAAAAGTTTTTTTTTTTTTGGCAAATAAAAGAGAAATTATTCAATTTTTTGCTACATGCCAACTTATGATTGGATAGGACCGCATGATCCTCGACGTCTCTCCTTCTTTCGAGAAATTATTAAATGGTCTTGAACTATTTATCGCATGCTTAACCAATTCAATTTAAATCGTTGTCGAGATTTCTTTGTAATATATCAATACACTCTTGTGAGACTATTTTCTTAATTGAAGACTTTGAATTGAATTAATTCACCGAATATCAATATGACCATCTAATAATTTCTGCCTCCCGGAGAAAAAATTTGAGAGTTGGAGCTTTGAGGGTTGGAGCCCCACTAAGCTATAAGTTGTTTTTTGTTTGACTAAAAAAACAATTCCTTAACTTGAGTTTTTTTGTTTTAGGCATTTGTTTAAGAAGTATGATAGTTTTCAATAAAAGATGGTTATTCATATAATGGAGCCAATATTTTAAATGAGTCAATTTACTCTTACATTATGTTAAATAAACAAATCAAGTTCGAGGTATCGCTTCTCAGCACAAATTGATTTACCCCACTAAAATCATTATATTAATTACATATAATAATAACACATACTTTCCTATTAATTACATATAAAATCATCTTATTAAAAAAAAGAGGGGGTATTGTGAAAAAATTAGTAAATGGGTAAATATATATTGACCTTCCATTTTATTTGTCAAAAATTACATTGACCTCCCATATTAGATTTGTCGAATTTGCAATTACATTTCTGTCTTTACTTATATATATATATTGTAGACAAGTGCAATATGATAAACAAGTGAGAATATCAATATATATTGAATTGACTTGAGCTTTACATTTATAATGGAAACTAAATTGGAGCCATTATTTATTGCTATCATATCTTTTAATTTTATCATTTTGATATATATACTTATGAAATATTACCTTTGCCCCTTCGAAAATTATTCAAAAAATTCTGTATTACCCTCCTCACATGAGTTTCTGGGTCTTCCCTACATGCAAGTGATGCCCCCATTGAATGACCGATGGCCAAAGCAAGCTGTTGCTGTCTCGGTAATTTTAATTGTATTTTTTTTTTTTTTGCCAGATTAATTGCATAATATCATGCCATTAATTTATGTGGTATAACTTTGAAGGATTCCGGGAAAAAAAAACTTAAAATTAAAATAAAAGTTTGAAGGACTCGAAAGTGAAGTGGGACAAATTTGTGTGGACACTACCAAATGGGTCACAAAAATAAAATACTTTGCACAATGATTATCGAGAGCCTAAAAGGATTACCGTTTCAATTTTTTCTACAAAATATTGTTTTTAAAATTTGCCATTTCTTTAACTCATAAATCCGCTATTCATAAAAGAAACTAAAAAAAAAAAAGTCAATTGATTTCTTTTTAATTCATAAACAATATGAAAATTATCATGTCATAATAAAATTATCTTCAATTTGGGCTTCACATGAGAGCTTTAAACCAAGCAAATTATTGAAAAAGAAGATGATATACATGTACTTTTGTGAGAGCCCTAATGGTCCACACTTTAAAACACCCATGTTGAGACCATGTGGGAGATTTGTTTTCTTGCCGGAGTCAAAAACCATGCCCTAGATTTCTTGGGCTCGTGGGACCCGCATGGTCTCTCCGAATCAGCATGTTTTCCGGATCCTGCCAATTCCCTTTCGTGCTCTCTTAATCAACGTAAATGGACACTATTTTTTTTTTTTAAATAATACTTTAATAATCTTGAAATATTGATAATATGGTATCCAATATAAATGCATTTTTATTTATCTAACAAAATAGAATTATTTTATTTATTTTTTATTTTTTATTTTTTATTTTTTATTTTTATTTTTATTTTTATTTTACAGAGGTGACATGGTATGTGGTGTCGTCTTGGCATTCCAAAATTCTACCTAAAATTCATTCTCTACCAATTTTTTTTAATGTTACGTTTAATAGTACCAAATCAACATATTAAGTTTAAAACTAGAAGAAATTTAGTTATGAGTTTGACCTATAATTCCTTCAATTGTAAATTCATAGCTAACGTTTAAATCCAGCTCTACCCAAATTTTTTGGAATCACCCCAATAATTCCCACTTGTCCAACTGTTGCCAAGCTATTTTTAAATATCAAACGGACCTCTCCATGAGATAATTTTAATGTGGCCGATTTCCCCTCTTTTGCAATCAACTTCGTTACGGTACTTGCTGTTCTAGTTAATTGTCCACCCTTTCTAAGAATGTGGTCGATTTCTCCTCTTTTGCAATCAGTTTTACTACACACCCGCTGTTCTAGCTAACGTGCAGGGACGGATCCACATTGAAGGCAGTGGGGGCAATTTGAATTTTTTTTTTTTTCAATTTCTACCCTTATAATTTGTTCATTTTCAATAATATACCCATAAAATATTTACATTTACGCCCCTAAAATTACTTTAAAAATGCACTACTACCCCCTAAAATTCATTTTTGCCCCCTTACCTTACATCCTTGCTCCGTCCATACTAATGTGAATTGATATCGTTTCACCAACAGGCCAGTGATGTAGCGATATCAACCTTTTACTTTCCAAAGGGAGGTCAGAGGTTCAAATCTCATAAGAGACAAGTGTGTGTGAGTATTAACTAGGAAAAAAAAAAAAAAAAAGATATTGTTTCAATAGAATTGTTATGCATTTTCTAAATTTTGGTCGACTATTCTCCCTCTGTAATCAGAATATATGTTGTATTATTAGTCTCCACGTGTATGCCAGTTATGTAGTAGGATTATAGCCGCATTGTCCATCATTTTCCTTTTACCCAGTATCTAAGACAATGAATACAAGATGGGGCTTGGAAAGTAAAAATATTTATGTCATATATACTATGTATTGGGTTAAGTGCAAAAACTTTTCATGATATATAGGGTTTGTACAGAACTAGTCCCTACTTTTTGAAAATGTGTATATTAGTCCATAAAATTCAAAAAAAAGTGCAAATAAGCCCCTCTGACCACTTTTTTACAAAAAGTAAAAATGAAAATCCTATTTTATCCTTTTGATTCCCATTTTGCCCCTCCCCTCATTTTTCTCTCTCTTCAACCCCTCCGCAGCGCTTCTCAGTTTCAAGTTTCACTCCGACGTCACTCCCAGAAATGAAAGGCAACTCCACGAATGGATCAGAGCAAGCCTTTCGACTCTTAACACTCCGAGCTCATTGTTTTCTAATCAACTTGATTACTGGAAATAGTAATACTCTACTCAAACAAGAAGAAGTAAAGGCATAACTATTGATTTGGCCATCTTACTGACTGATTTAGGTCTTGTACCTTAGCACACTGAACACCTACCCAATCTAGTTTAAAAGAAGAGCTTTTTTCAAGAAAATCCCCTTCAAGAACGTAGGCAAATAAGGGCTTTTTCGGGCTCATTTATTTCATGGATTAGAATTCCTATCTATCTAAATCAATACTTGAAGGACGAAATGCGGCCCAGTATTTCTGTTTAGCTATTGCATTTGATAGACCTAGAAGTCTTGTGATCCAAAGCATAAAAAGCTGGCCAATGGTGGCGGTAGCGAAGCGGCCATCATGGCCAAGCTTGCCAAATCCATCTCCCCTACGACGTCCGGCTGGTCCAGCTCCAACCACTGCAAGTGGACCGGTGTCTCCTGCGACTCCTCTGGCCGAGTCTCCAACATCAACCTCTCCTCCAAGTATCTCTCCAGTGAATTACCCTCAAATCTCAACCAGCTCTCTCACCTTAAAACCTTATCTCTTCAACGAAACCAGTTCTCTGGCCCTTTACCCTCTCTCTCCAACCTCGCATCCCTCTAACGAAACCGGTTTTGGTGGCGAGGACTCGTTAATATTTTAAGAAAATTAGGATAAGTTTTTTTTTTCTTTTTCTTTTTTTGATAAGTGGATAAAAGGGTCATTTTACATGCCTGTACTTTTAACAATCTCAAAATATGAGAGTTAGGAACTTAAAAAATATGGGTTACTCTATATATATATATATATAAATATATATTAGAGCATCTCCAATACCCTCTCAAATGACCTCTCAAATTCAAAATGTAATAAGTGTGAAAATGATGCACTTTAATGGGCTCTCAAAAGACCTCTCATATTTTGAGATTGTCAAAAGTATTGCCAAATATAACAGCTCTCAAATGGCCTCTCAAACTCAAAATATTGAAAGTGGATAAAAATAAGGCACTCCAGTGAGCTCTCAAAAGACCTTTCATATTTTGAAATTGTCAAAAGCTACTAAAATAAAAATAAGGCACTCCAATGGGCTCTCAAAATATAAATTGGTTGTTGTGTTAAAAAATAGCATTTTGGATGAAATACATCATTAGAGCATAATTACAAAAATATAATATTTTGACATTATACCTCCTCTCAAAATATAAATTTGACATGTAAATAGAACATTTTGCATTAAAAATATTTATATGACAAAATCTTTCGGATGTGATACTGGGATTCAAAAAAAAAAATCTCACATTCCACTTTTTAAATCTAAATATTAAAATAATTGGGAGTGTCAGAGATTGCTATGGAGTGTCAGAGATTGCTATGGAATGCTAGTATCATTTTTCAGAGGTGTTTTAGATTCCACATTGTGTACATTGTGTTTGTTGTCTTACCCATGATTGAGAAAAGGGATGACAAAGAAGTCCATGGTAAAAGAGTTTCATTTTTTTTTTAAAAGAAAAATGTTACTTTCATCTGTAAATTAGACTTAAAATATTAGTAGAAGCAGAGACGAACCAACATACACAGATGAGGGGCTGATTTTTTTTTTTTTTTTTTTTACTAATGTCCCTTACTAAATTGTTATTTTTCAGTCATATACCCCAAAAATATTATTATTACCCCCTGAAATTACTAAAAAAATATCATTTTTGTCGGTCTCATTTAATGCTATAGATCGGTCCCTAAATAAAAAAAACTTTTATATGCACTTAAAACATATTTAAATGTATATAAACCTTTCGTTAGTGTTTTACGTCTTATCAATTTTTATTTCCCCCTTTAAAATGGAATGAATGTTTTGAATTAAATTATTTTCCATCCCAACCCCCAACTAAAAACAAGGTACAACATTCATGGAGTGGGATTTAGGAAAAAATGTTAGTAGTGTAGTTTGCAGTCACAATAAGTTGCAAATGTTAGGTTTGCATGACAATAAGGGGGTACTTTTTATTCTTTCTATGAAGTTACAAAAGTTTTAATGCTGTGAGGGTTTTGGGTGGTGGGCCATACACCCCCATGTGCTTGCATGTGCTGTGTCTTTCTCTCCTTGCCCCACCATCTCCCTTCCTGCTTTTACCAAATAAATGGGGTTTCTACACATTCTTCTACTTCTAAATCCTCTCTCTCTCTCTCTCTCTCTCTCGCACACAGAGAGACTACTTCTTGAGTAGTTTTCTGATATATACATACACTTTGTTGGATCCCTAGAAACCACATCTCTGCAACTTCTCTCCACCACACTTTAATTTGAATTTCAGCAAGGTATGTATGAGAGTATATAGTTATATAATTATATATGTGTTACTATTACAATCTCTTCCAATTCCAACCATATCTATAAAGTAAATAACACACTTTGGCTGATTGATTATCATTTAATTTACCATGTGTCATGTTTCAGTAGCTAGCTAGATTCCAATTCTCATGAATTAATGTCTCATCTCTGCATCATTTTTTACACATTTTGTTCTCTTCATGACATGCATTCTCTCTCTCCTTAGCAAACTTAGTTTGGAACAAATTACATAAAGGTTATAATCCAAAAATAAATAAAAAACACACTTTAAGCTAATTTCCTTACTTTTTATCAGTGTATATATATAAACTCTTAACAGTTTGATTTTTTTTTTTTCCTGATTTCATCCATATAGAATGCGAGGTCCGAGCTCACTCAAGCAAGAATTTCTGAAGAAATGGGCAATGGGACTCAAAATCTGCAGTTCTTCAAAGAAGGACATGACCATCTTCGAAAGAAAGAAGGCTATAAAGCTCTCAGCAGACCTGGCCATGGCGTCCACTAGAATCGGCACGGCTTGCTGGAGCCGTGCCCTAATTGCAAATGCTTCGAATGACGGTGATAACAAGATCATTGTCAGCCATATATTGGGCAGTGATGAGTTCGAGAGGCTCAAGAGAGCTTCAAAGGCGTCGGTCATGTGCTGCAACAAGAGAGTTAGAAGCAAGAAGATCTTGAAAAGGAGCTGCAGTGTGAGTAGATCAAATAAAGTAGCACAAAAAATGGTTGTCGCTACATCTATTGCAAAGAGGTTGGTAAAGAAGCAAACTCAAGTGTTGAGAGGGCTAATACCGGGAGGAGAATCCATGGAAGAGTCCTCTTTGATCGGAGAAACCCTAGATTATATGATTTCTCTTCGAGCTCAAGTTGATGTAATGCGGCGAGTTGCTAATGCAACCTAGCAGATGAATGTTAAATAAGATCGATCATATATATATATATATATATATATATATATATATATAGCTAGTTAATTGCTTTTTAATTTGATATTCCTTCAATGCAAGAATAGATGGGAGTTGAAAAGAAACTGGTATAGTGAAGGCATATGATGTACAAATGAACCATATATATGTAAGTCAATATTCTTTACTTTCATTTCCACCTTGTGTACCACTTGTATTGACTTGCGCGCCCTACTGACTTTACAAGCATAAATTCCTTATTAATTTGTACTACATTTATAAGGACTTCTCATCTAAATTGCTTTGGTGATGGAGTATTGGAAGTTCTTTTTGAGATCAACAGAGATAAACGACATTGGTGTATAGTCTACCTTTGATGTTTAACTTGTTCATGAATTTTTATTATTATTGAAGGGTAAAACAAACCGTACTTTTACTCATGCTCGGATTCGAATCCCTCTTCTAGTATTTGAAGATGAGGAGGTTATGCCATTGGACTTAGAGCCCCTTTGGTAATAACATTTCAATTTACACACACACACAAAAAATAAAAAAAATAATAAAGAAGAAGAAGAAGAAGAAAGAAAGAAAGAAAGAAAGAAAGTGTGAGACAGTGAGAGAGAGCATTTGATGTATGGTTGAATGCTATTTAATGTCCTACTTTTTGTAGGCATTACTTACAGAGCAGTAAGCTTTTCTTTTCAGGTATTTTTTGGAAACAGATTTGATATGGGTTTTTTGCAGAAGTATGACACATTCAGCAGAAAGAAATTGGTGTTTACAGACACCATTATATAAACTCACAAACATCTATATATATATATATATATATATATATATATATATATATATCCCCCCTCCCTGCGTAAATATTACATGGTGGTGAAGATGAGGTGTGGGTGTGGTGCATGATACATACATATGTGCATATATATATATATTTATATATGTGTGCATATGTATATATATATACATGCACTAATGAAGGAACTATATCTAAATTCTCTTCATTGGTCATATACACAACTGAGAATGAATCTGAAAATAGAAATTGTGAATATTCAAACTACAAGATGAGTTGCCCAAAAAAAAAATGACAAGATGGATAGAAATTGTTCTTACTCACTTTCTAATCACTGCCACTAGTAATCAAAATGAATTATTGGAAATTAAAGATATTAAATATATATATATATATATATATATATATAAATATATATATATATAGTTTAATGTCGTATCACCGCAACAATGAAGGTTTGAAAAGTGATTGTGAGAAAAATTGTATACCTACATATTGAATTTTGTTCAGTACCTTAATATGAACAAACATATATGACGCAGTTTCTAAGGTTGATATAGAAGTTTTGTCTTCTCATGAAAAAATTAAATAAAATAAAGGTTTCCAGAGCCTCTAAAGAGGATCAATAACAATAAACATATGTTTAGAGTATGGAATTGGGACATTGAATTTAGAATTAGAACAAATTTTGTTTAAAGTTTTAATTAATTTTTTTTTTTTTTAATTTCAAAATATTCGATTCTTGCTCCAAAGATAATAATAATAATAATATATGTGTGTGTGTGTGTGTGTGTGTATATATAGTTGTATATTGATCTCATCTAA
Organism: Cornus florida; assembly: GCF_030987335.1. Taxonomy (NCBI): domain Eukaryota; kingdom Viridiplantae; phylum Streptophyta; class Magnoliopsida; order Cornales; family Cornaceae; genus Cornus; species Cornus florida. Next base: position 84,873,336 of record NW_026775580.1, on the reverse strand, counting down.
AATACCATTTGGAACACGGATGGGTTCATCGACTCTTCGCAAGCCTGTTCATGGGATTCGTTTGGGCAAGCCGACACTTAACTAACAGCCCACTATCAAAACACGGCCCGTCTTTTATACACACACACACACACATATATATAATTTATACAGACAAATACAGTAACAAACTACTTGTCTCCTTTGGAACGAACTTGAAGCCTCCCCAAAGTAATCAAGGCTTCCCCAAGTCTATTGTATCAATTATATTGATTTTTATGGTTGTCAAATGTCAATAGTAAATAATAGAAGTCCAAAAATGAGATTATTTCATTCAGTAATTTGTTAAGTGGGTGTGGAATTCGAGAAATATTAGATGGTTGTTAATTATTCTGATACTTGGTGAACCAATTCACTCTGGATCTTGAGATTTCTTTATAATATATTAATACACTCATGTGGCGTCATTTTTTTTAATGAAAAGTCTGAATTGAGTTGATCCACCAAATGTCAATGCCATTTAATAATTTGTCGTGAAATTGGTCTTACTATCTACTCACATGATAAAGTTCAAAACATGTGATATAAGGACATCGGAAAATTTTGTATCTAATGTTCACGCTGGAATCAATATTTTTCTCTTATAATTTTTTAATTTTTTTAAGAATGTTTCTCTTATAATTAACATAGATGTTCTAGGGATTTCTTTGGCATGCCTAAGAAGCAAAGTAATTAGCAAATTTAGGTGGGTAGATAATATACCACATTACTACCTCTATAAGATTCTTTTTGGGAATTCTAAAATTCGACTAAATTGTTGGGGAAAAAAAAAACCCTTCCAAACTATTATTATTATTACCACTTTAAATTTTAATTCTACCAACTGTACCTTTTTAGACTTAGTTATAACTTATAACATAATGATTTGTATTTTGGGCCAGTGAACCGATTTGAAGTGGTTCATTTCGTACCAGAGAAGCCTAGGCATGGACAAGGATTAATTTTACTTTCCCACCCACCTAGCTAGTCGGTCTAGGTTCGGAATAGGTCGTGGTGGGCTAAGTTATAGACACCTTTTCGTATATTGTACCCAGAGTATTTCACTTAATTTCCTTTGCAGTATTGGTTCCACCCTCATTTGTACAAAAAGTTAATTTTTATTTAACAGGTTGTAAATCACACAAGTTTTATGAAACTTAATAATGAAAGAAAGCTTAACTCCAATAATACACCTACTTTGTGTCGTGAATGTCGGACCCAAGTGGGTGCTTTAAAGCCTTAAACATAATGATGCTAAGTATAAATGTTGTTTGAGGTTAGGGGGCTGTTAAGGTGGTGGCCCCGGACAGCACTAGTTTGTTATCCTACCACACCACCCACAAATTCTTCATTCTTACCTTAAATTTCTGGTTCCGAATTGAAGGTCACAAAGAGAAGGGCCTCGTGTTTTTCTTTATCATTACTATACCCTACACCCAACCAATTTCCCATGTTGCTGTAGTGATCACTATGCCTTCACTCTCATTGTTTCCTCCAACTTATCTAATCAATGTCTACTTATCTATTGACACTTGGTCCGGGACTACGTAGTCTCAGCCAATCAGAATCTAACACATAAGTAAATTTGTCAATGTCAAATTGTGATTGGCCAAGAATATATAATCCCCTGGTTCCGTTTCCATGCTCTCACTGGCAGATCCAAGGGGGAGTTGGGTGTGCTCAAGCCCACCCCTAAAGGTGGTTTTGGTTATCCTTTCCATCTGTAATGGTCTCATTCATCCAATTTCTTTATATATATATATATATATTAATGTGTACAACTTTGGGTCATGGTAGGAGGGCACAGAAGAAGCTGTACACACTAGTCCAGTCACTGATTTAATTATGGCCTCAGTTTCACACATGTATGATGAGATTCGACCACAATGATGCTGGGAGGTCGGCCTGTTCCACCCAATCTTCATGTACAGTCTATATAAATTATTTCTAGATGGGAATTAATGGACCATACATGTGTTGGTAATTAGTATACTTTATAACTAAACTATATAATATATATATATATATATATATATGTATTATTATATAGGGTGATGATTAAGCATGTCTATTTAACTACTAGACCTGCATGTTGAAGCTTACTCTGTATCTGAAACCTTAGTAGCCTTCTTTTTCTCATTCAGTCACTTCTCTTAGTTTCATGGATTCTGATTTGAAGCCAACTGTTTCCGAAGCACATCCGGAGGCAATGGACTTTCTTTGGCTTGCATGGTGCGACTCTGCAATCCAGGATTCCCAACCAGAGATACAACACCGATCCCTCGTTCTCCACAATAACCCAATCAAAGAATTCAAGAATGATACCAAATCTCCTTTTCCGGTGAGTCGAATTGGCTCAAGTATTCTCTTGCCGCATTATGTAAAATTATGTAACACACACACACAAACACAAACCATGTAATGCATTTTTAATTAGTTGATTAAAATAAGTAACAAATTTTAGTTCCAGAAGATGAAAAAAAGCGTCAAGATGGATGATGCAGATCGATCTATACCCCAATGGAAATCAAATGATGTGAAGGTAGTGCCTTATTGTATATAGTTAATTAATATAATCAACTCACATAATTATTTTAGACCAAAATTAAATTATGTGACAACTGTTTTAACTTTATGTTTTCTTCGTCAGTCATGGATTTGGATGCAGCAAGCAATGCATCCTGAATTAAACTATAACAGCTGTTTCAGAAAGAAATGGGTATGTTTTATCTAGCAATACTTCATTTGTGTATGTATGTAAAATCATATATAGTTGGTATATATTCCTTCACTTAACAATGTGCCTAAGGAAAATATGATCATATGTGCGTGTTTCACACGCAGCAGCTGTCGTGGAAGATGGTGCCGTTTAGGCATATCTCAATCAAGAAATGGTTGAAAGCAATCAAACAGAAATGGAATGAAGATCAGACGTTGCAAAGAGCTGAAGCACATGCAGCAATATCAGTGGCTGGTGTCGCGGCTGCCCTAGCAGCCATAGCCGCTGAGAACGCTAAACATGAGGAGTCAAGCACCACGAAGGAGTCCGCAGTGGCATCTGCAGCTGCTTTGGTGGCTGCCCACTGTGCCCAAGTGGCGGATGCAATGGGGGCCAAGAACAAGCAACTTAGCACTGTAATAAGTTCGCCCATGAGTGGCACAAGTGCTGCTGGTGATATCTAGATATTAACGCTTGCAGCATCAGCCTTAAATAACAATTATATCCCATCATAATGGCAATTATAATCATATTTTTACTAATACAGACGCATTTGCAGACCTCAAGAGTAGCTTAGATCAATTACTTTCGGTTTCTGGACAACAGGACACTTTGACTATCCATGATATGTGTTAACTACGAGATTTAAATGACAAGAGGCAAGAGCTTTTGGCAAGAAAGAATAATCAAATAAGCACCAAATATTGTTAAGTTGTATCCAAATACAATAACTGTTAACTTATTTAAAAGATCTCTTTGAAATACTCCCATTATCAACAGACAGAACGATTGATGGAGCTAAATTTTTTAAATTTTTATTCAGTGCAATTATAAATGATCCTACCGTTCAAAAAATTAGTAAAAAAATCTATTGAAATACAAGATATCAGTAAAAAAGTCCCTTGATGATAAAGAATTCAAGACTACCAAAAGTCAATTGTTGAACAAAAAATTAATGTTTGGAAAGAATAAATGAACAATCATTCAAAAGAAAAGAAAACAGATCTTCAAAGTGCAACAAAACGATCAGATAGAGCTAACAAATTTTGAAGTGCCAAAAAATATATATATATATATATATATATATATTTAGTAAAGGCTGAGAATCACTGGCCTTCCAAAGCATATACAACAATTGATGCTTGAAGATCTCGGTCCACCTTGAAGTGAGCGTGAAAAAATCTTCTTATCTGCCAATGGTCAACCAAATTTTCTTAGAAGATAAGAGAATATAAGGTTTCTAGCATCATGAAGAACAAAAAGGGACTTAGAGTGAACCTCTTCAAAAGAATGTGAGAACAGAAAGTTCTTTAATAGTTTCTCTTGTGAATCAAATAGTACAATGTGACTAGGTAGTGACCAATTTATCGCAAATTCTGATGCGAAGCCAACTGGGTCCATCATGAACCGGTCCGATTCATCTAGAGTGCCTTTTTCTTCACTGCTATGAATAAAATGCCGAAATTGAAGTTAGGCAAAAACTTTATGAATTAGAACAGAAAGGATTCTCATAATATATTGACAGTGTCCTCACCTGGGCGAACAGTCTAAGAAACGCATGGGAAGGTTACGATGCAGGGTCGAATAGTAAGGTGTAGCATGGCAGGGTGTCAGGAAAAGAATATTTCTCACTTTCCCATTGAGAGCCTCTTTGGAGAGATAGTTCATGACATCCTCAGTTCCTCTCTGTCCAGCATACTTACAGATAAGAGTAAACCCAAAGAGAAATAGAAGAGCATACTTTTGTTCATAATAACTTGGTAAATTTTAATGTTTATTCTTGTTAGCATATATAATACCACGATTTATGGAATGACTTACCATAATAACAGAAATTTGACTATGCATATGTTAGCATATATGATAGCCACGATTTATGGAATGACTTACCATAATAGCAGAGAGTTGACTATGCTATAGAATATGCCATAAAATATGCTTTAGAATAGGTTGTGATTTGATTTAGATTTTATTTAGTCTCCTTTTTTGTAATATGAGCATGTGCTCTTTTTTATCTATAAATATTAGAGTTGTGAATGAGTAATTTATCTCATTCGAGCCTTTACGCAATTCTCTCATTTATCTTCTTTTTATATTTCTACCTGGTATCAGAGCCAACACCTTTCCACACCTTTCAGCAGCCTTGCTACTTGTGCGACAGCCACCTTAGGCTATCGTGTGACGTTACCTACACATGTTTTTCTGTGTTGCTGTTTTGTGATCAAAAATAGGTATTTTTAAGTTTTACAATTTCTTTTTTACTCTTCTAGGGTTGGGTAAATTGGAATAGTTGGTCTCCAACACCTAGAAGGGATTAGGTAAAAAAAAAATTAGTCTACAAAGAGGTTCCGGATATTAAGAAGGAGGCTGTCTGGCTATATGTAAGTGGGCAATGCTCCTTAAAATAAGTATGTATTTGGATTTTTCGGGAATGGTGTAAGGAGACATTGTTATTGTTTATGGTCTGAGGAGACCCTTTTTTTTATTAACAGAATTTGTGGTGTTTTTGGAGTTTTTTTATTGTCGTGTGACAGATTATGACAGATTCAGGGTCCTCGACTGTTAATTCTCTTGGCTTAAGTTCTGTGAGTGGTGGTGTCATTTTTCCCACCAACTCATCAGAAAATCCAGGACTTCAAATCACCACAATGAAGTTGGATGGTTCTAACTATTTGATTTGGGCACAGTCTGCCAAGATGTTCATTGGTGGCAAAGGCAAGATTGACTATATTACTAATTTTGAGAAAGAACCAGCTGAGTCAGAGAAGACATATCCAAAGTGGTTTGCAGATAACGCTATGGTTATGTTGGCTATATGTTTATGAAAACTGCTAAGCAGATTTGGAATTCAGTGTCAACGCACTTATTCTTAGAGGCAGAATAATGCACGAATTTTCTAGCTGGGGCGAGATATCACCAGGATTTCTCAGGGTGACTTGACAGTTTCAGGTTACATCGCCAAGCTTTGTGCTATTTGGGAGGAGATGTCATATTATGATTCCTTCCACTCTTGGAAGGATCCAGGTGATGCAGTTTTATATGCAGAGATTGTGAAGAAGAATCAAGTGTTTCAGTTTCTTGCCGGGTTGAACGACGAGTTTGAGTATGCTCGTGTTCATTTATTGGGCTTATCTTCATTCCCTACTCTTAAGGATGCATACTCCTATGTGTTGTCAAATGAGAGCCGTCAGACTCATCCATTAAGTGTTGCTTCTGTTAATCGTTCTGCTATGGCAGTTCGGGTTCCCAACCTTTCAGGAACTGTACCATCCAAGTCAGTTCAGAGCTCTACCACCGATCCTCCTCTGGGACGACAACGCAGACGGTGTGACCATTGCGGAAAAATTGGTCACATCAAATCTCGTTGTTATGCTATACATGGACACCCATCGCAACAGAAACAACAGCCTCGATCTTCTGCACATTCTGTTATACAACCAATCTCGTTGTCAACTCCTGACAACTCTGCCTCTACATCTTCTGCCACAGTTACCTTAACTCAAGCTGATTTGGACAAGTTCAAACAATTCTTCAACCAAATGGAGGCATCATCTCAGCCAACCTCCACTTATGCCCACTCAGGTACTATTGCGTCTGCACATAGCGTATCTACATCTTCGACACCATGGATCATTGATTCTGGTGCTTCAGACAATATGACTGGTATGTTCTCACTCTTCCAATCTTATAGTATCTGCTCTGGCCATCGCAAGGTCCGCCTTACGGATGGCTTTCCATCTTCCATTGCTGGGAAGGGTTACATATCAGTTACTCCTTCATTAACTTTGTCAGATACACTTCATGTTCCAAAGTTGACTACAAATCTTATTTCTGTTAGTAGCGTTACCAAACAATTAAATTGTAGTGTAACGTTCTTTCCTTCTCATTGTATTTTTCAGGATCTGGTGTCGAAACGAACGATTGGCAGTGGGTGTGAAGTGGACGGTTTATACCTGTTGGATGCTCCTTTGTCACCTCAGGCACATTCAGCTTCATTTTATAATATTGTTTCATCTAATAAAGCCCAGCTTATGCGTTGGCACATGCGTTTAGGACATATTTATTTCGGTTATTTAAAACATTTATTTCCTTCCTTATTCTGTAACATGGCAGTGTCAGATTTATCCTGTGAGACATGTCATATGGCTAAACATGTTCGTTCCAATTATTCTGCTAATAGTAATAAATCTGCTTTAACACCTTTTGATCTTGTTCATTCAGATGTGTGGGGTCCTTGCCCAGTTACTTCTAATTTTGGATTTCTATATTTCGTGTTGTTCATTGATGATCATAGTCATGTTACATGGGTTTATCTTATGAAAACCAAGAATGAGGTATACACCATTTTTAAAAAATTTATGACAATGGTTCAGACTCAATATGGTCGTACCATTAAAAAATCAGATCTGACCAGGGTACGGAGTACACATATGGGGAGGTACAACGATTGTGTATAGAATTTGGGGTTGAGCATCAGATGGCTAATGTTAAAACTCCTCAACAGAATGGTCGTTCTGAGAGAAAGAATCGCCACATCCTTGAGTTAGCCAGAGCAATCTGCATTGGCATGAATGTTCCACAGTCATTTTAGGGAGATGCAGTTCTTACAACTATTTACATCATTAATAGGACTCCTTCTAGAGTTCTTAACTTTGCAGCCCCACTCCCAATCTTACATCCCAATTCATCTCTTTTTTTGATTCCTCTGCGAGTCTTCGGGTGTGTGTGCTTTGTTCAGCAGTTGGGGCAGACTCGTATAAAGCTTGACCCCAAGGCTTTAAAGTGTGTTTTTTTGGGCTATTCTCACTCTCAAAAAGGTTATAGGTGTTACCATCCTCCCAGTCGTCGGCGGTTTATATCCATGGATGTTTCTTTGTTTGAGCAAACACCATACTATAGTGGTTCAGTTAGTTCTCAAAGTGAATGGTTCCCATTGAATATAATGGATGATCACCTTCTTCCATCTTCAACTCCTCTATCGTTACCTGTTTCGTCTTCTATGATTCCTCCTTGTGATACCCCTCCAGCAAGGGGAATTGTTCCTTTTTCACAAGTTTATAGTCGAAGACAACAGGTACAAGCTTCTACTCCCACGATCGACTGCCATGTTCCTTCGGCACCAGCTCCGCCTTCTCAAGCTATTGTTTCGCTTGATGGTCGCCCCATTATTCTTCGAAGGGTAAACGTTCTTGTACACACCCAATTTCTAATTTTGTTTCTGATTATGCTCTCTCACCCTTCTATCAGAGTTTTCTTGTTTTTGTTGCCTCGGTTCCTCTTCCTTCTAGTGTTGCAGATGCACTAGCACAACCTCAATGGCGTGATGCTATGACAGGAGAACTACAAGCACTTGAGAAAAATCAGACTTAGGACATGGTTCCGCTTCCTATTGAACGAAAGGCTGTGGGTTGTCGTTGGGTGTTTACAGTTAAGTATAATCCAGATGGGTCAGTTGCTCGTTACAAGGCCCGGTTGGTTGCCAAGGGTTATGCTCAGACTTATGGCATATGTTAGCATATATGATAGCCACGATTTATGGAATGACTTACCATAATAGCAGAGAGTTGACTATGCTATAGAATATGCCATAAAATATGCTTTAGAATAGGTTGTGATTTGATTTAGATTTGATTTAGTTTTCTTTCTTGTAATATGAGCATGTGCTCTTTTTTATCTACAAATATTAGAGCTGTGAATGAGTAATTTATCTCATTCAAGCCTTTACGCAATTCTCTCCTTTATCTTCTTTTTATATTTCTACTGTTTTGCTAGTTTTTGTAATTTAATATCTTTTCATGTGACAATCAAATAGAAACATTGATGAAGAAAAACAAAGCACTAAAGAAGTTGAGTGGAATGAAATGCAGAAAGTAGCTAAGATCATGTTCGTTGAAGAAAAAATTGATCTACCTGATGAACCAAACTCATATAAAAAGCCATTGGAATATTGGTAGCAACCAGGAACAAGATAGCCAATTGCATCTTCAAAGAGCATTTGCCGTGAGTTGTATGACTATCTACAGATTTTTTTCTTTTCCCATTTGATGAACGAGGTCTTCTAATTGTGGCTAATGTATATCCACAAAATATCAAAGCCACCGGAAGTATTGGGAGCACAAACCTGTTGCTCAAAGTTTGAGTATCACTCATGAAGTGGATGAAAGGCTGAAATGTATTCCCAACCAAAGAAGCACAAATTTGGAATTTAAAGGCAGGTACCTGAATTCTTTGTGACCTAGAATGCTATAAAGCCCTAAAACCCATGCTACAAGCCCAGAAAGCTTCCACTGTTTAGACAGGATAATGCCAGCTATGGAAAATGGTAAGAAAGTGAAGACCATGACTGGAAATCCCTGGGTGAAGTACCAGTGCCACTTGTGAGTTCCATAATAGTCTCCACCAGAGGAAAGAAAATTGAACTTCAGAAAATTAAGAGGCACTATGACCCACGAGCCATACATCAAAAAATCCAATAAACACATAAGCCCGAGCACCAAGACCCTGACACCATGATTAAAAGCATGAAGGAAGCATTAATAAGACAATCCAAAAGTACAAAATGTAGAACTTACTAAAAACTCATTTAACAGAGATTTCCAAATGGGTTTTCTATGACTTACAATGTCCTTTGATTCCATATATTCCAACATAATCTTATTTCGATGGCAATTCACAACAAATTTTATATGAATTTCTAAAGCATATTTCACAATTTATTAACTCAATATTTTCAACCAGCAGGTAGTAAATTAAATCCAGTTGAATGTTGATTGAATGAATAGAGGCTGTAATCCTCAAACTCTTACACTCCCAAATGTATATGGAAAATTCAATAGATACATGCCAGATGCAGCGTTATGTAAAACAATATGATCATATATAGTGAATGCTTAATCATGTCATGTGTTAAATTCTCAAAATATCCTTCAATAAAAAAAAGTAAAATATAAAAACAACTACTGTAATGCAGAGACAATGCATAAGCCTTAGCACAACTCCTCGCATGAGAGAGAGACGGAGAGAGAGAGTTAAAAACCAATTAGTCATCCATAGCAAGAGGGTCTGGCTTGAAAAAACTGATGGATAAAATAAACTAAAATAAAATAAAATCAGCCTCATCTTAAAATGTTCCAAATCAAAACCAGCCCCGACCAGAACTTTGGTTATTTGGAGTCCAACCTTAGCCCAAATCAAATAATTTTGTGAATATCTTGATTTGGAATCAACAACAAAATCAGGTACACATACACAGCAATATTGGATCAGTTCATGTTCTATGGACAAAAATCATCCCAATTGGCTCCCCATATTTCCTACCTATTGGGTCAACTCCTAGATTTCACCCATGCATATGCTAATTGCAATGCAAATCAGCCATATCACCATCTCATAAACACAAAATACCAGAACATTCAACTATGAGTCATAACACTGTCTCACAGATTCTTTATAAATCAACTTTGATTTAGTTCACTAGGCCATTGATGATTAAAAACCAATGCAGAAAATAAAATAAATATGGTGATTTTATACGCACAAATAATGATATATTAAAACTAAATTTAACAGAAGAAGCAATAATACCTACCCAATAGGGATCACCTCGAGAAAAATGAACTTTAGTCTGTCGCGTGTTAGAAACAACTCCAGAAATCCAACATATACCCATGTAATAGCACTGGTTGGTCGAATAGCACATGCTAATGCTGCTACAGCCAAACCCCACTTTCTTGAGACCAAGGGAATTTCACTGGAAGAAACTCTTATACAGGGCCAATAGTATAGACCCACAAGTGTAAGAACAGTCTCCAAACTATTTGACAAAGTACGAGTGATACAGAAAAACATAAACCAGTTTGTCAACTGGGAAAAAAGCTACAACAGAGTTAAGTACATTATCCACCACAAATGACTTTTTTTTTTTTTGATAAGTATCCACCGCAAATGATTTTTACAGTAGTATTTTTATCACCCATAAAATTAAGCATGTAAATGTTATAGGACCCCCAAACCTTGAGGGGATGGGAAAGAGGGGCGTATATTCAGGAAGTTAATATGTTGAGAACACAACAAAAGAGGATACTGCCCACTGTGCGACAAAGTCACTGAACAGGACTTGAGAGAGTTTGTAGACATAGAGATCACCAACTGCAGCAAATATGGACTGAAAAAGGCGTGGAGCCTTCATCTGTTTGGGATGGAGACAATTATTAAACAGAAACACTACTATTCGACGCACCTAAATTACAGCCATTTCTGGATGACATGTAAGTAGAAATAAAGTAGACAAAGTTTTCATGAAAAGAATAAAATGAAAATATAAAATAGAATTGCCTTCGACAATTATTCCTGCAACATGGTTTCTAGTGAATCAGCTCCAAATGCAGTTTAACTCATCATCAAATACAGGAAAAATAAAAAATAAAAAATCGTGTTCTGCAGTAGAGTAAAAAAACTCAACTATATAAAGCTCAAGATCAGTTGATTTTCCAAATTTATGTAAATTGAAACAATCAAAAGATAAACAAGTTTCTCAGTGCCAACATGATAAGAGTGCACTATAAGAAATTTTAATAAGATACCAACATCTAAAAGTCCGCTATAGTTTATAGTATAAAATTTTACTCAAAAAACAACATTTCCCCAATATGTGTTGTGTGATAGTAGAGATGAAGATGTTGAAATTGGTAAATGAAATTGCAAGAAAGATTTTCCTTTTTATTATTGAAAAGTAAGACATCCCCACGTACCAGGAGGGACTTGAATCAAGCACTTCCTTCTCTTGAAGCAGCCAGAGGTAACACTCAAGCTAATAACCGGCGGAGACATTGTAAGAAACAACATAATAAGAGATGAATGTTTCTTGGCTGATGCCTGTAGACTTCTTTTGGTCACATAAATCTAGATTCGACAGAATATCAGATTTCAGTTGTTGCAGGGTATTTAGTATTACTTTCTTCGCTCAAATTCTGAAAAATGTAGATGTCCATTTTCACAGCCTATATAAGACATATTCAGCCTTGTTTTGTGAGCAAGCACCAAATGTCACTTTTATAATTGTCTGTAAGGTTGTAATCAGAAAATTGCATTTCTGTCTCTACATCCACCCTTTTGGTAAAAAACAGTTGTTCTCTTTGAAACTCTATCTTATGCCTCAACCAACATTGATTTAATTTAGAGCTTTTTATGGTGTACCTATAAAGGGATATCACCCAATTTTGGTCCACCTAAACAAGGCCCTGAGAAGGGAAGACTCAATACAAATCTAATGTTTGATATTTCACATAGTGACTGCTCATTTGCTCTGAGACTATACACCAGTGGCACTAATACTCAAGCGTTTCATCACTGAACGAGGCAAGGGACCTAAAATAATAGAATTTCATGGCCCACACAGGTCTTAACCCTGCAACCTTCGCATTATTAGCATGACCTCTGACCACCTAAACTTACTTGGCGTGCCAATCCATAAATATAAAAACTCTAGCCCGTCTCTTCTTTACTTTTTTTTTTATTATGAGCTGATGCAGTAAGAAGGGAAATATGTGAGTTTTTCATCAGTGACCTTTACTGCTATTTCAGAGAATATGTTTATGCAAAACTGCTCAAATCTATCAATTTTACTTTGGTTTTCGGAAATTATTTGTTTGCTCATTAAGCATTCAATTACTAACGGTTCAAGTATCCAACGACTTAAAGTTGCAAATTAATAGATAACACGAGTTGCTTCTATCTGATAGTAACGACGCTTCAAGACTTGATATTCAATTAAGTTGCTTCAACATCATACTTAGTACATTTACCACCAAACACTTTCGCCTCATGACATTAAAAATATAAACATCTACATAAATAATCAATGTATCATTGCAGGTATACATTTCCATAAAAACTCCCATATAAATTCAAAACCATATTCAGCAATATATATATATATATATATATATATATATAAACACACATGTAGAGAAAGAGAGTACACGCACACAAACACGTATATTTACTTACCATGAACCATGGGGTATCGAGGCGAAGGAAGGCAAGAACTTTATAAAGGAGAGCAAACAACATTGGATGCAGGTAGCTACGAATTCCCCTTTTCCATTCCCATGTTAAGTGGCCGTATCTGTCATTAGATTAATCAAAATCAGCTAATACCCTAAGAACAGAAATTAAAAAGCACCTGATCAAACAATAACTTCAAAAGAAGTTGATTTTAGATTCATTATACATAAATACCCGAATGTAATGCGATGTGCAACCTCTAGGGCTTGCCAGTGCTCATCTGGATTGAAATAGGTCTGCACCAGTAAAGCATTCACCAATCGAAAACCCAAGCAAAGAAGAAATACTCTCTTTGATGAAGAATATAGGTTGGACTTTGCGGTTCCATTTTTCTTTCTGTCGATGGATTTTGAATTCTCAGTTCCATACTTCTCTGTTTCTGAAGTAACATTCCTTCTCCTCTGTCCCATTGTTAATTGCAACTAAACGAACCAGCATAAGACTTTAAGCAACTGTCATCGAATAGTTCAAATCAAAATCAAATTATGGTCTGATACATCATTTGCTTGTGCTATTGAAATATACATACATACATACATATATATATATATTTATAATCAAAACTGAAGCAGAGAAGATCGGGAGAGATTTAGCTGAACCTGAAATGGCTGAAAATTCACCGACGACGAAGAGTGTTTCAGAGAACCGAAGGTTCGAGAAGAAGCAGGCGGATCCAGGATTTCTCAATGGAGTGGACTAAATAAAAATACATCAATTATTTAATTCGTTAAATAACAATGTTTCTTTAGACAATTGACTGATTAAGGCATAGAAAATCCTATTTGGGTAATTAATAAAAAAAATTACCAATTTATTTCTGAACAATTCACCACTCAGTACCCTATCTCTTCTTTTGACCAATTTACTAATCCTATTTGAGAATCTACTAGTGGGAGCAGAGACACTATGGAATTCACTCAAAAGCATGTTTTAATAAATATATATATTTGTTTTGCTGAAATAAAATGTAGATTACGGTGATTACCTCAAAATGCAATGCAATGATTACCTCAAAATGCAATGCAAATTTTTTTACTTTATATTGTAAAAAAAAAATTATATAAAAAAGATCATAAAAAATTTCACCAAATAGGATTTAGTTTGCAAAACAAGAATTACAGACCTTGATTAGTTGATTTAGAAAAAAAAATTAAAACAAAACCCACACATTCAAGTTAGCAGTTGCAGAGAGAGAGGGGGTAAGCTTGAGAGTTGAGAGCAGCCGCTGAAGCTTGCAAACGGCGAACCCGAACTGGAACAGCGGGCGATGGAAACTGAAAGATATGGGTTTTGATTTTTTGAACAATCTGAAATGATATGCCGATATGGGTTTTGAACTTTTGATTCTTGGTTTTGAACTTCTGATTCATGTAGATTTTGTAGTTTGCAGTTGCAGAGAGAGAGAGAGAGAGAGAGAGAGAGAGAGAGAAAGAGGGCAAGTTCAGAGTCGAGAACGAGAATGGAGATGGATGCGATTGGGGAAGCTGAAAAGATTTGCCTAAAAACTTTTTTTTTTTTTTCTGGTGGCCCATCATGGGCCTATATATTTTAGGCCCCATAAATTTTGAGGCCAAGGCGACAGCCTTTGTCGTCTTGGGTCAGGGCAGGTTGTGGGCTTATTTGATTTGGACCTTTATTATATTATGGTAGTTGAGTTGACTTGGGTTTGATTGGGTGAATTAATATTATTTATAATTTTTTTTTTTTTGATTGGGTTAAAATTAGTATAGTAAAAAAAAAAACAAAAAATTTGGTGGGCTACATCTTCCCTTGAAGCACAAGGATGAGAGGACAGCGAAACAGTTACTGGGAGGTTGATCAGCACTTGAGCAGTGATCAGATGGTGGAACGCCTGTCGTCTGAACCCTGTGTGATTTAATCAGATCAGATCCGATAGTGAATAAAGGAAAATTTCAGTTCGAGTCCGTGTGTAGCCTTGTATTACTTGGTCTCTTCTTCAGTGAGCCTTTGTTCTAGTATGTTTTCATTTTCCTTTCCTAAGCCTCTGCTTGTTTGGCTTGAAAATTGTGGGAAATCGAAGGGCATAGAGAAAATTTGGATGGTAACATAGAAAATCTGGTTCAGGTGGCCACAAAAAGAAAGCAGACTTGGCCCACTCGGTTTTCGCTTTTGTGGAACCCGTTTGCTAAAACCCAAAGCCCAAACTTGGAAGCCCACAATCAATGTCTGCTATTCATCGAAGCCCCTGTTTATTTCCAAGACACGGGATATAACCCAACTGATCTAATTTTTCTTTTAAAATATTTTGGAAATAAACATGGGCTTCAACTTTTTAAGTGCATCTCCAATACAATGCTATATTACATGTTATTTTTATCATATAGCAAGTGGGAGATGCAATGCTATATTGCATGTTATTTCTATAATATAGCAAGTGGGATTGAAAAGGAGTTTTTCAGTGCAAAGCTATAATGTTCGTCAAATTTTAACTTTGCCAAAATTAATGCCAATTGTAGCACAAGTAATAGCAGTAGCTATTTCAGAGAGAGAGAGAGGGTTTCAGATCTATTGTGTGTGTATATATATATATATATATATTTTAAAAATCATAAAAAAATTTACCAAATAGGATTTAGTTTGCAAAACAAGAATTACATTGATTACATAAGAAAAAAAAAATTAAAACAAAACCCATACATACAAATTAGCAGTTGCAGAGAGATAGGGCCGTTGAAGCTTGCGAAGGGCGAACTCGAATTAGAATATTGGGCGATGGTAACTGAAAGATATGGGTTTTGATTTTTTGAACAATCTGAAATGATATGGCCGAGAGAGGGGGCAAGTTCAATGAGAACGAGAATAGAGATAGAGACGATTGGGGAGGCTGAACTGATTTGCCCCAGATATATACTGTATTTTTTCCTTGGTCATGGGCCTATAAATTATATAGTTAAATATATATAAATTATATAGTTAATTATATAGGTCATGGGCCTCTCTTTTTTTCTTTTGTATTTTTTTTTTTTTTTTTTGGTCTTTTTTTAACCAGATATTTTAAATTTTTGCTTCTTTTTAATTAAGTTTAATTTTAATTTCTTTTTAATGTTTATAACTTGACTTGAAATGTGCCTAATATTAATATTAGTGATGCAAATATAAATGGTAGGAATGGTAGTTGAAAAAGAATAGTAGTTCTGTCAAAAAATAGCATTTTGTATGAAATGAACTATTAGAGCAGAATTGATAAATATAATATTTTGACACTATAGCACATGTCAAAATATAAATTTGACATGTGAAAATGATTTTTAGTATTGAAGATAGTCTAAACCAGCCCTTGGTCCTTTTAATTTTTTTTTCAACAACGAATACATATTTTATCAACCATTACATAACTTGTTGCGCTCACATTATTTATGTAACAATTTTTAAATTATTTCAGATATTGCCGTACGATTACAATTCTGGTCCCTTGGTCCTCCTGTGTTGTTAATAAGTGATGAGAACATTAAAGAAAAGGGTTTACTAGTATTCACAATGGCACGACAGACATTAACTATTTTGCAGAGCCAACAATCCACGTACAGAATAAACACTAAAATGGATAGATGCCCTTTAATTACCCTCAACCATAAGGATGCACCACCATGTTCACGTTGATGTTAGAGAGAGAGAGAGACATGCATCTAGAGAGAGAGAGAGAGCAGTTGGATTGGAAGACGAATTTGGTTACGATACAGAGATGCAGCCCAGGGGGTAGAAGCTGTAATATACAAACGTACAAAGTAAGTAGTCACAGGGACACAGTCACACAGTAGAGTATTGTAGTGGTATTATTAATATTGTATTGTATTTCATATATATATATATATATATATACACACACTATTTTGTCTTACGTAGGCGGCTGCAAGAATATATGAGAAGAAGGAGAGAGAAAAAAGGAGTGATGGATTTACTATGTGTTGTCACATCTCAAAGGTAGTGATGATTATCTATATTTAAAGCTCCGCCAGTCATTAGTTTACCCATATCCACCCAATTTCTATTCCACGCGCATTCAATTCCATCTCCCCTTATAATTACTTTTTTTTTTTTTTTTAAAATTCTATTTCATGTTAATTCATTTATTATTTTTTATTTTGTAAAATTATTAAAATTCATTTACTTTTTTATTATATTTTATTTTGTAAAATTACTTCTTCCGTCCCATAATAGATGTCTCTTAGGAATACTTTTTAAAAGACATGTAATTATTGCATTGTCTCTTTTAAAAATTACAAAGTTATCCTTTCAAATTTAAATATATATATAATTAAGTTTGAAAGTTTTTAAAATTTTAAGAACATTTTATGAAAAATATGAAATATATTGTTTAAATTGAGTAAGTGAACAAATATTTTGGAACAATTCAAAAAGAAAAAATGAACAACTATTATGAGACAAAAGAAGTATTAAAATTCATTTAACAAAAAGTAAAAAATACTAATCAATTAAAGTTTTACATACGATTTTTTTTTTAACTTACATTATTAAATTTTTGTGTACTATTTATAATATTTTGATTTTTTATTTATTTATTATCTTTTAAAATGAGATCACCTTAGTATTGACAAAAACATAATAGAATTTGTGTATTACTTTATTTATTCAAAATATACTAATTTAAATGCAAACTCATGAGAAGTGTCATGAGGAATGCCTCATACTAACATTACTTCATTCAAAAAGTATCAATTTTAAGTTTAAAAATTCAAATTATTAGTTTAAGAGGATTTGAAATATATACAATATTTTAAGCTAAACTTTCAAACTAGACAAACAAAAAAATTAATAAAGGACAAAAATTTTGAAAAAGCAATAATAGTGTGGTGATTTTATTTTTATTTTTTATTGACAAAAAACACACTCACACCCTCATATGTTTCATTCTGAATTTAAATTTTTAAATTTTTCACTTAAAAGATAAAGAAGTACAATTATATTGCATTAATACTGTAGTAAATAGTGATTAAGATTTTGTTACATTTTGTAGAGTTGTATGAGGTTGAGTGGCGCGTGAGACAAGTTAATAGTTTCCCAAAATAGTGGCAGTCTGTCACGCTGGAATAATTGCCACTCACAACCTCCTTTCCTTCACACAGCTGAAGCAGAGATTGAAACAACAAGACGAAACCAAATTTAGTAGAAAAAATTAACCTCTCTATATAATATATATATATATATATATATATATATAATAGCTTAATTTCCTACTCTGAAACACAGTGCACACTATATAGTTTGCAGATTCACATAAATTAAGAGAGAGAGAATATACAATGGGGAAAGCCCACTTGCACAATCTGATTATGCTTTGCTTTGTAGGCCAGCTTTATTATTAGTACTTGCAAAGCTGTTTTGTGTTTTTTATCACCCTAAAATCATCTGAAGATCTTCTTTGACAGTAGTCTATGTATCTACCATATCATACAACATTGGATATTGTGTTCACATACCCCACGCAATGCATCATATATTCAAATAATTTTATATATATATATATATATATATATATATATATCTCATTTTTTAATTACAAATAGGTATCATGAAAATTTAAATGGAGGTTTCCATTAATTAACTACTCTGATTAATGTTCTTGTATTTTCGCACATGGGCTCTCTAATTAAATATATATTCCCCTATAACCTATATATACATGATAGCGTATACATAGATTGGGCACAGATGTTATATGTTCGATTTGATAAAAATATATATATATTAAATAAAGTTAACATATTTAATTACCTCTCATCTACTTAGACTAATGATTCCGAAACCATTTAATAATTTCTCAATTTTATAACCTCTTATTTTCAAAATGAGGGATTTCGATAGAGCATATATAGAAAAAAGGTGTATATTTACAAATATATTATATATGGACAAAAGTTGTATATTTATAAATATATATATATATATATATATACATATACTGTGTATGAGTTTGTTTTGTTACTGAATTTTTTTTATTATTATTTAATGATTTAAGATAGTTTTAAATGACATGAAATTTATATATGTTACTATTATCATTCATGTGATGATTCACATAACATTGTTAGCACTTATATGTATAAATGTACCTTTGTATTACTGAGACTTATATTTAGCAAATGTCTTACGTGCAAATGAATTTCAAAAAATGTACAACTTTGCAAAACAAACTATAATCTCTAAGATTTTAGGACTATTGTCTTCTCTGAGGTTATATAAAGACAAAATTGTGAGGAAAATAGTCAAAGAAGCCTTTTAGGAGAGCGAGGACATATATAAAATATATATATATATATAGGGAGACCTGCATGCATATATGTTGGCTTTCTTCTTATACTAGTAAATTCATTGCAGGTCCATACAATACTGTCGAAATCTTCTCTTTTTCTCAAAATTTGAAAATCCGAGTCCCCATGCTTCTTATTCTTTCGTATTTAACGTAACTGAGAAGGTAAAAGATGTGAGACAGATGACAGAGAGAGAGAGACATAGATATGAGTTTAGAGTAGTGATGGTTATTGTTCAGTCACATTACTTGCACTGCTATTTCTGTACTTTCACTACTATATATCACCCTTCTCTCATTTCATGATAATCCCACACATCATCTTGTTTTAGAGTGAGAAACTAGTGAGAGAAAACACTTTCCATTTTCACTGATTCCTTGGGACTACGTACCCTCTTTAATTAATTAATCTTTCGTATATTTATTTATTGACTCTTTGGTGGAACTATACACTTATTTGGAATGTCAGTACTTTCTGCTTCTTTATTTATTTCTCGCTCCTGTTTTGTCTATATAACCACTATCCATCCCTTCAACAACCATCTCTTGTTACCTATTTCTATCACTTCACTTCAAACATAGCCCATAACATTGTGTTCTTCTGTCCATTCATGTCCTTTTCTTTCTCCTCTTCTTCTTCTTCTTCTTCTTCTCCGGCTTCATGCTCTTTCATGGGACACCACCAACTCACTCATGCATGTTTGGTGGAGACCTGGATCACGAGGGAAAGTCGCCACTTGGGTTCCAGTTCTCGTCATAGGTGGAGAATGAAGCCGCAAACACATAGGTCTTGAATCATAATGGTGCTATCCTCCCTGAGCTTCTCCTTTTTTAATTTTTTTTTTTTTGAACTCATTTTTTTTTTTTTTTGGCCTTCAATAACTCTAATCTTCTGTCTTTTTTTTCTTTCTTGACCTTGCAAGACTTTTTTTTATTAAGTCAGTTCTTCTGATTTTTTTTCATTTTGTTTTGATTTTAATTTTATATTTTCGTCCGGTTCAAACCTCCCATCTTATTCTTCTTTGTTTATCCCTCCTGAGCTTTGATCCTGAGCTGCAAAGAGCATTTTTGTACATGAAATGTTTAGATCCCGAGCTTCAAACATCATATTTGTACATGAAATGTTTAGATCCCGAGCTTCAAACATCATATTTGTACATGTACATGACATGCTTGGATATATGGTTCAGTAAAATGTATTATATCTTGACTTTTTATATATAGTGGTACTCTATATATATTTATGGGACAACACTATCTTCTGATTTGATGTTAATTTGTTTAATTGTATACACACATGCAAGCCGTACATGCATAATAGAATATCTATCAGCTGCTTCATTTTCTTATATTTTTTAGTTGTATTTCATGACTTCACAGCTTCTTAACTAGGTTTCCACCGAACGACTAATCATCAGACCTAGATTTACGTGCATCCAAAAGGAGAAATTTATGTTTTGATATTTGTTTGTCTGTGTAGTGTGTGTGACTGTGTGTATCCAGAGTTTGTTCTAGGGTTCTAGTAACGAAGTCAACTTGCAGTCTCGCAGATATTTTGGTAATGTGGTGTGATGTATGGTTCATGTTAATCACTTGGTGCATGTACACAAAATGTAAGAGTGATTTATTTTTTTTGGTAGTTAATTCTATTTTTATTTTTTATTTTTTATATGTTCGCCAATGATCATTAGGCAAAAAGAAAATGAAAAATGATATTTGGTACAAATTAACACAATCCAATCACTAGTCAAGTTGTTGATTGTGATGGCTTTGTACAAAAGTAGCCCTAATTTTCACCGCCAGAATTGGGTTTGACTTTCACTGTTGAGACCATGTTTGATTCACCATTAATTTCAAACTTACTGCTCTCCTCACACAGAAAAGTTGCAGGTTCAATGGGGTGAAAAATATTTATAATTATAAGAAAATTTAAAAAAAATTTGATAATGTTTGGATATGACAAATTAAGGACTTTGTAAGTTTTTAAGTGGCTACATGTTTTAAAAATGGGGACCAGAGGGTTCAGAGTGGAGGAAACTGTGATAGGGTACAGAAATGCATGTGAAGGTTGCTCAATATGACACCATGAAATGCAATGTGATTGTGGAAAGCATCAAATGCTATGTGTGTGTGTGTCTGTGTGTTCATGGATTGACTGATATATCCAATATATTCCCACTGTTTCATTATCCTGTTACCTGCTGTTATGAGCTGCTTGTTTGTCATGTTATGGAAGAGGGAGATATGTGGCGTGGGACTTCCATTTCCACTCCAAGGACAATTTTGTTTTACTTACCAAAGTTATTGGGAGGGTTACGGTACCGATAGATCTTTGGTCCCAACTAATTACTAATTGAAAGTTGGTCCCGATTAATTCCTAATTGAAAGTTGAGACGTAAACAGATATGCTTAATTTTATGTCAACTTTATTTAACTTTTGTTGATCCGGCCAATTGAAACTTAGACAAATAGGCTAACTTTTGCTTTGAGTTGTGACATGACGCTGTTTCATTCTTGATTAATACTTGAACCTATTCTTAAGAGGACCTAACTCAATTTGGTAATATGTTTGTGACATGGCACAGTCTCATCAATATTTTTCGGGAAGTAATACCAAGAGGACCTAGCAAAGTGCCATGTTTTTTTTTTTACCATGTTGTGAAGTAATGCTAAATTGAATTCAGTGGGTGCTAGTCTGACCTACTTAATTTTTCTGTCTCCTATTTTTATTTGTCAAATCAAAAAGATCTAAACCATCATTGTATGTCAATTTATTTCAGATACTCGATCTAGGGTTTGCTGAGGTCTAGGTTCAAGCTCACAATCATGAATAATTTTCTGCTATCCTATCAGTGGTTAATGCAACCTGTGCCTTGTTCCAAGTATCGAGGGGAAAAGGAAATCGATAATAAGGAAGTTTTACAAGGAATTCAAACATTACTATTCTTAGAATTTGGAGGGAAGAATACACCCTATTCGAAACTAAGTCATACAGGGCCGGGAGCTCAAAAATGACAAAATTTAAATTATACATAATGAGAGCAAGAGTGAAACGACGGCGCAAAGTGTGAGAGCGACACCCAATAAGGATAATTGTATGACCTAGGAAATATATTTCAAGTGCCTTGAAGGAAAATTTTCTGAATTTGGAACATAATGGAGAAAATAATTACAATATCAGAGTAATCTTTGAAGCACTAATTAGTTAACCTTGAATGCATAATACACTCCAGATAATCCAGCCTTACCAACTCGGCAAGCTCAATTACAACAAAGAACAGAAGAGGAACACCTAATATGTAAATAGTAAACCCCAAGGATTCATTATATATATAGCTGATGGCAGATGTTCTGTATATACAAACACAACTTTTTTTTATCAACAAGAGATTCCAATCTTAAATCAAAGAAAAAAAAAGTAAGTAAAAGGAGATAGTAGGCCATTACCTATGGTTGATCCCACTGATGCTGAGTGATTAACTTGAAAAATATTTGCATGAAGTATATGCCCTCCTACCATCATTTGACATTCTTCCACTTGACAGATCAAGCTTTTATCATTTCATCACCGAATAATGGTCGCAATTGTAGAAGAAAATGGTAATTTCGGAAAATAATTGAAATAATAGATCCAGTAATATTCAGCATCCACTGCCAGTTGCTACATATTGGTTGAAAGAGCAAAACCATGACCTTCTGCTCTCGGAATGAGAAGTGGAACGGCTAAAGCCAGATCTCGAGCACCTAGACAACTGATCACGCATGTTCCGATCAACACCTCTAGGAACCAAAGGAGGACTGGCGTTTGGAGCTCCCATGCAAAGGCTAGGGCTGAGTTTTACTGATGGGAACCGTTGGCAACTCAGAGAGCGGAAAGAAGATCCCAGTGGGGACATTCGGGCAGAATGGAAATCAGGCTTGCAGAATGGGGTTTCTAGTGAAGTGGATTCTGGTTCCTCATTTGAACACGTGCAAAACGTTAGGGACAAACTAGTTCTTGAAATCCCCTTGACCAATGGCCTTGTGCAAAGAAGCCTGACAAATGAAACTATGCCATGCCGGCAGAGAGGACAAGCAATTGACCCCGGAGGGCCATGTGCTGCAGTTGAGGTGCTGTTCGTGGAACAGAGGTACAAGGCACAATGTGTGCAGAACTCATGATCGCAACCTGCAGCGTGAGGAATGTAAGCTCATTAGGCACTGGTGAATAGAATTGTATAACAATACTGCATATAAAACATGAACTCATACAGTAATGAGGAAGAAGAACAAAGTTTGGTAGCACAAATACAAATTGAGGTTTTATTTGACACTGCAAAAGTATGCATTTCCACTGCAAATGTTGAGTTATAAGTGCTTGTTCTTTGTTGATTGTATAAACAGAGTCAAACAATTTGCTTATGTTTTTTTCTAATTACTTAAAGATCAGTGATAGAAATTCTTATGTTGATAATTTAAAACTCTTAATGCGAGTATACCTTCTGCAGCCACTGTGCACTCTCTTTCCAGACAAACAACACAAGGGTCGACGCATGTGGAATGGGAATCACTGCTCCTCCATCCACATTCTCTGCAAATGAGAGAAAAAGAGATCATAATGCAGTCATTGCATAACTTGTCCTTCTGAAAACCAAGCCAGGAAAATAACGTCGTTTCACTATTCATACTCAGTTCTATAACATGAGAAAGAAAATTAATCAAAGCCAAGAGTTCTATTATTTCCTCGACTGCTATAATAAGCAGGAAAGGTAATTAAAAAAGATGCAAATGTAAATGTTCAAGCACGCTATTTCAATTGTATTGTTAGCTACAGTATCATAAACACACTAGTTTCTGATTTTAAGAAGTGAAAAATGCTTTATAATGACACTGATACATCAGTAACACGCGCTATAATTAACAACTCCTCAAAACCATTTTCCAAGTTAATCAAACTGCACTTCCCCACAACTATCAATGAAAGGCGCTACACAGGCAGACACTACTTCCAACAAATGATTAAATATAGGTAGTTCCAAGAATACATAATATAATTCCAACCAAACAGCCTCCTCACAATATCACTTTCAATGCTACCTCAAGACTCGGTCAAAATTCAAGGATGCCATGACAAATTTAAAACGCTATAAGTTTGATCAAAATTTGCCAAGATAATGGTGCAAGGTGAAATTCGTTCTATCTAAACCAGAGTTAGGTTAATGCAGTTACGTGTAAAGGTAGCTCACCTAGCAATTTTGACAATACTCATAAGGGGAAGGCATAAAAATGGCGAAGGAATGAGTTGCAGCTGCTCTTCTGGATGTGTTGTAAGAATTTCCTCAAGCCGTTCTCTATGCCATGAACGAGCAACCATCAAGGGTGTCCATCTTTGAACATATAAAACAAAAACAACATAAATTGACAATTATTAATCGATCAAGAGAAAATAACAAGCGGCAAGGTGCTTCACCATAACTGAAAAAAGTTGTTCTATCAAAATGATCTCCATAATGCAGGATGAGTTATAAAGGGCATTTAGATGGCACATGGATGTTAAATTGAAAATAATATACAATCGTATTTCACTTGAAGAACTTATCAATTATAGAAGTACCCATAGCTAGATACATACATGTTTTAGGATTTGGTTACCATGTTGCAAGTTTCAACATATGCACATACACAAACTGGCCCACGCATCATGCATGTCATCTTATGTGACAACTAAGATGCATATCTCACTACTGCCAATCTTTTGTTTTAAAACCACCTTCAAATGTTCCTCATGTCTGAATCAGCATGCACCAGGCATCTCATGTGTCGACTAGGTCACTGTTCCCACTTCACAGCACTACATCAATAGCAGTATAATACTTTTGAAGCGTTGGATATAAATATCAATAACAATGGCTTTGATGCTCTGATCTGGATAATTATTGACGTGTAGAAACACCTAGGGACTGGCTACCTTGTGATGGACGCAATGTATTAATAACAAAATGCAGAAACGGCTGTAATATAATGGTAAAACAATATTTATATTCTTAACATATTATGTTGTATTTTTTAGAAAGTACCATCAAAAATCGGTTCCCTGCAAACTTCACATGAGATTTGAAAGTGGTACAAGTATTGAACTCACAAAATATTTCTATAAGATCTTCATTTTCATCCTTTACAAGTCAAAGCAATAAAAATTTAAAAATAGAAGCCAATCTTACAATTAATCCAACATTATTCTAATATTCATTAGTTTGAGCTCACTAATATCATGTGTGCGGTGTGCCAAATACATAGCACTTAATTTTCCCCACTTGAACCCATCATATTAATAGCACATAAATGAATCCTTTTCTTTTTCTTTTTCTTGTTTTTCTTCCTTTCTTTCTTTCAAGTTAAAAGCACACAAATGAATGTTATTCCTTTTTTAACCCCCCGGGCGGGTGAGGAACAGAGGCAATAGCCTGAGAGCAGAATGGAGAAAAATTGATTCATGTAGCCAGCCCCAAATAAGTGGGAAAAGACATTACTAAGTTGAATTCAGTTGACTTGAATGGGTGGGAAAAAAGGTCTTAAGTTGAATGCACTGACTTGGATGGGTGGGGGAATAGGTATTGATTTATGTTTCTATTGCATTACTTTGTAAAAGCAATACAAGTAAGAGTGGTCTCCACATGAATGATGAACCCTTAGATTTTCCCAAGAATATAAATCTCAGCCCAGTAAGAAGACTCTTAACATATATACATATAAAAAAATAAAAGATCAATTTAGTTCTGCCCAAGCAGCATTTCAATTGTTGCGTCTTAAATATTTTTTTCTCTTTCTCAGAAAATCTACCGTGCCAATATCTTGCTATTATATTCTTTAAGCAGGAACACTGTTACTTAAATTAAGGGTGATTGAAATGATGGGTATCAATATGGTTCGCATAAATAAAATGATCTAAGGGAATCAAAAGCCTAATCAAATAGAAAAAATAAGAATGTAAAATTTTAAAAATAAGAATACATGGCATCCATACCCATTTGCATTTTGAGCAGTCAGACTGGCACCCCTGTCAACCAAAATCTGAATGTCCAAAATAAATAAATAAATAAAATCAGCATAAATTCCAATAGCATAAACAAATTCAGGCCATTAAAAAGAAACATACTTGACAGCATTGTGCATTTCCACCACATGCAGCATAGTGGAGGGCTGTGCTTCCTGCACCTGCAGAAGGGCAAAATATTTCTATGTAATAGTAATATAATAATATATAATAATAATATAGTTATAAATTCTTTTAACAGAATCTGTGGCAACATTAAGGTAGCCTGTCCTGATTTAAGAAAAGAGCTTCGAAAATTGATTTCAATGGCTAAAATTTTTTGCATATCAATGTTACATGACCTTTTGTGTGACTACTCAACAACATCATCAACTCACAATACTTCTCCAATCCAATATGAAGAACAATGGAACTTTAGAAAATGAGAAACAAATGACAAACACTCTTCACTTTCAGGACTATACCTCAACATGTTGGGCACCATTTGGTTTGTTTTAGGAGTAATTCTTGATGAGTGAAAATTCCTCTTTAGTTTTTTGTCTTTCAATCTTTGCCACGAAGCAAAAATCAAAAGCATGTCTCATAAAAAATTTGTATAAGGCAGGCATGCATAAACAACCATATTTTTGGCTGCGAAAGTGATGGTTGTGGTGACGGACATCATGGCCGTGACTTCTTTATAGTGATAGCATATGAGAGCTAATCAAGATTATTGGTTCCGGGGGGGGGGGGGGGGGGGAACGACTAGGAAAAATATAGTACTTTTGAAAGGCTCGGCCAGATGTGTTTTCAATGATCGTCATTCTGAAGCTCATTCTCAAGATTCTCTCTCCTTTCACCCTAAAGGTCCGATTAATCTCAAAATCTCAATCCCTTGAAGCAGTGATTTCGTTCGTATATTTTGTGCCTCTAGGCTGAATAATATAAGTAAAATTTACACAAACACACAGATAGAGAATCTTATTTACACCGTGTGAGGCTAAATAACAGAAAGCTTCTACCTTTCTGTTTTTAATTATAAAATAGTAACCAACAACGTATTACATTCTACCCCTGTTAGAAAATGTAAAGAAAAGATTGCCAAAGGTTGAAAATGCAAAAAATACTTCTGACGAATGTAAATGAAAATATATGTTTACAAAGTCTAAAATTAACTATTGGGAACTGGATTGAAGATGTGTGTAAGCTGGTCTCGAATTGATTAATCATTAGGAACTGGATTGAAGATGTATGTATGAACTAAAACTGGTCTCGAATTACCAACATATTGAACTACTGACGTAGTGTAATACCAAAAAAGGTCAAATCAGGAATTTCACACGCAGCATGAATGGCAGCATGAGAAATCATGTAATCTAGTTTTGGGTTAATTGTGTCCTGGTTTGTGCTACTTTTAGGTTCTGTCGCTACCTGCCCCTCAGTGTGTAAATACTGTCCGCTTTGCACTCTCTCCGTACTCACAGTTTTCAAAACGAGTATACACTGGTGTCCACACATAAAAGTGCCAAAACCTACCCCCCCCCCCCCCCGGGGCCGCGCACGCGCGCACAGACAATGTGGGACGTCACAATCACCCCCTCTTGGGACCCAGCATCCTCGTTGACCTGACTCTCGCGGGCTTGTGCACACTCCCCCCATTTCTGGTTGAGGATTAGCTATAATACCATTTGTCACGACCCGCCCACACCATGTAAATACTATCCGCTTTGCACACTTTCCGTGCTCACATTAATAACAAAGGTCTTCGGTAATTTTCAGAATTGAGGGACATGGGCTGTGGATTTGTTTCATGGATCTTACTTTATTTCATTATATTATTTGGGTCTTTAGTAGGTCTGGAAAAGCTTCAGTGGTCAAGAAGATAAACTTTCCTATTTTTAGAATCAGAGTCCCAGTAAAAGTAGAAAAAAACCCAGCAACATATATCTCTGCAATTTCTTTGCTTCATTAGAGTTGAGCTACAAGAATTTTGGTTTTGTTTGTGTTATCTGGCTTAATCCTCATGAGGGTGAATCACAAGTATTTTAGAGAAAGATTCCTAAATAATTCTTCTCCTCCTCTTCCTCTTAACCTTGGTTATTCATAAGTTACTGTTCCAACCCTAAAATATCCCCAAATTCAGTACTGAAATTCTACTTTACCAAGCTCTAATCAACTCCAATCCTTTAATCTAACACCCAAACCTCATAACACTTGCCGTCTTAAAAGCTCCTCAAGGTTTTTTCCTGAAATTCCATCATCCAATCATCTCTGAAATCATGTGAACTCCATACCTTTCTAAAATCCAAATCCTACCACCTTTCTTTAACCTTTCTAAACCCTATTAACAAAAGTTACCATGCATTCATTAAAGCTGATGATGGAAAAATGATAATTAAAACAAGGACATAACTGGACTTGCCTATTAGATCAATTGTAGTTCCATCTTCAACAGTGACCTCTGAAACAGAAGCACCTAAGTCCAAGAGTAATTGCACGCTTTCAACATGCCCATTCAGTGCGGCCATATGAAGGGCGGTGATGCCTCCATCAGAAGTTCTATTAATTACCTCATAGAGTGCACTGATGCAAACAAAATGAAACAAGAAATAATCTGATTAGTCTACTGAAAACTGGAAAAAGACGACAAAAAGTACAAGCAGTCCTTTGACAAAACAGTACCCTTCATAGAATTCTAAGATAGATTCTTTATTTTTCGATCTTTCCTTCAAAACATTCCAGAAATTAGGAACACTAGGAATCAAATCTGCGAGCAGGAGCCGAATGCATCTAGAATGCCCATTCAGGGCAGCCAAATGGAGAGCAGTACCCCCATTAAGATAATCCGCTCTGTGGATCTAAAACCCAATATGCAGTAAAAATGTCATGATTGTATCCAACAAATATTCAAAACTATTGATTGTGAATGACATATGGTAAAACTGGCTTGAAAAAATTCATACATTGGCTTTGAAAAGAACCAGAGTCTGAACAGCCTCCCAGTGACCATGTTGACAAGCTTGCATCAAAGCAGTCTATGCATCAAAAAAAAAAAAAAACCAATACTTAAATTTCTTAATAGGAACTTTTTACTTATAATTCCAAAATAATTCAATTTTCCGATCTAATCAGTAACAAATACAAATTATTGCTAGTTTGGGCATTCAAAATGTTTGGGAAGCACAAATGAAATCTATAATAGGTGAGAAAGAAGAACAATTTTCAACAGGACAAGAATATCTATTTTACCTGCCCGCGATAATTCCTGAGATTAATGTCAACCCCAGACTCAAGCAAGAGCGAGACAATCTAAAGAAAAAGAATAACATAATCACTGTCATCACAAAACAATTGCATTATATATAAACTTAGAACAATGACATTTAATCATTCTTAATAAACATTTGCAAGCTTAAAATAAATTGCAAGATACCTCATGGTGGCCTTGAGCTGCAGAGTAATGGAGAGGCGAATTGCGCACACCAAATGTGGAATACCTAGCAAGACGAGGATTATACTCCAATAAAGCCTTAGCTTCCTGGAGATCCCCGTCTCTAGCCGCCGAAACCAAACGCTCCCCGGAGGCCGAGCATCCAAAAGAATTGCCCACCAGACTTAAAAACCTCATAATCTTCAAATGTTACAACCAACAAAAGACAAAATAAGGAATTTTTTGGCTAGCTACACAGAGAATCTTAATTTTCAGAATCAGATTCAGAACAATATAATGACCCACATATACATATATATGAGTGTATTGAACTGTTATTCTTTGAAGTTTGATTCTTATACCATCCGAAGAATCATATAAAGAAATTGAGAGAGACAGAAATAGATGCTTCTCTCTCCACAAAACTAAAAACTTCCTTATTTTCTACCAACTAATAACCACCCTCTTACTTTCACACACAAACAAAAGAATTTGTTGGAACTGTCAGAATCTCACTGTCACCGCAGAAACCTAAGAAAACTATCCACAAAAACAAACCCTTCCAAAACCATAAAACCCACTCTCACATTGCCCATAAATATTGGTTATAAGATCTCCTCAAAATCAAGAGATCCAGATGAACACAAAAGAAATACAATTCACAAAATTCCTGAATTTTCACCAAATGATGACAAACCAGTTCGTTAAAAAAATTCAAGATCTCCAATACCCAATCCCTAATTTGCTCTCGAATTCCACAGAAAAATTAGAATCTACAATACCATATTCTCCCATGAATCAAAAATTCCACCACCCTTCACCAGATTTTCCCGGGAAAATCAAAATGGCGAATACCCAAATCCGAATTTCCCCTCAAAAACAAAAAACTACAATACCCTCTGCCCTAATTCCACCTGAAGAATAAAAATCTTGGATACCCACTACCTAATTTTCCCGGGACAATCAGAATTTTCAATTCCGATATCACATGTTTGAAAACCCAGATTATCCCTCAGAAAATCAGCATATCCAATACTCAAATGGGGTTTCTCATTATTTCAGGAATGTGATCAAGACAGTGTCATGATGAAGAGTAAAATATCAGAAATATCCCAATAATGTTGCGAAGACCAATTGTCCACAGAGCATATGTGCTAATCCTGGAAAGATAAAAGTGGTATTTGTGTTGGAGACAGCGACTTTTACGACATCTTCTTCGTGCCAACAAGCCTGCAAAGAAAGGTTTATTTCATGATTGGTTTTTTTTTTTTTTCAATAATTATGATTGGTTGTCATTAAGCTGTCAAAATTGGTAGCCAAATTTATTTCTGACACTTAAACATGAGTCATTAATAACATGACCAGTCTAAATATATTCACTTATATTCACTGCATGCTTTTTCTGCTTATTTTATTTTAGGATCTTCCAAATTTTAGTGGCAAAGTGAAAATACCCATTCGGTCCTTTTCTTCTTATTTTAGGATCTTCCAAATAAAACCCCCTTTTGAAAGTTAAATGTAAATTTTTAGTAAAAGTTCACAAAATCTATTCACCCACTCCTTAAATTTATAAAAAATTCAAGAAATTCCTTTCATGTTGCATTGAATTTATTTATCTGAATAAGGAATAACATCATCATAATCTCTTTAAATATGATGATATCATTATAACGTCTTTCTCTACTCACATAAATTTAATCAATTATGACTGACGGTTGAACTCATTATCATTACGTTTTTTTTTTTTTTTTTTTTTAAATAGTGATAATCATTAGAATAGCCAAATTCGTGACACTTTGTAGTGTTAAATGTTTTTTAAAATTATTAAAGTATGGGAGTGTCTTTGTTTTTTAAAATTATTAAAGTATGGGAGTGTCTTTAAATTTATAATGGTTCATTTTGAAATTTCAAATTTGTTAAAAAAAAATTAAATAAATCAAGTCGAGACGTGAATTTCTTACAAGTTAAAACCTTTGAAAAGACAGTCAGTTTTGGAATAGTAAAAACACCACTTAAACTAATTTTTAATTATTTATTATCACTCAAACTAATACTCCGTACTTGATATCTTTGTTTAGCTGAGAATTAGATTGATAAATAACAATAATAATAAAAAAATAAAAAAAAAAAACATTATCATCTATATTTAAAAAAAGAAAAAAAAAATTGTCTAGAAAGGGGAAAAAAGATTTTTAAAAAAAAAAAGAAAAAGTGAAGAGTTCCCCATAAGAAATGTTTTTCTTATTGTTATTATTAAAAAATAAAAAGAAAATAAAAAGACGGCATTTTTCATTAAGGATAGTGAGTGATTCAAATTTTGTGTCAACCCAACATATATATATATATATAAATCTATAATAAAAACAAATAGAAAAGATCAAATTATATGTCAACCCAACTTTGTTAACATATATATATATGTGTATATATATATATATATCTATAATAAAAACAAATAGAAAAGATCAAATTATATGTCAACCCAACTTTGTTAACATATAAATATAATGATAAGCTTAAAAGATGTGTTGTCCACTGCATTGGTGGGAGCACTTGGAATCATTTCCAATTTTATAATATATTATTTTAATTGTTTTGTAGCAATTGGGCTTTGCACTTGGATTGCACTACTGAACAACTTTCATTTAATTAAAATTTTATTAACATCACAACCACTCCCAAACGGCGTATAAAAGTGAAAAAAATCTTATTAGTGACGTGTGCAAATTATTAATAAAAAAAACTTTGAAAATGACCTGTGTGTGTATGTGTGTGAGAGAGACATTTCACATTAATTATAATAATAGAAGTAGTAATCAATGGTGACTTGCCAAAATGACATTTCTATTTAAGTTTGTAGAAATGTTGGTGGTCATAATTTATAAGACCTATATTAGTCTTTAACACCAAAAATTGTAACAGACATAGTGCTGTTGTTACAGCTGGCAGAGGTTAATTGGCTTTCACCATTCGGTGACCAAGTTTTAATGTTATGCACCAATTCAACTAATATAAGTAACCAATTTAATGCTCATCATTAAAGAATGGAATTTGATGACTTACACGTAACTACTTATTGTCCTAATTTTATATACTGTAAAATTAGGAAGCGCACACACACCAAAAGAGGCAAAGAATTCGTATCCAACACGTATCGAACACGTCGAATATATTAAAAAATGTGTCTAAAATTTTTTTATTTTTTATAATTTTCGGATACGGCTCAGACACTCGGCAAATACACGTATCTGGAATTTATTATTATTATTTTTAATGTTGATATGTTTTGTTCTTTATTTTGTACTACCTTTTTGGTATTGTAAATAATAAAAGTCCTAAGTCAAATGATAAATGAGAATAGATGACAATACACTGACTTGTTTTTGTATTTTTTTTTAGAGTAACCTTTAGGTTTTTGTGAATGTTAAGTGCTAACGGTAAAGTCCTGAATGTTAATAGTCATTTTTGTCTATGTTTTTGTATTTGGAGTAAAGTTGCAATGATGATTAATGATACTAGTTATTATTTTAATATCTTGTTTTTTATTTGGTTTTATAACTATGCAACATTATTCTTTTATAGTTTATTAGTTATGAGTTATGATTTGTGTTTTTTTTCGTTGATGAAAAATAGTAATGCTCAGTAATTTTTAAAGTACTACATCACACACACACACACACATATACTATTCGCCGTGTTCCTGCCGTGTCCTAATTTTTTTTGATTTGCCGTGTCGCTGTGCCCGTGTTGTGTCGTATTCGTATCTTGTATCTGTGTCCGTGCTTCTTAATTGTAATATATAAGTTCTTCCCACTCTTTCTAATTAAAAATAAATTGGACCATACTGCTAGTTGCTAGGGTTGAAAATAAATTCAACTATGTAAACTTAGTTTGAGTTTAGGCTAGAATATAAACGTAAAAAGTTGAGCATGAGCTCTACTTAACTCGTTTAATGAAACAATCGAGTTCAGGCTCGCATTGAATTTCATGTTCATGCTTGTTAAACTTTTTTTTTTTCTTTCTTCCCGGTTGCTAAGTTCTTTTTTAGTTACATAATATTTTCAATAGCAAATTAAAAACACATCTAAATTATTATATTTTAATTTTATACTTTTCATGAAGATAAAAAATATTATAAATGGGTGTGTATTAAAGGGGCATATCTTCATCAATGTACAGGATCCTAATTTATAAATTAAACTCAATTTTGATCCGTTTACTTAACACGAACGAGTCTGACACGACAAGTCATTTGTAACCATTGATTAGTTAACATAGTTATCTTGAACAGACAGACTTATTGAATCAAAAAGCAAACTTTTATCCCAGTCAATTAAAGCATAGGCTGACTAAAATAAAACTGCTAGAATGGGTACATCAAACTCATCATTTGTCACTTGAATAGCAGGATGAGAGAGGTTGGGAAGGATGAGAAATCTTCATTTCCAAGTTCCAACGGACAAAAAAAGCAAGAAATTATTGTTATTATTTTTAATCATATAAATAATCCAAATTGTATTTAGAAAAGAAGGGATGAGATTCGGCCCACTAAATTTGGGCCGTTGATTAAGGTTTAAGAAATCAATAAGCTGGGCAAGCGGGTCTGAAAAGATTCAATAGCAGATATAACAATGAAGAGATGGGCAAAGCCTAAACTCAGCCACAACAAGAGAGTTGTCGATTCCTAAAGCCCATTTCTTCATGGGCCTATATAAAAGAGTCTTGGGCCATATTCCTTTTACTTATCTTGATTATACAAGTCACACAACTACTCACATGAAAATGCCATAGTAATTGGACAAGGATCATCTTCAGCGCAGGAGATGTCTAGCACAGAATTCGTGGTTGAAATTGAATTGATAAATAAGACCCACTAGTGATGATGCAATCTACTTAATACTGTGCTGGACCTCTTCTGCATCGGAGAAGATCTTGCTCATAGTAATTAGAATCTGCTTGGTTAGTAATTATAAAAACAATTTTTTGTTCTCAGAAAATTATACAAAAACTCTCTAAAATGTGTAGACCGAGTGAAGTCAAAGTAAGAGATTACTGCGTTGTAAATATTTGTGTGGTACGAGTCGTGCACTTTAATTACTTGTGATGAATTGTACAACAAAAGTCATTGAGGCATTTTGCAACTAAATATGATAATTTAAGGATTTTTTATGCACAAAATATATTGAAATCAAGTGACATACATTTTACAACTAAATTCAGTTTTATAGAAACTTTTTTCTAAACTAGAATAAAATTGACACGTAACATACAATTTGAAGTGCGACTTGAAATCTATATATATATATATATATATATGGAAATGATCTCTCGGTTCATTAGTGAGTAAGATATTCATCTACGTCATGCATAGTCATCACTAAATACAAAGAATAATAATTATTAAAAAGATATAACAATCACATCATCCATAAATTTTTTGCTCACGGAAATATAAGACATCGTTAAAATGTATATTGAATATACATGTGTGTGTGTGTGTATAAAAGCACAATTTGAATTGTGAAGTGGGATGAAGTGAGACTTGCGTTTTAGTACTTTGTTGAAAAATGAATGATTGGGTCACTGTTATGATCCGAACAATCCGTAGATGTGTTTTCTTTCTTAAAAAAAAGGTAACATTTTGGAACTTATAGCTTCAATTGTAGTAATTTAGATTGCAGAGTTTGACAGATATACAATAAAGTTGAAGTCAAAGGTTAGTTTTGCTCAAATGGGTGGAGATTAACAACCACCTCGTCACATGGGGATTGGGGCCAGGTCTTTCTTTTTTTTCTTTTTATTTCTTTTTATTTATTATTATTATTTTTTTGTGTAAAGTCCACATCTACTTTCTTTTTTTTTTCAAGTAATATTTATTTCAGCTTTGGATGCTCATTTTAATTGTTTTTCAAAACCGTTTTTGACACTGATCATATGGGACAAAAAGTTGTTAAATGGCAGGTGAAGTGGATTAGTTGTGTCTCATGGCTAATCTTTCTATGTGATGTGTCCAAAAGGCAAAAAGTGGGAGTTGACATGGGTACCTTTGCAATTCTTGTTCGGGGAATGGTGTTGTGTGGTGTCGATATAATATTATTATATTAAATAATTTCATTTGAACATAATTTATTTAATGTTCATGTCACAACTTTTGACACTAACTTAACTTATTTGTAATATTAAAAGAGTTAGTATGTAATTTATTTAATAATTTATTTATTAAAATAATATTATTTAAATTATTAATAATACCGAATCAAACAATATATATTAGAAAAATATAAATTTTCATCCAATCAAATTAGTAAATAGCATCTAATTTACAAAAAAGTAATTATAAGATACAAATTTAAATAGTTATTTTGAAACTTAAATATAAATTTATTTATGACACGTATATGTAAACGGGTATAAACGTGTTAACCATCTCAACTCAAACACGACACAAATAAATAAACAAGTTAATCGTACTGATTTGTTTACGACCCAAATCTGTTTAAGATTAGCACAAATCAGTTTAACTCGTGTCGTATTCGAATCATGTTAGCCGGTTATATCAAACTTTGCTACCCCTAAACATGGGGGCAAGCTCCAAAGGTGTCATGTTTGTTTGTCAAACAGATTTTGTTCTGCATTCAATTGTCCTCATTGTTTATACGTGTGCACAATTTCATTTGAATTATCGAATACAATATAATACTTGTGCTGCACTATAACTAATCCAAATTCTTATGTCAAATCTCAGATTATATATATAACAAGAAAATGCGAATCCAAGAATACTCATTCTTGATGTTTTATGCATACAAAATAAGAAATTGCAACAAAATCGAACAAATAACTAATAACATTTTTGATAAAAAATTTAGGCTTAACAAAATCACTAATCAAATTACAAACACCTAATTGGAAGCATCAAATTAAAGACTTGAACTTGTAATTAGTTTAAAATTTAAATTTAAGACATTAATTCAATGCTCAAAATACACCGTAACTTAATTATCTGCTTTTATTCTTGGATTAACCTATTAAAAAAAGAAAAGAAAAGTGCAAACCAGAGATTTATGGTGCTCATTTAACTTGCCAAGTGTCAATGAAGAATCCTCATATTAGTTAGAGCCATGTGGTGACAATTGGTTTGCAGATATGAGGTGCAAATGAGTCTCTTATCATATACTATGAAGTTTGATTAAGAAGCTACTGCAAATATTTGGCCCCATTTGCCTCTTGTCTGGAGGTGGCCTGTCCTGGCAAGTGCCATGGTCAACTTATTAGCAGATCTTACACCCAACTAACAAATATATATGTGTGTGTGTATCTATATATATATATATATATATATATATATATATATAATTTATGCATATTTGAGAATTGTATAAGATTGTGCACAGATGGGAGTGCCATACATATATAGTGCCACATCATCATATACATAAAAAGATATCCTTATTCTTCAGTATTTGCATGCTAACTTGTTTTTTCTTTCGTCGCCCATTCTTTTTGTATCTGTTCTTTTGTCGTAGTGCGCCCCTTACCTCTTTTTTGTAATGTTATGTCATTGTACACATGAGACAATTTTTATTTGCAGAGACAATTTTTGGATTATTTGTGTTCAATTAAATATGTAAAATCTCCCCAAATAGAAAGACAATGGAGGAAATACTTAAAATTTATGGTTCTATATTAAATTGACATGGCCATCCGGTAATTAAAAACCGACTAATAAAATTGGCACGTTGAAACTCTAATAATAATTAAAAAATAATAATTTGTTGAAATTAATTTTGTCAGAGCATCCCTTTTTTTTTTTTTTTTTTTTTTTTTTGGTGGGGGGAGGCAAACACCACTAAATGAAGAATTTCTCATGGAATATGATCCAGAACAAAATCGGTTGAAATATTGTTTTGTGAGAGTTTCACAATCGAACGAACCACCTCATTGTTATGTCGAAAAACATAACTAATATTGAACGAGGCAAAATTTTGGAGCAAATACACTCTTTTTTTTTTTTTCACATATTAATATGGGTACTACCTAGTCTCAATTTTGCAGATGGTAGTGTTGGGATATGTGTGCCCTAGCATAGCAAATTCTTATTTTGGATTGTAAAAGTCATGGTTCCTTATCTGAATATTATTATTAAAGTATTATACAATTGGTGAATAGAATGTATTATTTTTCGATTCATTATAGAATTGATTGTGTCCACTTGATTACAAGATATATTTATATATGTATGTAAAGGCAATTAATACTATGTTATAAATTAGTAACCATAAATGGTTCAAAGTCGGTAATTATGGATGGACATTTAATTAGTTAAGACTTAAACTGAGTTCACGATAAATTGAGATATATTGTAAAAGTTGTCGTATGCAATTGCTCTCTATCACAGTCATGGCTTTTGACTCTCAAGTATGAGAGAAGTATAGACTCTTTTATTAATTAATAATTACTTTGATTTGTTCGGCGGATACCTCGGGATCCTTAGATCGACACTTTGGGTAGTATGTAATTAATAGTTAGAGGTCTATATTCTCAATATTTGCATCAGTGCTATTTGTATTTATTTAGTTTTAATTATGGTTGACCACAAATTAAATTCAAAGGCCTTCGTATGTTTTAGACAAATGTTTTCTAGATATATATTTATTTAGTAAATTATTATTTTTGTCAAATAAATATATTTTTGTGATCGAGCCGGAAATAATCAAAGGTAACAAAATAATTATATTAATTATATTGTCGGATTGATGGCTTTAATTATCCGATAAATAATTATGTATAGAGGAGTCAAAGTGCAACATTGACTTAGAGGTTATTTACTATTTAATTGGAGTGCAATTAATTTCTTTTAGTGGAGTAGAAATTAATTTATAAATTAATTGAATTGGGTCAATGGTTTAATGGACCGAACCAATTATTAATTTATAGGAGTCAAGAAAATAGTAAGCTCAAAAGGATTCTCACCAATAGCCCAAGTTGATATTGTAGTCCTGTTAGAATTGAGAAAGTTGAATTAGAGATGGAGAATGATTTAATGTTTCCTTTTCTTATTTTATATTTTGCCTATATATACAGGGTTCATGTATATTTTAAGTGTGACTTTTAGAACAAGAAAAATGAATACACTTTCTCTCTCTAGATTTTAGGGTTTGTTTTCTCTTCTAAAAGGAGGCTATCACAAGTCTAAATTTCAAGGTCATTCATCAAGGCATATTGGTGATTTCTAAAGGGAAGATTATAATCAAGAAGAAGGAGAAATGATCTTACTAAAGGGATCTACAATAAGTGAGAACATTCATTTTAGAGAAAAGATTAAAAGGTTTACTCAGACCTTTGATATAAGTATTCAATCTGTTTATTGAATCATACATCATCCTTTATTTATTTTTGTATAAAACTTGTCTCTATGTGATGAATCAAGATCCATGATTACAAATTCCTTAAAAAAATTTAAAAATTTGCACGTTTCCCAATAGGTAAGTAGGTGGGAGTGTTGAAAATTACACTACTCAACACAACCCTGGTTTCAAAATTCTCTCTTTCCTTGTTATACTGTGCTATTGTTTGAATTCATTAGTGTCTGTTAAACATGTTTGGTGATTGAGGTCTCACAGCTAACAGGGATTGTGGGATTAGCATACTTGACCAAAAGCTTAAAACTAGGGTTTTTATCGGACCATCTTTGTCTTTTTTTCCGGTTATTAATTTGCTACCATAATCTTGGATTCAGCAACATGGTTTTGACAAAATTGGGATAATAAACTCGTTGATCCAAAGGTGACCAATGTTCAGATATTATGGCTAGAAAGTTGAGCTCCATGTCTCTCTCTCACTGGTGTTGTGCCCTAAGGCATTGAAATCACTTTTTCTTAACAGTGATTAAAGAATCAGTTTAAAGGTTATTTTCCTATTACTACTAATAGATTAGGTAGAAAGTCAATTAAAGTGTACTTTGGATTGATGTTATGATGTTGCCAGCCATGCAGTCAAAACTCATAAGCACATAACTTTTAAAGTATTTTTTTGAGTTAGCTTTTTTTATTTTTTTAATCAATCTTTTAATTTTCTTCTATGCTGAAAATAACAAAATTTTCTCATTCAACTCATTCAATTTTTACATAAAAATGATAACTTTTATATATCGAGCATTATCAGATTAATAATTCTTGTTGATGTTAAGTATAATCGTGACTGCATAATTTTGTATGTGAATCTTACTGTGTGACTGCAAGATTTATGTATATATGCACACACATATAAATACATATTTATACATATATTTGTAATGCACCAAAGCCAAGAATCAGTGCATCACTTGGGGGACATAAAGTGGAAGAGCCTTCTTCTATGTGGGTTCTTGGTTCCATAACTGACTTCTCTTTAAGCAGCACAAAAAATCTAGCAAAAAAAACACAGAAAGTGAAGGTAAGTGTGTGATGTGTCACTACTCACTGCCCAAGCTGTGGGGTCCAGTGAAACACACACTAATAAACATTATTAAATTCCTGCCCTTTTTTTATTTTTTAATCTCAAAATGCACCATGAATTACGCTGCCTCTTCTTACCATTTCCTTCCAATATTCTCTCTCTAGATTTTGACTTCCTCTCTCTCTCTAGATTTTGACTTTCATCTTGTTTCACCCTTGAATACAGATCAGAAGTGGAATAGAAGAACTGAAGCAGAATGTAATCTGATATATAAAAAATGAGAAAGAACCCATATCAGTTCACATTTCGAAATCAAATAAATTGTTTTATTACACACTAACCACTTTTTTAATTGGGTGAATTAAATGGGCATTGGGGTTGATGAATTGGGTTCCTTTGAAAGTCAACCAGAAAAGCCTAGCATTTGATGAAATCATAAAAGCCTTACCTTTTCTATTCACTCTACTGAATTTTTTACCAACAAAAAATGATCACACTGTCATTTTTGTGTTATTATTGCTTCTTCAATATACTGCTCTCATTTGAAATCTTTCCTTCTGGGCATCAAAACTTATATCTGCCTAGGATTTGAATACCCCTTTCTCTATCACTCTCTCTCTCTATATCTATATATATATATATATATATGTATATATATATATATATTTTACTTGCAAGTTCCTTTTAAGGTAAAAATAATTG
Organism: Cornus florida; assembly: GCF_030987335.1. Lineage (NCBI taxonomy): Eukaryota > Viridiplantae > Streptophyta > Magnoliopsida > Cornales > Cornaceae > Cornus > Cornus florida. Next base: position 84,832,664 of record NW_026775580.1, on the reverse strand, counting down.
GGTAAACAATTGGGGTCTTTATCACAAAGCCTGCTTATATCATACATTACCCAAATGCCAATAACCTGAAAAACATCCCTGGTGTATCTTCATTTGGGTGTTTTAGATTTGTGTCTGGTGACAGATGGGATTATTTTGGTTCTATGTTTCAAGCCACAAGCTACAATCTTGGTGAGTTTTCCTCTCTCTTTCCTGGAAAACATGGATTGGATTTTCTTTGAAACCAAACAACAAAGCTTCCTTTCTCCATCACAACAACCATATTTTCTCTCTGATCTATCTCCCCCTCCTCCTCAAGTTTCCAATCTCCAATCTGGTTTCAGTTTGAACAACAAGGTAAGTCCAAGCATATTACTCATCATTGTAATTCTTGCCATTATCTTCTTTGTGTCTGGTTTGCTTCACCTCCTTGTTAGATTTCTACTGAGACCTCCGGTGAGAGACCCTGATGATTTGGACAATGTGACTGCTCTTCAAGGTCAGTTGCAACAACTCTTCCATCTTCACGACGCCGGTGTCGATCAGTCTTTCATAGACACGCTCCCTATCTTCAACTACAAAGCCATTATCGGAGTAAAAGACCCTTTTGATTGCGCCGTGTGTTTGTGTGAATTCGAGGGTGAAGATAAGCTGAGATTGTTGCCCAAATGTAGTCATGCCTTTCACATGGAGTGTATAGATACATGGCTATTGTCTCACTCCACTTGCCCTCTTTGTAGAGCTAGTTTGCTCCCTGATTTCTCTCCCAACAATAGTTGTTCACCAATAGTCCTTGTTCTTGAATCCGGGAGTGAGAGCTCCAGAGAGATTGTCTCCGACAGAGATGGTGGTGGTGGTCTGGGCAGTACCAATTTATCAGCAAGAGCAAATTCCCATCTGGGATTTCATTGTGAGGAAGATTTTGGATCGACCCGGTTCGATATTTCGCATAAATCTTGTGAAATTCAGGTGAAGGATGATCCAAATCAAGAAAAAATGGTGGGTGCAGAGGAAAAAGTTGTGCCTATTAAGCTTGGAAAGTTTCGGAATGTTGATGGTGGTGGCGGTGGTGGTGGTGGAGGTGAAGGTAGTAGTACTAACAACAGTGTTGATGCAAGAAGGTGCTTCTCTATGGGGTCATTTCAATATGTGATGGATGAGAATTCATCATTGCAAGTACCCATTAGGACTCCATTGAAGAAACAGTCAAGCAAGAAGCCTAATCTGCCGCCATTAAACCCCGGTCACAGGACGGCCATTTCTGAATATGACTGTGAATCAAGAAGAGATTTCAATGGTTTTGAGCCATTCAAAAGTGTTGAAATTCATGGTGGTAGCAGCATTAGTAATGGCAATGACAATGGGAACGGGAAATCTTTTGGGAGGAGCAAAAGGGAGAGCTTTTCAGTGTCGAAGATTTGGCTAAGGGGGAACAAGAACAAGGCTAATTCCACTCCGGTGGAGTCGTCCAGGAGGGCTTTTTCGTTCCGGTTTCCGGTGCACCGGGATATATTCGCCGGCGACGAGTGGAAGGCCAAGAATTGTGGGAGTGATGCAAGGAAGGCCAAGTCTGAGATTGGGACAGATAATTGGAATTATGGAGGAGGGAGTGAATTTGGTTGTGATGAGGAAATTCAGAGCTGCAATAGTTTGGAATCTCAAGCAAAAACACCATCTTTTGCTAGGAGGACTCTGCTTTGGCTTGTGGGAAGACAAAACAAGGTGGTTCACTCATCTTTCTCACCCAATGTGTAATTTTTTTTTTTTAATTATTTTAAGTTCTTGCTTTACTAGATACTTTTTCAGTTTGATTTCTTTATTCTGGAAGGCAAATTTGGAATATGGGTATTGGATAATATCACAGAAAGGAAAAGGAAAAGGAAATATGCAACTAGGACTGAGATTTCAATACAAAAATATATGCATTTTACTGTAAAATGTTTGTGTTCCATAATTTTTTTTTCTGTTTTTTTATTCCATAATTTTTTTTCCTTCTTTTTAAGTACTTTTGTTTTACTTAACTTGGTCCTAAATAAGTAATTCATTTTTTTTTCCCCTCTTTTTTCATTTCATTTTTACTTTAATCTAATCATGCCCAATGTTTAGTTGTTAATGAAATTGATTTTTCATTTCATTTTTACTTTAATCTAATCATGCCCATTGTTTAGTTGTTAATGAAATTGATTTATTTTGGGCCGACAAACAAGTCTTTCTCAAATGTGACAAAAATTCTTTTTGACAATTATTGAAGACTTGTTTTTAACTTCAAAAACCTTTATTGTGTCAATTTCTTATTTATCACTTTAAAAATAATTAGCTTTCAACATAATACTAAAAGGGCCTTCAAAGATTGAATTTTTCAACATAGTTGGTAAATGAGACAAATCTCTGAATCGACTTATTTATCTCATAAATTAATATGAGTAATTTATGTTCAAGTAAATTCAATTCACAATTCTTAGACAAAACTTAGTAAACTAATAAATTTTTAAATATATTATCTTATAAAATATCTCTTGCAAACATAACCATGCGTATTTTAAGCCAAGTTTGAATATTTTGATCTGTCTTATAACAAACCATACTTCATCTTGTATTTCTTTATAGAAAATAGATTTTTTTTTTTTTCCTCTCAATTTAATCTATGAGAATAATTAATTAGTCCTATTTATGGGATTACCATTTTATTCTCTAAGTACAAAAAAACAAAAGAATAGCTTATTAGAAAAGCTATAGTCATAACCATTCTTTTATTGACTTTAAATGCTTGTAGGGTTGGTTGTTCGTTGTCACCATTAGTATGTGTGAACGAAGGTTCGAGTTCAAAGGACACTCTTGAATGATAGAAAATTCCAACTTTTCATTCTCTTATTTACTTCTTCATTTTCTTTCTCAAGTTCTTTTACGAATTAAATTATAATACTAAGATGTTCATGAATATTTTCATTCCTTTCGCTCCGTAAAATAATTTGTATGTATTTTTAGTGCTTGATTCTCTTAAAAAATTTACGAAGAAAAAAAATTATTAAATCCTAATAAAAAATAATTTATTTATCAATTTTTAATAAGTTATTTTACACGTTTCATCCATTGAACTTGATCTCGACCTCGACATAAATCTTTGCTGTCGAAAAAAAAAAATTTATATATATATTTTACGTCAAAAAATTTTTAAAAAAAATTGAAAAAAGATATTTTACTCTACACAAACGTATTAATGAGAAATAGACTAATGGAGTAACCAGGCGTTAGAGATTGCCTCATGCCACACGCTTCCTCTTCGTATAGGGCATGTTTGATGTTATGTTTCTCTAAGTTAAAAGTGATTTAGTTTGAAAAGTCACTTTCAGCAGTGTTTACTGTTTAGGACATAATTTGCCCCCATGTCAAGAATATTAATGATATAATAGTAATATCAGTCCCCAATTATATAAATCAATCATATTTATTCGATTTTCAAACTTCAAATCAATAATCTCAACCTTCAACAGTTTTTCAAGAAATAAATCACTTTAATAGAATTTATGACAACACCAACCACGCACGCCAAGTCCATCCTATAATGGTTGGTTTATTTGGTGCTGTCAACGTGAATTTTGATTTAAAAAATTCAAAATCTCAATAAATGTTTCATTTAATTCATTTCAGTTAATTGAACTTGAAAGCTTTTTCAGTGGTTGGACAGCAAAGGTCATTGTGGTCACAGGCTGTTGCATTTATTGGGAAGGCATTTTCAAGTGTAAAAATATAGATGGGGGTATTGATGGACTAAACATTAATGGGTGATGTTATTACTGTCACGAGAACCGTTGAGGGCTGTTGTCTGGTGTTTATATATGTGACCCAACACCACCTCATCTTCTTGTCCCTCTTGCATACGCTTAAAACCTTTTTATTGTTTTGTTGACCCGTAGAAATTACCATTTGTGTCCTTTCCCTTTCCTTCCTTCATGGTCGATGTGTGTGGGTGTAATGGAAAATTCGAGAATTGCTTAGGTTAGGATTAACTTTTGTAAAATTTAATTCATCTAAATCGCTATCGTTTTCACGCTCCACACGCATTCTCGCTCCTCCTAATTTCACTCTATGTGATTTTTATTTTGTTATTTTTGGGCTTCTCCTCTCACTCCGGCTCCCGTTTTGTATGACTTAAGTTTGTGTAAGATTCATATATATATATACACACACACATACTAGCCACAACTTACATGGCTTATATATTAGATGAATAACAATCCTGAGTTTTTGCAAGACATGGAGGAGGGTTAGAATATTTATTAGTTTAAAATCAAATGGGCAAGTTTAATTCAATGGACAGGTGTTAAACGGGCTGGGCAGGACTAGACCGGTCCTAAAATATCTGGACCCAGACATGGTTCATGCTCGTTATTGTTTGGGTCAGGCCGGGTAGTGATGAAATTAAAACGAAGGTGCAAGGTCGGCCCAAGTTCAGGGTTTCCACCTTTTGTCAAATTGGACTGCCCACAAAATGTGGAACCAAAGCACGAATCAAGCCTTTTACAGATGGGGTGTCCATTAGTTGTGGAGGCCCATTTGGATGATTTATCATTATTATTATTATTTTTTGTCAAGATACACACTTCACTCACACACATTCATTTTGTCTTTAGACGATTCAAACCTTACTATCCATTTTAGTTTGTTGTGAATTTAAAATTGTTTAACTATTCATTTGTATCCATTTTGTCCTTTGGAGATTCAAACCTTCACCATTCATTTTAGTTTATTGTGAATTTAAAATTGTTTAATTATTCGTGAATTTTGATAACTTTTCTATTCTCAAAGTAATTATATTTGAAATATGGTTCAATTTTGTAAAGTATAATACTGCATTTCTAGCTATTTATTAAAATTGGAATAAAATAAAGTAGATTGAAATCCTTTTTATGAAAAAATTACATCATTATCTATGGTGGCCAACAACTGGATCATCATCTCCAGGTGACAAAATCAACTTAGCACTTCAAGCCGGTCAGCTGGAAGTGGCACCCAGCCCTCAACTTCTGTCGGATAAGAAAAAAAATTCAAATCTCCTCATTGCAAAACAAGCATCAGCCAAGAAATAACATCTATCAAGAATGGTAGTGTTAGCAAAAACACTGAGTTTTTTCATTTATTCTTATCGTTAACCTCATTTTTTTCAAACAAGGAAAGAGTAACGTCCTTATATCTGAAAAGAATAATTTTTAAAAATGATACTCTCACTTATTTATAATCATTGTAATCCCTAAATAAATTATAATTAATGTTTAAAATCTAGTCTATAACTTTCCACCAAAATATCTATATATTTATAAACTCTTCCCTTCTAAAATATACCAACTTTTACAAACTCTTCCAAGTTTAAGAATCTTCCATTCCGTATACAATGTTTCACAATTTAACATAAATGCAGAAGACTTTAAAATTTTATTCTACTCATCTAGGTAGAGTCCTCAAATAGATGACGTAAATTGATCGATACAAATAGAGTGTGCATGACGTATAGCATACTTAATTGTTATTATTAAAAGAAAAAAAAAAATCACTTATTAAAATGTCATTATAAGTTGATAACTATCATAAAGGGTTATAGTATAGTAATTCTATCTCAGATTTCAATTTTGTTCAATATTTTACTTATGTGTCGGATTGGAAGGGACATGTAATTCCGACTATCCCATGTAATAATTTATCCAAAAGAAAAATAATAGATGTGTGAACTTATATATATATATATAAACAAGTAATTAATATAACAGCTAGGAGCCAAAACAAATTTTCCTTTTTTTTTTTTTTTTTTAATTTTTTAGCAAGTATAGACTCATTATGTCGAACCATAAACCTCCTATGGGGAAAAGATGGGTAGATACTTAAAACTAGATCAATGCAACCAAAAAAAAAACCATACTTACACATGTCATGATAACTTAACATAAAATTGTTATTAAAAAAAAATTTGTTATTAAAAATAATAATAATAATAAAATAGTGATATGAACCAAGCAACTCAACCGAAATGAGAGGCCTAACCGCCTAAGCCTCCCCGGTCCTCAAATGGACTTGTTGCATCTGAGCGCTTGGAGACTGTGATGCCACAATATTGGCATTACATGAAAAGAAGAGAGCCCAACGTAGCCAAGAGATAAACTGCCGACAGAGATACAAGTACTGATCATGTGGACAATATATGTGTATATATATATATATATATATATCATTAATCTAGTAGCTAGTATTGATGCAGGCAATTCATCCTTGGCTCCATTGGACTTCCTTCTACTCATGCAATGCCATAAAATGGGTGATATTAATTCTCTGATCTATGAGTCATCGAGATTAATTTATATTTGTTATGGGTTTCAGTATGTGCACTGGTACTGGTATATATAGAGAGAGAGGCAAAAAGGTTGATGAATGAGAGAATATTGGAGATATATTCGGAGCCAATTAATTTTTAGGAATGAATATATAAGGCTTCATGGTGACCCCGACATTCTCTTATCAGCTAAAAACTTTCTTTCATTTGGTCAGCTCACATTTGGTCCAGGGACAGAGCTAGAATTTCAAGTGAGGAGACACACTGCCAAAAAAAAATAATAATAATAATACAGAGTACATATACATACATATATATATAACAACTATAAAATTTAAAAAGACAAAGAAGAAAAAAATTATTAAAATATAAAAGGAAAGAAAAAAGAAAAAACTTTAATAAGAAATAGTTAAAAAGTTTCAATTGAGGAAGGAAAATTTGACTTTTTCCACTAAAGAAATTTAAGGAATGTGAAGAGTAAAAAAATAAAATAAGAATATAATTTTATGAACTACAAATTTGAGAGGACACTATATAAATTTTTTCATATATATGAAATTTTTTTAAAAAAATTACCACATAGGTTGCTGACCAACTTAGGAGGAGCACGTGCCCCCAGGCCTTCAATGACTCCGTCCCTGATTTGGACCCAATCAAAGATTTGGAATGGTTGACACATTTTTTGCGTGTGGCTTATTGTATGAATATAGAATATATATATATATATATATATATATATATATGTATGTATGTATAACGATAAGGGAAGGGCCGTGGAGAAGTGGAATTGACTAATGCGACGTATATGAACAAAGGTGTGGTCTGGCTTCAGGTGGCAGTGTCTCGTGAGTCACGAGTCATGAGTCATGGCATTGTGAATGTGCTTTTGCTTTCACTGCCAAAGCATTTTGTTAAAAACATGAAGAGATGTCCTACCATATCATGAGCCAAAAGTATGGGTTCATAGTAGGGTTTATTCATGACTTCATTATCTCTACGGAATCATGAAAGATAAGTATTAATGCCCTGCGAATTCATCAAAGCACAAAGGATGTAATGATGGAGGAAACTATCTTTGGGCCCACACTGTTTGTATTTTTTATATCAGGTTCATGATGAGCACATACATGAGTCATAAGTAGGCCAGTAAAACATTTGGTACTCACCTTGCCTCCCCTCGCCTCGTTTAAAATAATTAAATATATGATTCTAAACTTACGAGTTGGAACGAATGTTGAAATTGAAAATTCACACCGTTGTGAAGTGAAATGGTCGTCCACCCCATTCATATTGATAAATTATAAATTTACTATTATAATATATTTTATGCTAAAAATATTACTTCTGAGGGTGCTACATGGGCTGGCCCCACAATCCATATAGTGCTAAATTGTGGACTTGATCAACAAAGAAGATTTAAATACACGCTCATTATACTGGATATAATTCATTCAGGTACCGAATATTCATCCTTCCATCCAACCTACCTATTCGGCTGCAAAGTATAGTTCAAGAAAAAGTGTTAAGTAAATGTAAATAGTTCAAATATACCTATCTTAACCTTAACTTGGCACCACAACAATCTCAGGCCTAAAGTGATCCTTCAAACTAGCCCTTGCACTAGCAAAACTCGACAGCAAATTCCAATCAATAAAGACTTGGTTGCTCAACTCACCTCTCATATTGCATCTCTTTGCCCCTCTCTCTTCTCATAATGCATTTCTCTACTCATATGGATTTCATTGTTTACATTCATTATATTTGTAATACAACTACAGAAATACTTTTCATCCTTGTCTCACCCTATTCTTCTCTGATAAACGAGTTTGGAATACTCTATTAAATATATATATACTCCTTTAACCTTATAAAATTTGTCCGCTTTGAGAACTGTGACTCACATATTGTATGGCGACGTAATTTACTCCATCAATATATCCTTTCATGTGTGTGCTCATCATGAACAGCATATCAAAAATCACAACTGTATGGGCCTAGGATAATTTCCTCCATCATTATATCCTTTCTGATTTGATGAATTCATTTCTCTCTCTCTCTCTCTCTCTCTCTCACACACACACACACACTCATTGTTTCTTGCAATATGACACATCTTTTCCTTTTTGCAGGGCACTAGTACTCCTCTTTCATGATTCCATAGAAATAATGAAGCCATGAATAAACCCTATGAGAGCCCATACTTGGACATCTCTTTCTTGTTCTTTACAAAATGCTTTGGCAATTATTGAAAGCAAAAGCACATTCACACAATGCCACGAGACACTGCCATCTGAAGACAGACCACACACCTTTGATCATATATATCTCAAACTTATCATCTCTATCTTTCTCTCTCTGGATTCTATATTCCTGCAACAAGCCAGTAAGCAATTAATCAACAATAAATGTCAACCATTCCAAATCTTTAATTGGGTCCACATGTGATCGAGCTGACCGAATGAATTAAAGAAAGTTTTTAGATGATAAGAGAATGTTATGGTCACCATGAAGCCTTGTTGATCTCATTCATGCCCTTTGGATTGCACCACAGTCACATGCCTAAAGTTAATTGGCCAGGACTCGGAATATATTTCCAATATTCTCTCATTTTATCAATCCTTCTCTGCCTATATATATATATATATATATACCGGTACCAATGCACACAAACCCATAACAAATATAAACACATCTCTCACTTAGAGATCAGTTGATTATCATCCCATTTTATGGCATTGCCTGAGTCGAAGGGAGTCCAATGGAGCCAAGGATGAATTGCCGGCATCAATACGAGTACGTACTAGATTAGTCTGATCGATATATATATGGATATCTATATATATATATTGTATCTCTGTCGGCAGTTTATCTCTTGGCTACATTGGGCTCTCTTCTTTTCATGTTATGCCCAGATTATGCCATCACGTACAGTCCCAGAAAAGCCAGCACCATGTAAGAAAAATGATTAGTTAAGAGAACAAAGCCGCGCGAAATGAGAGGAGCCTGTCCAAGCGCTCTGGTCATTTCACTTGGGTTGCTTGGTTCACTTTCTATATCAATACTCTCTCGATTAAACATACAAATTTTGTCATCTCATTTTAAGTTATTATGACGTGTTGAATTCAATTAGTACCAAGAACTCCCTCTTGTTTAGAATTCAAGAGATCCTTAGAATTCAGAGAATTAATATCCGGGACCCTCTCATTTAGAGGATAGAGAATAAGAGATAGGGAATATAGGAGCTTTTCTTTGGCATTTCAATTCAAAATGCATCATTGAGAATTCAATTCGATACGGACGTAAGGTTTTTCAAGTATATATGATAAGTTTTCTTTCTTTCTTTCTTTCTTTCCGACTATGGGGAAGAAATATTCAATACTCGGGAACCTTCGTACCTGTACTAATTAAAATCACCATATTTCTTTTGATTTTAAAAATTAACAAATTAACATTGATTCTGGTACCTTGGAGTATTGAATATATTCTCCGGGTTTTCTAACAAATGGTCATCATTTTCGTATAGCAGCTTTATGTTTTGTTTGGTAAGAAAGAAAAAAATTGGATGAAAGAAAGATAAGAAGGAATGGATGAGACACTTAGGGAGAGATTGTGTTTTTCTTTCTTTTTTATTTGGTTGGATAGAAGAAAAGAAAATATGCTTATAATTTATTATGTTGGTTGAGAGGGAAGGAAATAGCAAGTTATAATTGTTTTTACCATTATATCTGATATTTTATATAAGATAGTAATGTAATTTAAAACTTGTATAATTTAAGATAATATTTAATTTAAAATTTGTATAATTTAGAATAATATTTAATTTAAAACTTCTATTAATAATTCACTTGTCTTCCTTCATTTCTTTCACATATTTTAAAGCAAATTAAAATTTGATTTTCCAAAAAAACACATAGTAAATACCCTGGCTATTATATACGTTTTGAAGGTGAGCTAACGTTAAGAAGTGGCTATTTTTTCTTTAAATAATAAGTATACTATATATCTCATTATTATTATGTGAGATCTATTTGCTATGCTACGCAGACACACACGAGCACAAAGGAGAGGACTCTATACGACATATGCATGATTAGGGTTGAGTTTTAGTGGTCTAATGCCTTTCACATTTTTGTGGAGATTAAGAAATATTGTATAGAGAAAAAATCTTGAACATTGGACCATTTGTAAAAGTGGTAAATTGAGGAATATTTTAAAAGAATAGAGAATTATGTAAATGTTTATAAATATGCATTTATTTAAGTGAAAGTTTTAAAGTTCTGAAGACTAAATTTTAACCCTATATTGTAATACATTTAGAGAGGAAAATGTTTATAAATAAATGACTTAGGTCGATAGAGAGGTGTGCGACAAGAATATAGATGATGAGGAATGCAAATGAAATGAAATGAAATGTGTATGGATCCCATGAAATTATCACAAGAGAGTTGACAGAAGAACAAGATTATTTCTTTCTAAATCGATCTATTAAAGTTGTGCTTCATCTATTACCGTAATCAACCATATCAAAGTTGTGGTTTTTATTATTTTTTATTTATTTTTTTTGTAAATGAGTAACTTCTCATAATATTATGATAAATTTTAATTTGTAAATTTATGTGGAATTATCATAATATTATGATGAATTTTAATTTGTGATTTTATCTGGAATTAGGTGAGGTTTATTTAGCTACTTTGTGAGCTTATTTAAAATTAATTTTTTAATATCTCATAACATTCGCAAGAGGGTATTAATTAGGGAAAATGATACACATCACCAATTTTAATTTATGATTTTATATGGAATTATGTGACTGCTTATTTGTCAGCTTATTTGGCTATCTTTTGTGTTTAAAAATAATTTTTTATATAGAAAATATTATAGGAAGGAGAGAAAAAATAGCAAAACTTATAATTAAGGAATCCAAACATAATTTTAATAACTTGTATTCAATATTTAAATAATTAAAACTAGAAGTTACAAAATTTTAATCGATCTCTTTCGGGTGATGAAGAACCATAAATTACATAATTTACTTAAAAGATTTCTATAATTGTATTTTGATTAAATTTTAAAAACATACCCAACTTGAAAAATATGGAGAGGGCTGAAGAAAAATATATATATATAATATATACATACAATTTGAATATATATTGAAAAAGATTAGTAGAGGAAAACAAATTAACATACATAGAGAAAATCTAGTGTAATTATTTATTCTTTTCTTTTTCTTCAATTGATAATTCGTTTAGTTCAGTTTGTTAAAATAGGAAACACAATGCATAAAAGGTTATAGTGTAATGTATATTAAATTAGAGAACATTAATATCTTTTTAGTTATTGCTACATCAAGATCACATATCAAATTATCAAATTTTAATTTGAGATGTGTAACACTGTTCATTAATTATTATATATCTATCTATCTATATATATATACTATTCTAAAAGTGTAGCTAAGTTCTTAATATTTTTAGATTTTTAAAAAATATAAAATTATTTCATTAAATACTAAACAATAAATCACCTTATGATTCATACAATTTTCAATTTTTCTTTATAAAAAGATTTTTAAAAAATACAAAATTATTTCATTAAATACTAAACATTAAATCACCTTATTATTCATACAATTTTCAAATTTTCTTTATAAAAATTCCAATAACGTATCATTAAATCACCTTATTTAACTCTCACAACTAAAAAAACAAAAGAAAAAAAAAATTGTAAAAGGAAAATAAAACGAACATTTTTTGTTTCTAAAATACACATCCGCTCCACTTCAGTCATTTTTGCTTAAAAAAAAAAAAAAAAGAAAAAAAAAATGGTTTCTAAAATATATATCCACTCCACTTCAAACATTTTTACTAAAAAAAAAAGAAAAAAAATGTAAAAGGAAAATAAAACACCTTTTTTTTTTGTTTCTAAAATACACATCCACTCCACTTCAAACATTTTTGCTTATTTTAAATTTAGAAATATTCTAAAAGTGTAGCTAATTTCTTAACATTTTTAGATTTTTTTAAAAATACAAATTTATTTCATTCAATACTAAATATTAAATCACCTTATGATTCATACAATTTCTAGTTTTTCTTTATAAAAATTTCAATGACGTGTCATTAAATCACCTTATTTACCTCTCACAACTAAAAAAAGAAAAAAAAAATGTAAAAGGAAAATAAAACACACCTTAGTTGTTTCTAAAATACGCATCCACTCCTCTTCAAACATTTTTGCTTATTTGAAATTTAGAAAAATTGTTAATATATATATTAACTATATAACGATTCATAATGTCATTACGTGTAGTGATTATGTCTCTTTAAATTTTACGATATATCCGTTCCAAATGAAAAATCTTTAATTTTCTGTTATTACATTTGATTGGGAGTTTATACAAACGCACCAAAATTATTTACCAATTTAATTTTAATTTATTTACAACCCTTCTTAGTCATATAATTTCCAAATTTTATTTATTAAAAACCTCAATTTTACGTATCATTAATTCACCTTATTTAACTCTTTCAAAGAAATGATACTCCTTAGAAAAGAAAAAAAAAAAAAAAACTATAATATTCCCACTATTTAAAAATGAACAGTTCTTTTCCCAAAAAATTCTAAAACCGAATTCACACTATTCCAAACAAAACAAAAAATTGTAGAAGAAAAAAAAAATGTACCCTATTTGTTTAAAAACAAAAACAAAAAAATATTCACTCAAAAAAATGAAAATGAAAATGAAAAACGTAAAAGGGGCAAAAAAGAAAAAAAAAAAAAAAAAAAAAAACATAAATTTTTGTTTTTAGAACTCATGTCCACCACACTTCAAACATTTTTCCTTAATTTTAATTTAAAAAAATTATTAACATATATATTAACTACATAATGATTCATAATGTCTCTATAAACTAAGGTTACAAGTTATTCAATGTAATGGTTTATTTCTTTTTAAATATTACGATATAAAGGTTACAACCCTTTAGTTTTTTGCCATCACATCTTATTCGGAGTCTCTCCAAATGCACCAAAATTATCTTTTAATTTATTTTCAATTCATTTATAACCCTTATGATTCATTTAATTTCCAATTTTTCTTTTTTAAAATTCTAATGATGTGTCATTAAATCACCTTATTTAACTCTCACAAATTAAAAATAAGAAAAAAATATATAATATTCCCACTATTTAAAAGGAACCCGTTCCTTTTCAAAAATTCTAAAGCCTAATTCACATTATTTTAAATAAAAAAAAATGTAAAAGGAAAATAAAAAGTACCATATTTGTATAAAAACAAAAATAAATAAATACACGCAAAATATATATATATGCAAAATATATATATATATATATAATTCTAAAGCCTAATTCACACTATTCCAAACAAAACAAAAAATTGTAGAAGAAAAAAAAAAAATGTACCCTATTTGTTTAAAAAAAAAAAAAAAAAGAAATATTCACGTAACAAAATGAAAAAGGAAAAAAAAAACGTAAAAGGAAAAAATACAAAACATACATTTTTGTTTTTAAAACACTTGCCCACCCCACTTCAAACATTTTTGCTTAATTTAAATTCAAAAAAATTATTAATATATATATTAACTACATAATGATTCATAATGTCTATAAAGGTTACAACCCTTTAATTTATGGCTATTAAGTGTAATGATTTATTTCTTTTTAAATATTACGATATAAAGGTTATAACACATTTGTTTTCTGCCATTACATCTGATTCGAAGTCTCGCCAAATATACCAAAATTATCTTCCAATTTATTTTCAATTCATTTACAGCCCTTATGATTCATATAATTTCTAATTTTTCTTTATAAAAATTATAATGATGTGTCATTAAATCACCTTATTTAACTCTCACAAAAAAAAAAAAAAAAAAAAAAAAAAAAAAAAAACTATAATATTCCCACAATTTTAAAAGGATTACTTTACAAAAATTCTAAAGCCTAATTCACATTATTCAAAAAAATAATAATGTAAAAGGAAAAAAAAAAAAGTACCATATTTGTTTAAAAACAAAAATAAATAAATACACGCAAAAAAAAAAAAAAAAAAAAAAAAACCGCCAAAAGGAAAAAAAAAAAAAAAAAAACATACATTTTTTATATAAAAAAAAAAAAATATTAACTTTTACACATAAAATAAAAAAGAAAAAGAAAAAAACGTAAACGAAAAAAAAAAAAATCTATAATATTCCCACTATTTAAAAAGGAAACCATTCATTCCCAAAAAATTTCTCCCTACAAATTCTAGAGCCTAATTCACATTATTCTAGACAAATAAAAAAAATGTAAAAGAAAAACAAAAGTATGATTTTTGTTTAAAAATATTACTAATGGTATTTTTAAATTATGTGACGGTTCATTGTTCACAAAGTTTCTTAACAAATATTTCTTAAATTATGTGATGACTCAATATCACGAGGTATATCTTGTGAGTTACCCTGTGTAATGACCCGGTCATTTCCTTGTTTTCCTTTTTCCTCATAATTTCACGAATGAATTTTTTTCATTGAAATTTCTTTTCTTAGTTCAGTTTCTCGTCATTTAATGTCATCTTGAGTGCTCGAAAATGGTTTCTGAGACTCTTTCCTTTGAATTGACGACTTCCTTTAAGGACCGAGTCATTTCCACATTTTTCATTTTTCGACACTATTCACTTTTCGTCCTTTTCCCTATTTTGTCTTTTCCCCGTTTGTCACTTTGTTGGCGTAACCTCATTTTTTGTGTTTAGAGTTAGTTTTTGACTTCATGTATCTTTATTCTAAGTGGTTTCCACGAAATACATATCTTTACTTTTGTTGAAAAGCTCTCTGATTGCTCTCGATGTCTATAGAGGTATGGATGTATAGTTCTTCAGAAATATTTTATTTCTTGGGATGTTTTTCATAAATATCTTTTGAAGATATTTTAATTCAGAGGTTTTTAAGAAAATATTTTTGGAAGATATTTTCATTCTAGGTCTTAGTGCAGTTTTTACTTTTTTGAGGGGCTATTGTGCAATTAATGAAAGTTATTGCAAAAATGCCTCATTTTGAGCCTGGATTCTCGTACGGGATTCATTTTCACTTTCGTCAAGTCATGTACTCATAGAATTGCCTTCTGGTTGTTTTCTCCCAGTTTCAGGGTTTTTGGCTCCGATTGCAGCCGAACTTGTTTGATGCATATATCTCTGCTCAGGGCTCAGTTTTTGACATCGTTTCTTCCGTTATTTATATTTTCTCATTTCGGTTCTTTTTGGTCCACCGAGTTTTGTCATTTGAGCGCGTCTGCTCAAATTCCACTTTTCCAGACCCGGCGGAGCCCTTCCGGGACACTTTTAGGGTTTTCTTATAAAAGGAGGGTGAGACATTTCTTTTTTGACCTTCTCCTCTCTTCATGCACGACCAACAGTTGCCATGGCAGCCCAAGGGAGGCTGCCACCCTTCTTGTAATACCCCTAATTTTAAAAGGACAATCCTGGAATTTAATTTAATTATTTATTGTATTTTTATTTAATTAATTGTGTTTTCTTTCATTAATTGTTTTTAAATTGTGTTTACTTTAATTAATTGCTTAAATTGTATTTTGGGTTGTTTCAAATTTTAAATGTATTTCTTAAGTTTCATTAATTACGTGCTTATGTGAATTCACTGTTTTGGTAATTAGGGTTTTATGTGTTACATAGTGTCTGGGTTTGAGTCGACTTGTAGTTGGTTTATGATTTAATTTAGGGTTTCAACTTAAGCCTATAAATACATAAGTATACATCTGCTAAGGATTTTTGTAAACCATATTCACCATATTCACGTACATAAAATACAAAGGGAATACAGAGAGCAACTGAGTGTGTTTTGTGAGACAAAATACTTAAAGAACCTTAAGAGATTAAGGGAGGGATTCAAGGAGGAGTTCTGGATTTAACTAAGAACGACAGAGGTTGATAACAACAATTGACGTCGCCGGAGTTGCTAGAGACGACAGTTTTAGATTTCTAACCAGAAAGCAGAGGCAAGTCTCTGATTCTTTTCTTTCCCTTTAATTCGTGTTCTGTGCATGCCTAGTTAGACTACGGGGACTTAATAAAACCTAAAACGAATGTAATCAAACATATTAACATGTCTTTGATGCAAATATAAACTCTGTTTAGTCTCGTGTATTAACTGTTGTATAACTTTTAAGATTCTGTTATTTGGTCTTACCGTGGTGTTTACGTTTTAAGCTTTGATGAAATTGAGATCATAAGTATGTGTGGATGATTTGTAATTGATCTAGGTCTAAAATTAAACCCTAAAACAAGTTCTTTAAAACAGTGTTTAAATTCATGGAATTAATCTATTTTGGGTTGTTTCAGATTGCTAACTGTATCTTTATAATCGTTGTTTTAAAACTTGTGTTCCATACATGTTTTTATTGGATATCAGTGGTCTAAAATCTATTTAAAACTAAGATTGAACCTAGAATATGATTTAGAACATGTTAAAGAGGTTCTGTAAATCACCGGAATAGAAGAAAAACAAAGCTGGACTGGACGAGGCTGCTAAGAGGAGGGAGGTAAGGCTCCCAACCTTCTTAGAGCCGGCTCCCAAAGGGGAGAGCCGGCTCTAGGTGTCATGGAGCCGGCTCTAAGATCCTAGAGCCGGCTCTAGGTGAAAAAAAAGAGCAGGCTCCCATTTTAAGAGCCTGCTCTCTCTTGAAATGCACTGTAACGTAGATTTTTAAAACTGTTTAGGTTTTCTGGGTTTCTGCAATTAATTTAAATTGTTTAAATGATGTGTGGGACTGTATAAGGCTGGAATTGTGATGGAAAAAATATAAATTCACAATTGGATTGAGGAATAGAGCAAGCAAAACCCAAGAGAAAATTTGTAGCTTGCTCACTGTTATGCTAATTTTATTTACTGGAATTTGGCAAGAGTTTTATATATAATCTAATTATATATAATCATATATTTTCTTACAGTGTTTTAAGTATGGTGACTTAATTAAACTCAACTATACTTAGGTTGTATTTATTGGTACTTAAATTGTTATGAAATTGTATCAATTCATGGACAATGTCGGAGGATCTGCTAGGTTTATATACTGGAGCTTAGCAAGATTGTTATATATGGTTGAACTATAAATATAAATCATATTTCCACAGTATTATAAGTATAGTGAATTAACTAAAATTTCCTATGCTTAGCTTGGATGTAACTAATACTTAAAATCCTATTAACGGTATCAGTTCCTGGACTATGTTGGAGAATGTGATTGCTTGAATTTAATCTAGCAGTTTGCATTATTGGAATTGGATTTTAGGCTCTATATTGAATGCCTGTTATATGTATATGCATTAAATTTATCTTGTGCATAATCTGGAGTGTGGTTGATGATTTCTTTATATTGTATGTTCAACTATGAGGATTGTATGTACCGGTATGGGACGGTGACATACTAGATATGGATTAGTTCAAATACTAAATCCTACCTAATTTGGAATGAGTTGGATCAACCTTAAAAAGGTTAAGTCCTACTTATATGGATATATATGAACCGTTATGGGACGGTGTCATATTAGGGATGGCTTAGTTCAAAACACTAAGACCTGTCTATATTGGGAATAGATTAGTTCAAAATACTAAGTCTTACCTAATTTAGATTAAGGTATGGATTAACCATAAAGGTTAAGTCTGTCACCTACTTGTGTCATGTCAATCAAATAAATTGAATGACCTATTATGGTTTCAGGATGGATTTGTTATACATATATCAGACCATTATACAGATGGATGATATTTTGTATTAGGAGTACGGACTTTATATATTTATTATATGTGTCATGGTATGAGCTTGAGTCTCAGGACCATGGTTAGGGCGCGTATATCGCCTAGGATAGATAACTGGACATAGGTGTTGTTCCCTGGTAGGTCTAGGTACTCATGCCCACCTTCGGGTGCGTATTCGCATGTTACCTTCTATTCAGGCTGAGATAGACCTACTGGAATAGCGAGCGTCCTATAGTGTGTACTATGTATACATATATGGACTACTCTAGATATTGTTGAGTCTTTCTAGGATGTATTTGCGTATCGGATTACTGTTTGGATCGTAGTAGATCAGGACTTGCATGTGGGCCTGACCCACTCCTTTATTTTTTAGGTGCTTGGCAGTTTCAAAATTAGAGGTTGATCGTGCAGAGCAGATACAGACTTCCATTCCACCGACTACGTAGGACCACTCTCTATGTTTAGCTTTATGTTTTATTTTCAGTTCGAGACTTTTTATTAGGGGTCCTCTAGAAGGATTCCCGAGTTGTATGGATGGGTTGTTTGGATTATCGGATTTAAAATGTTTATAATTCAAGGTTTATTAATTTAGTTTCTTCCAGCTATTTAATTTTATTTCTTATTTCACTTTGTATTCCGTGTTCGATTTAAAATACTTTAATTGTTCGATATCCCTTGGGTTTGGGCCTGGGCCTGATCAACCCGTGTCTCGGATCCAAGGGGTATCATACTTCTTCTCTCAATTAAAACTTCCTCCCCTTATTAAAAAGTCGTAGTACTTTTGCGTTTTGTATTTGTCTTGACTACATGCATTTTTCCCCCTTATTATAACCCATTTTTGGCCATTTTTTGAGTTCGGGTTTGAGGTCAAGTTATGATTTTGGTAGGTCCTCCTTGGAGTTTAATGTTCACGGTATTGTCCCCGACAAAACTCCGAAGTATTGTCGGATTCGAAACCGTTTCATGTTGGTGGCTTTTGAGATTTTCATCTCAAATTAGGGTAGGGGATGTCTTAGGTTTATATTAATGTTGTATTTATTGTTATATAAGCATATACAACTTGTAAGCATGCCTTTGTTCAAGTTTTAGAATTTAATTTAAGTATTTTCTATATTTAAGATTTAATTCTCATGAAGGTATGTACCTTATAATTAAATTGTGGTATGCTAGTAAATTAGGCATTGGTATGTATATCAACATATATTAAATTAGGAGCATTTGAATAAAAAATGCAAATTTAATTTAATATTTATCTTTTGTGAAAGATTGATTCACATAATTGTAACAAGTATGAAATCAACTTGTAATGTGATATTAAAATAGGCCTTGGTATGTTCTCCAACCTATGTAAAATTGAGGACATTTGGAGGTATTTGGAAATTTACAGAAAATTAATTAATGAGTTTAATTAATTTTATTTTAAGTGTTTTTAATCCCTTGATTCGATATTTGATGTGATACATGTGAAGACTATTCTATGTCTCTTAACATATATTAATTTGAGATTATTTGGGATTGATTTGAAATTTAGAGAATTTAATTATTTTAGTTAATTAAAGTCTATCTACTTGTTCCATGGATTTAATTGTCTTTGAAATTGTTTCTATGTTTAAATCAAAGAATTGGACTTAGCATAATATAGGATATCATTGTCTTGCATGACTTGTTTAAATATATCTTGTGTAGGTATATAGCTTATTAGAATAATACAATTATTTACCTTGAAAGCTAGTTATTAAATTGTAGCTTATTTAGTAGTTGTGACTTAGGATGGTAATTTGGTTCAATTGTTGTAAAATATTCTTACTTTGAGTATAAATTGTATATTGAGGACATGACATGTCATATGCTATATAGACTTGAATTATAGGACATGTTTTGTGTGGACTCAACCTTACTTGTGCATGAAATGTGGTAACTTGCATTTGATTTTGTATAAGTTTTGAACTTATTGATTTTGGAAAGCTTGTGGGGACATAATTTATGTGATGGCTAGGGTTTGGCTCTAGTATGTAGACAAGTGTTCTCTAAGTCATAAATGCGCACTAGGCGGTACCTTATATGTCATAATTACCCGAAAATACTTGCTTGATCTAGCGACTGCATGTCCTAGTCTTTCCACTATTTGATTTCGCATTTAATTTCAAGTTGTTAATCATGGATTACTTGTAGCTTGAGAATTGATGCTTACTTTGGGTATTTGAATCGTATTTAGTATACTTGAACTTGCCGTGTATACTTGTCTTATGCGTATTTTGTTTAGCTTAGTATATTTGTATTTGTATAGTTGATTTATGAGTACTCTATATATATATCGAATACTTATGTATGTATGTTGGATATTGTTTTTCTTGTTTGACATGATTTAGGGTACTTGAACATGTATGCTTGTATGTCGTGTATCATGCTTTAATACGATTTAGTGTACTTGAGCATGTATACTTGTATGTTGTTGTTCATTTCAATTGCATGAGTAGTTTATGATGATCTCTGATTCTCATTTTGGCATAGACGTTAGGTGACACGAACCCCTTTAACATGTTTCACCTTAAGGTGATATAATTGTAAAATGCTAGGTCGATGCATGCTTATTTCCTATGAGTAGCTTTATGTTACTCACCCACGTAGTGGGGACATTTTTCAGGTATAGGGACCTTGATTTTGGATGCACACTAAGCCATGGAAGTTTCGTAGACTTGAAGTATCATTTTCATGAAAATGTTGGCATGCAATCCTATTTGTAGTTTTGTATGTCAAAACTTGTATCTTTGATTCCATATATGTAAAGTGTACATAAATACATCTTTTACGATGTATTTGACATGTATGAGATGAGGCCGGAGGTCAATGACTATTATTTTGTATCCTATGTAACTTTTGACTTCAAGAAATATTATGGAAATATTAGAAAATGACAAGTCATTACTTCACCATGTTTGCCTCGGATGTGGGAATTCCATTTTTATTCTTTCATAAGGTCTCATTAATCATGTATGATGTGTGGCCAAGGGTCAAACGGTAATTTGAAACCATTTCATTCAAATTTTCCATTTTGAGTTTATTTTCATCATTTTTCGTCATTTTTAGCTGTTGGGGGGTCGTATTTTGCATCGGCCATTTTTGAGAGCCACGGACCATTCCCGCGTGCTTAAAAACACTATATACGTTTGCGTACATAATCATTTTAACCTAGAAATGCATTTAGGGTCAAATGAACACTTGGTGCAAAGTTGCATTTTCCTTATTTTTGGCCTAGACTGATAGGGGCGTTCTGGGCATTTCACAGTGTGTTTTTTTTTTTTTTTTTTTCTTCTTCTTTCGACATAGTCAGGTAAAAAACGTGATTTTAGGGGAGCTTTCTTCTTCATATTTTTTCAGAAAATGTTGTCTTGGTACCGAAAATCCCTTACAAAATTCAGTTTTCTACTATGCATGTCATGTAACTTTTTAACCCTTTTGGCCTAAACTGATCTAGGGGCATTTTGGAAATTTTTTTTGAAAACTAAATTCTGGTCTTGACATAGTCACGTAGAAAACGTGATTTTAGGGGGGGTTTTTTCACAATATTTTTTCAAAAAATGTCATCTTGGACCCGAAAACCCTGCGTCAAATCTGATTTCCTGTGCGCACCTGCGCTATTTGAAAAAGTCTGTTGTAAGGGCATTTTGGGAATTTCATATCAAAAATAAAATTTTCTTTTGACATGGTCAGCTTGGAAAAATTATTTTAGGGGGGGTTTCTTGTTTGTGTTTTCCAGAAAATATCGTTTAGTACCTCAAAACGGCGCACGAATTTCAGCATTCTGCTCAAGTTACTATTTATTGCTATCAAAGCACTATTTGCGGCGTCGGCGACGTGAAAACTTTGTTTTGACTTTGCTCTTTCATCCGGACTCCAAAATAAAGTGATTATTGAGTCTAATTTGATTAATTTTTTGCTGTCTTTCTAATGGTGTATTCGGTAGCACCCAGATCTTGCTAAAAATTACTATTTTACCCTTGGGGCTAAACTTGTCCGGTTTTTTATTTATTTATTTCTTCCGCTATGCTTTCTCATGAGTTTCGTGACTTCATGGGAAGTCATGAATGTGTCTTGGGAATGATGTACATTTCTAGAGACGTTACTTCCATGTAAAATATTATTTTGCAATTGGGAGCTTATTTGGTTTTTTTCTGATCTTTTCTTTTGCGTCGATTCTCGTGGAGTTCCGTGGCCTTATGAAAGGTCACTTTGGTATCCTAGGGATGTTGTATATCCCTAAAGACTTATTTTTTGTTTTCGCTTCTGCATTTCGGATCCGCTATCGGGTCAAACTACGGTTCATCACAGGACGCACTGGTTTGAAAAACCAGGACCGTCACACCCTGAATCTAAATAGTTATTTCCGCGGTTACCAAGGTAATGAAACACATCTTTTTAGATGAGATTACAATCTTGTTAAAATGATGCATTACTTACTGTCTTCTATAACATTGGTGGTGAGAGAGTGCACGAGGTGGGCATGACATGACAAGCAAAACAACAATGTTTACTATAATTAATTTGGCATCCTCATTCTTCTTCCATTTTTCATATTTCAATTCTAACAATTTCTTATATATATATATGTATACGTATACGTATACGTATATAATATATATATATATATATACACACACACACACACACACACACACACACACTAAGTTATTCATTTTTTATTAACTTAATAATATTTGTGCATTCTCACATATTAGTACTAAAATAAAATATCTCAGTTTTTCCCTTCTTTCTCTTTTGGCAGAAACAAGTGACCTTCCAATGCAAATTCTTCCGCATGGCTTCCTAGGGTATATGATTTAAATAATGCATACATATTCATATGTATCTCCAACCAATTTGTTCCTATAGATAAAATTACTCAATTTAATTATATATAGAAGTTTTGTTACTTGAGATAAAAAATTGAAAAACATAAAATTTTATTTGTTACAGGAAGATATTTGGATATAAAGGTGTCAAGTACTCTGGTAGCAATATTGGGTAAGTTGACTATCCAACTTTGGTAGTAATATTGGGTAAGTTGACTATCCAACTTTAGCAGCAATATTGGATAACCTTAAGCCAGTTCTTACTTTCTTGTTTGTAATTATTTTCAAATACTATGATTTATGGAGTAAATTAGTCAATTATAATTAATTGTCAATATATATATATAAAAATAAGAAGAAATATTATTTATGGAGAAATATTGGCATGCAAGTGATTGGTGTTTGCGTTTTAAATTCATGATCGAATTTGTTATGTTACATATTAAATTTTTTTAGAACTGAATAAATTAATTATCTCAGAAGCCTTTATGAAGTCAGGCTCCATTTAAGGTGAAACATAATCCTTCTCACATTGAATATGAATAAACAACTCAAATATTTTGTTTTTCCTTAAGTGAATTATGTTATGATGCAATGAACTTTCCATCATTCGTTTTTAAGAAAAGAAAAAAAATACACAAAGTTTTGACATTTTCGGTGGGGTGTTTGACAACTATATTTTAGACTTATAATTGCAAATCAAGAATAATTTATAAATTTATAATAATTGTTTTGTTTTTGAGATGTGAATTTATTTGTGCAAGTTCAAAAAATATATATATATATTTAAAAAATAAGAAAAAAAAAAAAGTTTATGATGTGCTACAATATTATTATTGTCTCTATAAATATATATAAAGCAGATTATATGATAGCACATTATATCATACTTCATTTCTACATTTAAATTCTTCAATTTATTAGTTTTTATAATTTTAAGAAATTTTAAACGTTATTTCTTTCAAGAATTTTTTTTATCGCGTTATGAGCGTGCACTTTTGCTAATAAATATAAACACGTACAAAAGTTTTAACATCATTTTAAAAACTTTATATATTAAGTTTAAGAATATCGAATTAAATCAATTTCAAATCCTTACTAACTGTACTAGGTTTTACAAAAATTTGGCTGCTTTAATAAACATGAGACCCAAAAAAAAAAAAAAACACACTTTTAAGTATTTAAAAAGAATTGAATCCAGTATTTACCTCAATTATGAATGGTCAAATCAATCGATTTTTTGGTACAGATATTCAAACTTATAGTTTTTCTTTTTGTACATGTTTTCATCACGTGACACGTAACAGAACTAAAAAGACTCAAAAGTCCAATTAGGCAGTAAAAATCATTCGTCTCCCTGGACACAAACATTTATCGATACACGCATAAGTTTGAATTGCAGAACAACTCTCTGCGCTCGGTCGGTTTCTCCGATGGCGGCGTCAAACCTATGGCTCTTCTCTATACTCCTAGCCCTAATTCTCACAACGACTACGGCAGTTTCAGCAACGGAAGACGATAATCTTCCCAAATCAGAGATTTCAGATTCATCATTGAAGATCGAACTCGACCAACTTAATTCAAAGATCACCTTTCTAGGTCTTTTTCGAACTCTCTCTCTATGTCTACTTTTTTTTTTTTTTTAGATTCTCCTGTTTGGTTGCCGGGAAAAACTTGGGAAAGAGAGAACTTGTTAGTTTGAGAAGTTCATATTTTTCACTGTTTGGGATGGCGGAAATAAACACCTCCACTCTATTTGATTGATCACAACTAGGTTGGCTTAGTCGATTAGTTTTTTTTTTTTTTTTTTAGTTTTCTTGCATGTTTGGCTGCCAATGAAACAGAAGAAAATAGATTAGAACTATGAATTGTGTGATTTCTTTTGGTTTCTGGAACAGTTTTTAAATTTGATGAGGCATATTTAGGTTTATTCGAGCAGTTATTATACCATTTTAGGTTTTTTTTAATGATAAAAGGTTATATTTTGTAAATTGTATTCCAGTTTTATTCTTTACTGTTGTCAATAGTACATAAACCTTGAGGGTTTGATTACCTCTTCATTTCACACATATCCTTGGCTACCAAATGGAGTATTAATCTTATAGTTGAGTCTTGTTACTCACAGGTCCGGTAATTGTTTTTCTATGATATTCCCTCTCCCTCTCTTCAAAAAATTGTTGGATTTTTGTTGTTAATTTATGTATTTGTCTATTATCTCTGTCTTAGAAGTTCAATAACTTCGAAGACTGTATTGTTGTTTTGGCTTTACAATTTTGCTATGTATGAATTGGGAAAAAAGAGAAAGAAAGGAATTTTTGGTATATTTGATCTTTTCTTTTTCTCTTTCCTTTCAATTATTCAAGTTGTAAGATGCTAGTACCTTGGCTAGTAAATTGATTGTCCTCTCTCCCTTTTTGCACGAGTTTTTATTTTCAACATTGTTTTATTTTGTGTGTTAAAGAATCCAGCATTGATGAGAGATCCCGTGAATTGAAAAGCAATGACGAGATGATCAAACAGATGGAGAAGATTATTCACGAAAAATCAGCTACCATTGCAATTTTACATAGTGAGATACAATCACTCCAGGTGAGGATTTAGGACACCTTTGAACAGTCAACTAGTCACTATCATACTAATTAATTATGATATTAGATTAAAAAACTGTAATGCTGCAAATGGTATGGTCAGATGAAATGCCCGACTCTATTTCCACAATACAATGACACTGTAACTGCTATTTGGCTTATTTGATTTTTCTCAACAGGGTTTCTGAAGCATTATATAATTAGTTTTCCAAATGACGTTTGGTACTGAAAGTTTCATCTTATAATTTCTTCATTCTTATATAATCTTTGTTTTTTTTTTTTTTTTTTTTTTTGACTTTATTCTTTTAACACTTGTTTTCATTTTCATTTCATTTTTTCTGCAATTTGCATGCAACAAATGACCTTTATTTACCATTATAGTTTTTCAAAACTATTGCTTCCACCAATGTACTCTCTCTCTCTGACTTTGTGCTTGTGTACGTACATATTCTTAAAATATGAACATGTTTTAAGAAGTGTATCTATATGACAAAGAAGTGGCAAGAACATTAATTTTGACAAATGAACTTTAAACATCGCTGATTGTATGAATGAAATGAGGTATGGAGCTTTTCTGACGAGATTAATTTTTTATTTTTATTAGCAACAGGGATCTTTAGATGCTAAAGAGCAGATAGACAAGGCTCATGTGCGTGCTGTTGAACTTGAGAAGCAGGTAAGTTGTGTTTGAATCGGCATTCAATGATAATTTTTATAAATGTTGCATTCATCTAATATTATGTCACTTGGCAGATTGACAAACTTGAAAAGGAAATAGAAAGGCAGAACCAGAAAAAAGATGTTTTAGAAGCCCGAGCAAATGTAGCTGAGAAGAAAATCCTGGAAGTGAACTCAAAAATAGAAAATGTTAGTGTAATGCAAAGGCCATTTTCTCTTATGTTAGTGGAATTTAAATTTCTTATAGTTATTTAATGCTATAGTTCCGTTTTAATGAACCTCAATTTTACTGCAATGATACTTCTTACATTTTATACATATTACTGTGCTTATACTTCTTTTTCTTTATTTTTTTAGCTCGGGGTTATATTTACTTTCTCTGTGGAGCATTGTGTCATTAACCATCAGTAGTGTCTATCCATTTAGAGAATATAGCCTTCTTTCTTCTAGATGAGCAGTGGTTTTTTTTTCTCTATCCCATAGATTTCGTTTAACATGGCTGATTAAATAGTGTTTTAAATGTCAGCCTGTATTATTGAGTCATTTGTATAATTCAGCTTTTAACCGCACCATTTGGTTGAAATTTTGATTTTATTATTAACCTCATGATTTCTCTTTATGAAGTCTCTGATTAATATTTTAGTAGTTGGTCCTAGCACTGTAAATTTTTAAGCTTTTTGTGTCTTCAAACCTACCTTCCCTATAAGGCGATACTGTTCTCAAACAACCCAAACCGCCCTTCCTTTGCTCCTTTTTCCATTTTGGCTATCCCAAAATTCATGTCTCACTTGATAAGTGAGTAATAAGTTGAATCTTTCCCAATATCCTTTTGAGTTGTGAAAACTTTCCTAAGTTGACAAATAATATTTTAAACTTCAAAGGGTAACTTGTGAATATCAAAAGGGGACAATGCATTGGAAGGTTGCACCGAGTAAGTCAGTTTGGGGGACAGAAGGCAGTTCTCTGTGCACCAGATACGTAGCTTACTGAATCAGTTGCGACATAGATGGGAATGGCTCAAATGGGACAATTAAATTGGGAAGGAGATTGTAATACTGTTTGATTGCTTGAACTAGCCGGTGAACCAGTCAGTGATACCTGGTTAATAAAAAATATTGACTAATAAATTGGTGGTGTTATATCTTGTAAGATACTAAAAATTAGTTAATGTGATAATTGTTTTACACCTCTTAGATTTGTTCTATTTCTTGATTTTCAAAGCCTGTATCTAATAGTTCTAGATCTATCAGGAGTCCTTTTTTTTTCTTTTTTCTTTTTTTTTTTGATAAGTTATCTATCAGGGGTCCATCAATTGGGTACTATGTGTCAGGCACCTCCATCTCATATAATGTTAGTATATCTTTTTAGGAATCTAACAGAAATATGCACTTTGAGCTACCTTTCAGTCAAGTTTCGTCAATAATACGTTGATGCCTTGATGGTTATTTTAAATTTCTTTGATAAGAACTAGCATTTGAGAATTGAAATCTTGTAGTTTAGTGCTGCTGGATATGTTTGGTGTTGGTTATAGTTTAATACTGTTTGTGTTCCCATAATATTTTTTATCACACTTTTTTCATCAAGAGTGTTCTTATAAAGGCAGTGTAGTGATGTTAAACAAGACTCTAATTTTCTTTCTGTTTGTTGTTGCTTTGCCAGCTCCAAAGGATCAATGATGAACAGAAGAGTAGAATTCGTAAAACAGAACGTGCTCTTAGATTGGCAGAGGTGTGTGGCAGATTATCGTCTGTTATGCTTCTATTTTGTTTTATGCAGGGTGATGACACTAATTTTGTGTTGTCTTCAGGAAGAAATGATGAAAGCTAAATTGGAGGCCACTTCATTTTCTAAAGATTTGATAGAGGTTATTGCTATTTCTTTAAAATGCTTTACATTATTAGTGTTGTTACTTTTTCTTTTACTTATTTCCCTTAATCCTTCTTAACATTATGATCTCTCTGGTGTCTTGTTGCATTTAGCTTTCCATAGTGATTGATTAATTTGTTACAGGAACTTTTGTTTGGAACTACTTGATCATAGCTAATGCAATTAACAATGGTTTCTGTAATGATCACACCATTTAATCTGTATATGAATTGTAGCATCACGTCTTAGCTTTTTATTGTTAGAAAAGAGAAGCATTCTGCGATATAATCAATATACACAATCTGTTTTCTTTCCTTGTTAAGGAATTTAGTAGAATCTTAAAAGAAATCTCAAAAAAATTACTGTATAATATGTCCTGCTGTACATTGTGCCCATTATTGATCAGCATTGGTTTTTTGACTTGCGAAATATGGTATCTGATCAATAATCAGGTTCGTGAAGCTTGGCTCCCGCCTTGGCTTGCAGTTCATTTAGTTCATTGCCAGGTAAATTATTTGTGTGTTTTGGCAGTCTTGTGGCAGGACATCCTGTTTTGACCGTTCATCTTAATATGCAGTCTTTTATAGCGACTCAGTGGAAGGAGCACGGAAGACCAGCGTTGGATGTGATGGTTCGAAAGGTCTTACTTATTTTTTGTCATGCAGCTGATACATCACCATTTTTGTTAATTTGGTGTAGGATTATGTAAGGGATCATTATCTTATGAATTATATTAGCCAAATTTTTTACAATTTGTTTGTTTGTTTTTTTTGTTTCTCCCCCTCAGGCATTGGAAAAGAAAGATCAAGTACAGAAGTGGGCCGAGCCCCACATACAAACAGTCAAAACTGTAAGTTGTCTGACTTTGTTGTATTTTGTGCTCTAAGATAAGATGTTTTGACATTGTGTTTGGTTTCTATGTTATATATCCTAAATTTGGATGCTTGTCTATGATATGAGTCTTGCAGTTTCTTTTTTTTTTTTCTTTAAATTTTTTATTTTGAGACTTTTTGTCATAGCGGCAAAGTCACTTGCTTTTATCCCTTCTATAATCATATTCTCTGGATTTTCCTTGATATGAAATTGCATCAGTGCTATAGCTGTGCAACTTCTCCCTGTTGGATGATTATTTGTGTTTTGGAAGTGTTCTTATTGTTCATTGATATAAAATTACGATTGAATGGGTTGGTTTTCCAAATTTTTGCTCTGTTATTTGCAGAAATGGATCCCAATTATCAAGGAGCATTGGTTGACATTTGTAACTAATATTGAACCACATGTGCAATTACTGAGTGCTAGAACCATTGAGGTTTACCATGCATCCAAGAATTCGATCGAACCACATGTTGTCAAAGTACAAGAGATGGTGGACCCATATATTCAGGTATATGTCACTGGCATTAATCATTTTCAGTTAAGTGGTTTTTGGGATGACACCCCTCCAATGGCTAACTTAACATGGTGACAGGAAGCTAAGAAGTTCACAAAACCATATGTTGATCAAGTCGCAACAGTAACAAAACCTCATGTTAATAAAGCACGTGTAACCTTGAAGCCCTATACGAAGAAAGTATTGCGTACTTATAGGAAGTTCATGAAAACTGCTTCTATATATCATAGCCAGGTATCACTTACCTTTTTTTCTTCCTCTCAATTACTACACTGGTATTATATGATGGTGGGGATGCCGCATGATTTGGCCTCCTGGATCTTATTTTGATTTTAGGGATTGTTTGCCACTAGCAATTATGTATAATTTGGAAAAAATTTCAGTCATTATGATAGTGAAAAAAAAAAAAAAAAAAAAAAAAAAAAGAGGTATTGACGAAGAAAGCATTCCCTCACTTTAGAATTTTTTTTTGACAGATTAGACGAGTAGGAAATGATTTGATAACTTTGTAAAGAATAATGATTTATTTATTTTAACAAAAACTTTGTTGAAAGGAGAACAATAGGAACTGAAATGAAACATTCTGCAAAACATGTTCACTCTTTCATGAGCATGACCTTTTAAAAAAGTGTATTGTTAGCCTCTCAGTTATCTTTATTTCTCTTTCATTTACTGAACTGAGAAAGTATTTGAAGTTTATTCTTCACCTTGTCTGAATAAGTTAAGGCTTCTTTGGCATCTATGTGATAATGTCAAGAGTAGCATCCCAGATTTTAGGGCTTTTTTAGGATTGGCTAATCTTTTTCTATGTGTTGTACTTCTTACCTATGGCAGAAGAGCTATTTCTTTACTAAAGTTTTTGATCCCTTGTTTTGCCATTTCCTTCACAGCAAAAATGGGGTTTTAACAGTAACATTAAGCGGTGTTTTGGCTATATCATAGCAGTTATGCAATGTAACAGCCGATATATAAGATGTTCTAGTAGTTCTTTACTTGACACATTTTGAGTTTTTTTCTTGGGTTTGGTTTTCAACAACGTAGTAATAGCATCTTCCGGCAATGTGGTGATACTAAAAACTAAAAGTTCATTTCTTACATTCTTGAGGTTGGCCGAGCTAGAACTTCTAGATCAGCTATTGCAATTAGCTCTGGAAAATCACTATTTGTGTTGGTCAAATGGGTGTCTATATCATTGTGGGACCTCCAAGTAATTACTTTCTTGAGCCAAAAGTGGCTGTATTGTTGGTAGTCATTGAATTCAGTGGCTGTTGAAGTCTGAACAGTGACTATTGAAGTCTAACTGGATAGGTTGAATAAGGTCGCTAAAAGCTAATACCGTTGCACCTTATCTAGGCTTTCTTTCCTAACCATTTCTCTACCTCCTTCGTTTCGACTTTGAAAATGAAACGTCAAAAGCTTGACATCGCCTCCAGTTTATTCAAGGAAAATGAGGATGCACAATTTGTCCAGCAGAGGAAAGAAAACAATATATCTGAATTGACTAATTTGCAATATGTCTGCATTATTTAAATAATTCATGCTAGTATTGTTGAACTTTTCAAATTTTATGGAAATTCCTATGTTTACAATGTTATTGTTCTCCATGGTTCAAAGTTTGGTATTGGTCTGTTCATATTACGCTGAACGGAATGTTGATGACAACTTTCGAATTTTTAATGTACCTTTAACTTCATGGACACAGGGCAAGTTTGTATTTGTTGAGAATATTACTGTTTTAAGACCATAATTTTTTTAGAAAATATGGGAAATAATGAAATTATTTATTTAATATAGGAGTATTAATTATTACCAGTATGTTATGTTAAAGCTTGAAAGTAAACTATTGATCACAGCCTTCCTTGCAACAAATAGTTAGCTTCAAAATCACCTAATGATACTTTCATTTGTGAAGGTCCAAGGTACCATTCATGAGTCGCTTGAAAACAACGAGTTCACAAGACCAGTTGCATCTAAGGAGCTGTCGTGGTTTATGGTATGCATTACCTTGTGGTGTAATATACCTTTTTTATTATTATTATTATTTAACACTGAAGTTAAATAATCTAATAAATGATAATACTGTTATTTGTTATTTTTTATTGGAAACCTCTACATTAGATTTTAGTTTATGTCGTTTATATATCTGATAATTGTTCTATGCAATTTTTGTAGGCCTCTGCTTTAATGTCCCTTCCTGTTCTCTTTCTTTTTAAACTGTCTTCGAACATTTTCAGGTCAGTTTCATTTTACTCTCAATTATTTAATTAAAAACAGTATGTTAAATAAATATGATTCCAATTATGATTTCTTATTCCATTCCATTTTGTCAGAATTTTTAGATTATTTATATTTTCAAAACCTATATATTAGGATCATACTCTTAAATTTGGTTTCTTGGTCGTGCAGTAAAAAGCCAAAGAAGCGTACCCGTAATTCCCATACAAGCCATGCACGTCGTAGGCCTAAACGGGTACATCCTGACAAGTGAGGAGTTGCAGATAACTCATTGCGTTTTAAATATTCAAGGTAAACTTCATGACATTGCTGAAACGATATACAAAACCCTGCCCTAGATTGCTGTTATGGTACTCCCTGTCTTCTCTTCTCCATCGTCTGTATTTTTATGTTGAGTATTGACATCTTGAGGAGAAATCTTCTAGTTTTTAAGACGTGAAGTGTTGTGAGGTGCTAAATAGAATAGCTGAACTGAAATTGTTTATAAATATAAAGATTATTCAATTTCTTTTGCATGTATAATCAGTCTGTAGAATATAAAGATTATTTAATGTCTATAAGGTGTTTAAATAGAATAGCTGAACTAAAATTTCTTTTGCATGGGGATTCACGTCTTTAATAACATCGTCAACTAATTATTTTGCCTTGTAATTGTCAATTTAGAAATTCCTACCTATGTTTGGATGGATATTTTAAAATAATTTCCCCTCCTTTATCTTTTACTAAAACATGGAATTTCTATCCATCCTCCTCTTTTCTTTTACCCCTTTCCTTCGTCTTATTCTTCTCTCCTACCAAGTGGATAATTAGGTCTCTCAATCGAACTCTAAAAAACAGCTACCTGTTTGTGATATTGAATTCAAATCTATTCATTCAATTGTATCCATTCAGACACAAGTTGTCATGTATATGATTTCAACAAAACTAGTAAGATTAACCCAAAGGGGTTGGCCTAGTTGGAAAAGACTTGGGTCCCGGTCCCTCGTGAAGCATCAAGTCTTAGGATTGATTCCTGCTAGAAAAATAAATAAATAAAAAATAAAAAACGAAACTAGTAAGATTTGGGTTTTACCTTCGAAAGTGCTCTCCGCAAGACGTATACATAATGTTTTGTGTAGTACTGTTTGAACAGTTAACATTTGAGCTTCTTGGACTTGATTTTGATTTGAAAGGATCGGAATCCATCATTCCCAAGATAGTAACTTGTAAGTCTCCCTGGTCAAATTGACTGACTTTGATATACTGAAATAAATTATAGGCTTCCAACCGTTTTAGACTCACAACAGACGAACAAATGCATGTCCTTTAGGTTGTGACCATCAAGTTCCGCAGACTTGAGCTACAGCATCCCAAGCATGTTTGGCTCACGGATATGCCACTGCATTAAATTAGTAACATGATTGATTTTATTATATATATATATTTTTACTTTGTGTAACATGATATTTTTCCCTTCCATATCATATTTATTAGACATAGATTAGCTAATTTTGAGTTTGATATATTCTCACTGCAATTTGTTTTTATCATTTCATTTTGCACAGGAGAACTGCTATGACTTGCTGCAATACGTGAACTCGACTTAGAGATGGTTTTTATTCTCGAGTCGGATGCTGCATTGAGGTTGAACCCCTTTGCGGGCAAAAGAAGGAAGGCTTGAAATCTGTAACAGAAGAGAACTAAACTATTACACTAGATAGGGTTAGAAATTCCGGAATTGTGGAGGTTGTTGATATTTATGTTGTAGCTTTATTTCCCTTTCGTACATTGAATAGATTACAGGCGAAATGGTGGAGACTCTGTTTATAATCTCATATGATCATTATGATACCTTGAACTTCCTTTTTGTAAGTTCATTTGGTTTCTCTGTCGAGACTCTGAGATTAGTATTGTTAGCATAAAACTGCAACATTACTTTTGCCCCCGTGTGCTATAGTGCTCAAGCATTATAAAATGTTTCATTATCATTATTATTATTATTTTATTAATTGCAAAAAAATTATCTTGTGTTATGCAAGTTCTCCTAAATTGGAATGTGTTCAACTATTGAAAATTTTTCTTGATACCCCCTTGGGAGGGGCTATCTTGCAATCTTTTTATATTCTTGAGTTCAATTTTGATAATGAGAAAGTGATGCATAAGAGTTGGTTCATCAATCATCCAGATGGGGAGGGTTGATGAATGTATTAAGAGGTTTAATCATTTTTCTTTGATAATTAAAGGTGGTGATATCTAATCATGCTATGTGGCATGATTAAGAATCTGGTTTGAGTTTTAATGTCATGGGTATATTTAGTCAATGTAAATATATTAATCTATAAAATTTGGTCTCACCTATTCTTGAAAACGGCTCTCGATTATTATATATTAAAAAATATACATGGTATGCCAAATATACTCACTTAGAAGAAGGGTCAATCCGGCAATGGCAGCCTATAGGTAATACAACTGAGGAGCCACGCTCTTTGTTTACTGTGGTTGGCACGCGCGATTTGCATTTGTAACAGTTCCACTGTGTAGCCACGCGCTTCCGTAATGATTGTTTGTTATTGATGGAATTGTGAGGTTGAAAAAAAAAAAGAATTGTGATCAAGAGATTCACAACACACTCGCTCACTCGATATAAAAATATATAATAAAACAATTCTCCAGATTGTAATGTCATGACTTTTCTTTATTAGTTGCACCAAAATTCTTACAAGAATCTTGTTGTTTATTTTTTATTTGGAAAATAATATTTGTTAATTTATTTTTTTAATTAATTATTTATATAACAAATAAGGGAGTGAAATTATCTACTTATTATGTATTATGCATAAATAACTAATCAGAAACATTCGGTTAAGTAATTCACTATAACAAAGGGTCAAGCACAAAAAACATTCCTAAAGTATACTTTCGGTACATATCACACCCCTCACGTTCAAAAACACCTCTAAAGTTTCAATTTTGTGCAAATAGGCCCATATGACAAATTTAAACCCTAAATTGATTAAATTACCCTGAACCCATTTTATAAAAAATATAAAAATAAAAAAATTTGTAAAATGACCAAAAAAGACACTATTGGAGGACGTCTCTCTCAGGTGCAAAAAACACCCCTAAACTTTCAATGTGGTGCAAATGGATCATTTTGACAAATTTAAACCATACATTGACTAAACTACAATTACTGAACTATTTTATAAAATATATAAAAATAGGGAGGCATATTCGTACCCCATTTTCCTATACTTACACTACATTTAAAAAAAAAAAAAAAAGTAAATGACAAAAAAACCCTAAACTAATTAATGTATTATCTCTTATTTCGTTATATCTTAACTACCCTTTACACTCTAAACTTTCCTTTTTTATCTTCTTTACTTACTTTAATGTTTTGTTCTATTTTTTTTTTTTTTTTTAAGGAGCCTAAAACCAACAGTAATCCATTACAAGCCTCTCTCTGGCCACCCTCTACCCAGTTTGCAAACAACACCCTTATTATTTTTAATTAAAGTTTTGAAGGAAATGATATGATTTCCTTGGATATGGTCTAAAACAATATATATATTTATATATTTTGCTCTCAAATACACATTCACATTATAATTAGAGTTTTGTTTTCAAATATTTCCTCACTTCCATATATTTTTTTTTTCCAATTTCCACCGCATATGACTTACGCTTTAAATAAGGCAGCCTATGTGGAAAGAAGAGAATAGGAAGTGGAAATTGAAAAAAAATAATATGTATCTCCAAATGACATTCTTGAAGTTTAATGGCCCAGTTTTTAGCAATCGAAGGTAAGAACAGGGTCTCCAAACTTTTTTTGAAGATGGACATCTGAAGCCTTTCAACCTCTTCCTCCACTTAAGTTGCTTCCTCTTTATTTCGGTGAAGTAAGGCCTTGTTAAGATCTTCAAGGCTTGATGAGTACTTAATTAAAGCACTCTGAGCAACCTCCTTAATTCCATGAGAAGAGAATTTACATAATTAAAATTATTAATGATGAATTAGTGCTAAATTTAGTGACGAAATGGTGAAAAGTATTGACCAAAAAATATAGTAAGACATTGTGCGTGTGTGGAGGAGACTAATAATAGAGGAAAATAAAAAAAGAAGAGATGTTGACACCACTCTAATTCAATGACAATGAGTGTAACATCTATTTCTTTCACATATCATATGCATTTTATTAACTGCAACTTATTTTTTCTCTATCATTTAGGTTGCTATTCTAAGTTTTTTTTTTTTGAAATTGATATTTAGTTCATAGCTATGTGGCTACATAATTTTACAATGCCTACATTGAATGAAGAAAATAGAAACATTAACTGGGGAGAGAGAGAGGTGGAGACGAAAATATCTTTCCATAATTGAAAGGATAATTGTGGTATTCTAAAAAAAATTATTTATTTATAAAATTAGGGATAAAAGTGTCATTTCCTTTAAGAATGTAGTGTAAGTGTAGAAAAGTGGAGTACGAATAATAAATAATTTTGTAAAATGACCAAAAATGACACTATTGGAGAACGCCGACAATGGATGAGTAAAGATAAAAAATAAAAAAATAAAAATTATAAAAGAAAAGTAAAGATAAAAATAGAAAGAAAAAAAAAACGAAAATAAAGTGCAAATTAAAGAAAACAAATATGCTTCAAACTCCGAAAATGGGTGAACACTGATGTTGGGATTATATTTTTTTTAATAGTGTTGGTACAAAAAATAAATAAAATAAAGAAAAAAAATTAGTAAACTGATATATCAAAAAATTCAAATCTTTGTTCTATAAATTCTCAAAGTTTTTTTTTAAAAAATTTAGAGATATATGTAGAGAAAAAAGTTTCAATATATATATATATATATATATAAGGTAACGTGCATATAACATCTCTATACTATAATATTAGTAGCATATATACCCTCTTGGGCATTTTTTAAATAGTAAAATGGCAAAACGGGTATTATAGCACTAATTTATGTCAAATGAGTACTTTTGCACAATGTAAAAAGATTAGGGATATTTTTTGCATACTTTTTTAAACAGGGAATAAAGTGTTAGCACAGTATATTTTAGGGGTGTTTTCTATACTTATCCGCTCTTAACAAATCCAACAAATATTGCTACTCTTTTTATTTTTAGTGGTGTTTGAGTTCCAAAATTTAGACGCTCTCTCTTATCATTGCAAAAATAAAATATTAAAAATGCTCCTCCAGAGTCTAGGCTCTAACATTCATTTGAAGATAAACCATTACAAACAACATATGTTAGCCATTCTCCACTCTTTTCTTTTCTTTGACGATGTCTTCCCTCAGAGACAGCCAATGAAGGCTCGGTGGGCACGTGCACCCTAAGTTGGCCCGCACTCTATAATATGCATAATAATTTTTAATTTTTTTTTTCATATATATAAAAAAAATTACGCAGTGCTCCCTCTAAATTTTATGATTCCTAAAATTATCTGTTTATTTATTTTTTTTATTTTCTCTTTTATTCTTCAAATTCTTTAAATTTCTTTAATAGAAAAAGTCAAAATTTTCTTCCTCAATTAAAACTTTTTAACTTTTTCCTTTTAAATGTCTCTCATTTATTTTTTCCTTTTAAAGTTCTCTCATTTATTTTTTCCTTTTTCTTTTTCTTTTATACTTTTACTCTTAAAATTATTCTTTTTAACTTGCATATTTGAATATTTTTTTTTTCTTTATCTTTTGAATTTTATAATTTTTATATTACACACATATATATATACACACACACTCCGTTTTTTTTTTTTTTTTGACAGCGTGTCTTTCCTCACTTGAAATCCTGTCTTGGTCCTGTCTCCCCTCAACCAAAAGCTAACTAACAAAATAAGCATTAATTGTCAAATAAAGAGGACTCCGACCCTGTGGAGGGTGAAATTGGTTTTTTATTTGGCATGATATAAATGGTTGCATAGAAACTTTATTCATCGTTTTAAAAAAAAAAATTTAAAAGCCAACTCTCAATTTTGAATTGTTTGAAACTGCTAGACCACAAAGAACATGGTACATGTTGAAAATTCACTTAATTGGTTATTTATTGTAATAGTAAAAAAACATATATCATGCGGTGGATGATTTACGCACAAAAATTTCTTATGCAAACTCTTAATATGTATGACAATGGCGCAATGGAGGAAAGGTAAGTGAAAGACTTGCCCATAGTGGAGAAAGAAAAAGAATACATGGATGATTAGAGTTTAAGTCACACAATTTTTTTCAATTGGCATCGCTCTTACTCTCGAAGTACACTCTTGCTCACGATTTTACTATATATGACTTAAATTTTATTACTTTTACACTTCCGTACCCGAATATACTCTCACGTTGTGTGACTTAGATTAGTGCGAGAATAATCATTATTTCTAAAATAGAGGAAACTCAATATTTGAAAAAGAAAGGAAAGAGAAAACAATAAAATTTGGATTGATAACTTGTCAAAAATTGTAAAATAATACAAACATTAGATTGAAAGTTTTTTTTACGTTGAACATTTTATAAGCATGCGTTAACAAATGAGATATTTATTCGTAAGGATAAAACAGTAAATGTCCATTCAAATCAATGAATGAAAATTTTGAAAATACTAAGAAAACTATATTCTTAATTTATTTGTCTTAAACAATTTTTATTCATAGATTAAAATAGATAAACTCAAGTTTAAATCTCATCCACTAATATTAAAAAAAATAAAATTAATAGGTTATCATTTTCCCTTTCTTAAAAAATATAGGGAGGGCGAAGAGAAAAATTCACCAAATTTCA
Source organism: Cornus florida (assembly GCF_030987335.1). Taxonomy (NCBI): domain Eukaryota; kingdom Viridiplantae; phylum Streptophyta; class Magnoliopsida; order Cornales; family Cornaceae; genus Cornus; species Cornus florida. The sequence goes on along the minus strand of NW_026775580.1, from coordinate 84,794,222 downwards.
ATTATCCAGTTTGGCGGAAAAGAAACTTCAAAAATAAAAAATGCGGTCCAGAACAGCATTTGGATTTGGCGTCAACTCTGTCTTACGTGGCACGCGCTTTCAGTGCGATTGGTCTTAATTTCTACCACTATATAGTACTCGTATATCTTTGTAAAATTCGCCGGCTAAAATGTCACAGTGTCAAATTTAGCCAAAAGCTACTATTTCAACTTTCAAGAGACCCTTCGACGCATTGATATATACGGAGTATATATATATATATATATATATATAATATTACACACACAAACACAGACTATAAAGATTAAGAGAGACGCCTAGAGAGAGAGTGAAGCAAGAAGAAAGAAAGGTGAACACTGCTCTGGAAGTGGATTATACTATATTTCTGTATGTATATGTCTTCTATATATATGTATAACTTTGTCTCCGTACTCTCCCCGTCTCTGTCTTGGAATTCGTCATTCTCTTGCCCTAGATCTCAGGCACTTGTCCGTAACAGCAAGGCTTGAGTGAGTATCTAGATCTTTTCATTCATTTCACGAGTTCATGATATATAGAACTATCGATAGCTTATACGTCTCCTTCAATCAGGTATTGCGTATTGTCTTCTGTTTTCATGAATACAGATAGAGAGAGAGCGATTGATGGGAAAGTTTGAGGGAGAAAGTCATATATTTGTTTATAGATAGGGAGATTTCACTGAAAAATGGGAATTCGTATCACAAATCTTGTTTCTCTCTTCTTCTTTTTTCGTAAGTTAATATTGTTTCTTTTTTTTTTCGGAATTAATCTTGTTTCTTTCTTTGTTATACACTGATTGTGAATTTGTTGAAATTTGTGTCTATTTGGGCTGTCAATGCTTCAATGCTTTCATTAAAATGATTCCAATTTACACAGGCAATCGACCTTTTAGATATAGTCTTTAATACTGGGTCTTTGGGGTCGGAAATTTGAAAAAAATATAAATTTGGGTATATGACCAGTGGCACATCCACATCGGAGGGAGCATTTTGGATACGTAGGTGTGTGTCCAGGATGTAACCCCAAACACATAAACATTATGCATAAATATATACACACTCCCTTTGGAGTGGGGTTTTGCGAACTGGAATCCAAGAAGGCAACAAGTCCTGGTTTGGGTCGCTTGAACCTGAATGCCTGATGGTAATTGGAATTGGTAGCTTTATGTTTGGTGAATGGGTTTGAATTTTACTGCAAAGTGCAAACCACTGGTTTTTAGTAGTAAAATCCTGGAGATATCAATTGGTTTTGATGGTTGGATTGCTTGAGTATTTCAAATAGCGGTATCCTTTTCAATGTTTTTCAGTTTAATTTCTATTTTCCCTTTTGTTATTCACTATGAATTATGTTTGGGTTCATAATGCCTACAACTTCCATTGCTGCACTGTCTCATGCACAGCACAATAGGTGGAATGCTCTCTCCCCCCACTTTTTTTTTAATCTATGGGAAGCCAAGTTAGCATAAAGCCTCTAAATGACCCAGAGATCTAGTGTTCAATTTCTGGAGACGTCAAATACCTCCATTCTAAGCTTACCCGATGCCTGTGGTTTGGGGGTGATTGCAGGATTAGCAACTCCGAAGGGGGTGATGAAAATATCCATTTTCAATAAATGTGTGTGTGTGGTTTGTATTTTTATTATGTGGAATTTGTAAATTTTGAATTCAGTGTGGAGTGTGGACTTCTTTTCTATGCACTTGCTGTTTATAAAATGTTAAAGTCTCTTTTGTTTGATTGTTATAACACCAAGAAACAGTGGAATTGGAATTGGGACCTTATTCCAAATTCAATGTTCCAATTTCATAAAGCCAAACTTTGCCTCAGAAGTTTACAATGTGAATTTTGCGATGACAATTCAGTTTATGTTGGAGGGTTGGGTTCAGTTATTCGAACTTATTATTATTATATTTTAGTTAAATGGAAATATTGTGGACACTTAAAACAGTTGCATCTATTGCCTGCACTCATCAATTATGCAATTTTAGTGCTCAACTATCTCCAGACAGTCACATATTTCGAATATGTTACACTTTCTAAATAGTTTATGGGATCATCTTTTTTTTTTTTTTTTTTTGGTCTTTCATAAACAATCATCTATTTTAGTGACATAAAATTTAATTCTCGCCCTTTTCTGAGTTTGTAGGCTACAATTCAGCAATGTTTTTGCAAAATTGAATAGTTTATCCTTCCTATCCCTCTTTCGTTTATCAATAAGTTAAGTTTCTATTTAGTTCAGTATATTCTTTAAAATTGCATAATGAAATTATTAGAATTAATGTATTTCTTATGTTACTCGTTCCTGGTGATGAATATGTCTCTGCTTTCTACATACAGGTTATTCCTAAATCAATTAATTGAAGATTGGTGGTAGGCTCCTAGGTGCTAATAAGGGGTGTTCAGACTGGAAGTTATTTGAAGGGAATAAGTTCTTTTGAGATTTACTGTAATGCATTGATTCCAGATTAAGACAGCTCAAGTTTGGCATTAAGACATGAAAGACATGCAGGGCTTGTCTGCACCTCGCCAACGTTCTCATTTAAAGAAGCCAATGTGGATTATCTTCTTGATTTCATTGATTACTGTTTTCTTAATTTGCGCCTATGTTTATCCACCCCAGAACTCTGGTGCCTGTTATGTGTTCTATTCTAATGGTTGCAAGAGTATTTCTGATTGGCTTCCACCTGCTCCTTTAAGGGAATATAACGATGCAGAGCTTGCTTCTCATGCTGTAATTAGGGATATTTTGGATATGCCTCCAATTAAATCAGAAAACCCTAAGATTGCTTTCATGTTCTTAATCCCGGGTTCATTGCCTTTCGAGAACCTGTGGGATAAATTTTTACATGTAAGTTTTTTCTTCCTTAATATTAATCTAGTCCAATTTTGTTGCCCATGCTATTTCCACTTTTTGGTAACTGGGAGTATTTCCAGAACGAGTTGCCAATGTGCTTTGTTTTGGTGGATATGACATATGTACTCTGATATTTGAAACCATAATTCTAATATTTGCTTACCTCTCTTGGTAACTTCTGGGATATGAAGGGGTGGTTAGATAGGGATATGCCTTTGGAGATAGCATGATTAGTCAAATGATCTGAAATTTGGTTACATGATTTAGTTTTCCTTGGTAGCCTAGTTGTATTTCCTCATCTTCCAAAGTAGAAGGTTGAGTGTTCAAGTCCCCATAAGGGCAAAAGTGGGTGTGTGCATTTCTTGCCAAGGTATATATATATGAGTGTGGAAGGTGTTGACTTTGAAAGTGGTTGCTTGATTTGAAATCTCTATTTTCTTCGGTCTTACAGGTGTTTCACTTTTAAGAAATTGGTTACTGGGGTGTTCTGGACTAGTTGTTTACCATTTCAGTTTTGGATAACAAGCACTGATATTCCCAAATGTATTGTACCGGCAAGCGGATGTGAGTTGGACAAAAATGACCTATATGTTTAGCTTAATTATCTCAAGTCTATTGGCGTTGATTAAGATGTAGTCCATTGATAAGAGAGGAAACTGGGTAATAATTGTTCATATTGCGAATGTTAGAAGCATAACTTCATTGTGCTCCATCTCATCATTTTCATTTCTTGGTGATATCTGTTCTGCTGTTGATTCAGTTCAAGTTATATGCCAACTGAAGTTTTCATTACTTTGGCAGGGCCACGAGGGAAGATTTTCTGTATATGTGCATGCATCTAAGGAGAAACCTGTATACTTGAGCCCTTACTTTATAAATCGTGACGTTCGCAGTGACAAGGTTTGTAAATTTTGTCAATAAGTAATCTAATATTTACACACTTCGAAACTTGTATCACCCAAGTCCCAATTGGTATATGAATTTTGAATAATGTAATTATTTTTCTAACATGATTAAATAAATTTTGATCAATGTACTTTTTATGGACTCCGATGATTGCATCAGGTGTAGAAACATGCCTATGTATTCTGAACCCAAAAACAAGTGTCTAACACTCCATGGACATGCTCAATTTAAAATTATGTTTCATTATTTCGGACGCTTAACCAACATGTCCTGGATGGGCCAGGCCAACACATCTTAGACACTTCCAACACAAGTCTTATATAACACAGACAAGTATAGGAGTAGCCACTTTCGACAATCTTGGAAACAACATGAACATGCCTCAAAGTTCCAACTTTTTTTCAAGAAAAATTTATAATGACGAAGTAGGAGAGTAATATCATATGTAATAATAATAGTTTACTATATTCGCATAGATTTGTCTGTTGTGTGTAACTCTTCACATAGAAATTAAAAATTAATTAAGGTTCTATAATCTTATTCAATGGATTTATATACATAAATAATTATATATATTTATAGCTGTGTCAACACCAAGTCTTTGCCCTACTTTTTTAGAATTCAACGTGTTAGCATATCATGTTGCATCATGTCCGTGTCTTGTGTCCATGTTTCTGTTACTTAGGTGGTTATAGCAACAAAAGGCAAGATTTGTGTCTTAAAACAAGCCTTTTTACCTGACTTCAGACTCATGGTTTCTCTCAGGTTGTCTTAAGTTGTCTTCCTTGGTTGATTCATTCTTGTCTATGGTATTATCGTGTGTTGTATGGTCTTCATCTCAGATGATCCCTTAGACTTTTTGCTGAATTGTTGCAATGGGCCAAAATGTCATCTAATACCCTCTCTACCCTGTGATAAGTTAAGGCTTCATGTCTCATTTTTGGTTGAAATGTTGATTCATGGTTATGTCTCGTTATTACTCTCCATTGATGCTTCAACTCTTTAACAATAACACGGTGCAACATGCAGAAACAATATATTGAACATTCAAAAGTAAGGTAGAAAACAATTATTACTAAAAAAATGTGTTGGGAGTGATTTAATGGGCAAAATTATGTTCTCTAAAAATGGATTAAAGTGTACAGTGTACACTACAGTACTACTGAATTGTCTTCAACAGTAATAAATAGTTTGTGAATGTTACTAGTTCATTTTACATATGAGCTTATCTTGTACTGTCAGAAGATCTTTTCTCAAATTAGTCTTTTAATGTACTTGGGCAATAATTATTATGAGAGAGTTAGCTTCATTCACCTTTCAAATGAAATTTACTATCAATTTTCCATTTTGTTGTTAAAACTTCATGTTAATTCATGGCTTGTTTGGCATACATATCAATATTATGTATATAACATAGTTTGACATGCTAATTTTTGATCTAATACTTTAAGCAACTCAACTGAAGCATGTATGATTTACTCAAATTGGTTGTTGGATTATAAAGCGCCTATTAGTGACAAATAAGAGAAAATAGATTTAGGTGGTATGGACACATAGAATGTAGAGCTGTTGATGCCCTTGTTAGAAAGGGAAGAGTAGTTTGCATAGACAGTAAGAGAAAGCGACCTACGGCCAAAACTAACATGGAGTGGAGTAATTATAAACAATTTTAAAACATTAAATATTATAAGAAGACGCGGTGCATAAAGAATAGAGTGGAGATGGAGAATCCATGTGGCAAATTCCATTCATTTGGAAAAAAGGACAAGGACGATGATGGTTTTTGGGTTATAAATTTGGATCAACTCGCTATCTTAACATGGACATGACACAAGTATATTCTTTAAGTGACACCGATGAACACATGATGTATATGTATCCATGTGTATGCTCATCTATGTTGCTTAGACTTTTGAAAAATACGTGAAACTCATGTAGGACACACTACACTTGGACAAAGGTATGGGATATGTGTCTGACATATTTTGTTGGACAGATATCTAAAAAGCATATCCAGTAATTCAATTTTATTAGATTCTTACTTCAAAATGAGTTAAATGTCTATTTTGAATGTTATGCTACTTGAAAATGTTATTTTACTCAATAAAATAAAGTAAAAATATTAAATGAATGGATATTTAGTAGTGTCCTTGTATCCTTCTATTTGGAGATTTGACACATGCTGGGATACTTACCCAAAGTCCAAGTAGCATAGGTGCTCATACTTGTATCTGTAGCCATTTGTTCAAATGTATATTTGCACATACAATTATGACAATTTGTATCCCCACACACCACTTATTCAATAAAGATTTGATGTATCTTACTCCTCTTTCAAATATGGTCAAACTTTTAATCAATTTTATTTTAAGTAAACTGTTTATCTGATTTACCTTTACGGTTGTACCTTTTTTGCCTATGCAAAGAGAATGCCTTGTTCTTGCATTCAAGTTTTCAGTTACATGTTGAACATGCAAAGAGTGTTAGCTAAGTGTTCAGATCATGAATTTTATTTTTGTGCTATGGCCACGTCAAAGATGTTTTGGTAATTGAACTAATTTTGGGCTCTATTTACATGAATGGTTTGTCTCATGCTTGACTTTTCATTCTCACATTGAAAAAGTCCTAAAATTTATATCCCCCCATGCTGATGCTTATTTACTTATGTAAATAAGTAAATAATGGTATTAGTTGATAGTTATTGGTAAAAGTTGATACCTAAATATATTAGCCTGGATAAGTATTTATAATGCATATGATGGTTGACCACACTGTTGTCTGCAACAACATTAGTATTTATAAGTTGATTTGTATGTGTGATTTTAATAGCCTACGTGTATTATAAAAAAATGGATGCCAAATATTATGAGAAGTATTCTTGTTCTCATTTTTATAATCGGTTTAGAATTAATACAATTGCTATATCTAATGTTGTTGTAGTTGCCATCATCATCATTGTATGAGCTAAATAATTGGGTTTGTATGTGGATTTTCTGTGCAGGTAGCGTGGGGAAAAATTTCAATGGTTGATGCAGAAAGACGGCTTTTGGCAAATGCATTGGAAGATCCTGACAACCAGCATTTTGTATTACTTTCTGATAGGTGACTGGGTGATAGTTACTGTCAGTTATCTTTTGTTGTCTGAATTGTGATTTTATGCTGTTACCTATTCTCTGATAAATTGTTTTCTTTCATTTCAGTTGTGTACCATTGTATGATTTTGACTTTGTTTACAACTATCTCATGTACACAAATATCAGCTTCATCGACTGGTACGGACATTGTCCTGTTATTGTTTGTGCAAGTAGTTCCTCAGATTATCATCTTTTCGTTAACTAGATAAATAAATACTAATATTGAACTTTCAAATGGGTTTGTCAAATAATATAATTCATTATATTGTAAAACTGTGGTAGGCCTTAATTTGTTTTTCTGTCTTGATGATGCTAATTTTTTCTTCTTCAGCTTTGAGGATCCTGGTCCACATGGAAGTGGTAGGTATTCAGAACATATGTTACCAGAAATTGAGAAGAAAGACTTTCGTAAAGGTGCACAGGTATGCTTTCACATGTTTAATGTGGAGACTCGGTAATATTTCTCAGTTGAAAATTTTACTTGCTATATTATTATTAGGGAAGAGTTCCTTGAAAAACTAAACAGAGCAAATGGGAAATGGTTAATTGTTTGCGCATCCCTTTTCTTTTCACGTGGGGGTAGAGCGACCACTCAGCCTATCCTTCACGGCCTTCCTTATTGGTCATATGAACATTAATTAACTGCAAGTTTAGTTGCAAACTATCATGGGACTGAAACCCTGAAATTCAGGGTTTTCAAATCATAAATTTCTTTGCCAATAGGTCAGTGTGGGTGAGGCGGTGTTTCAGTTTGTTCTAAGATCCTTTACTTTATCTGTTATTATTTTCTTGTTTGTACTTTCTGATAAATTTCTTGCCAATCGGTCAGTGTGGGTGAGGCGGTGTTTCAGTTTGTTCTAAGATCCTTTTCTTTCTCTGTTATCATTTTCTTGTTTGTACTTTCTGTTGTTTATTCAATCTCCTTTTCCCTTTTTACCCTTTTGGGAGAGGGGGAATGGGTCTTGGTATGGATTAATCAAAATTGAAGCATCTTCAGCTTGAATATCTCCCATTGTCTTATTGTGATTAGGATTTGTTATTGGATTTATGCAGTGGTTCACAATGAAGCGGCAACATGCTTTGATAGTAATTGCCGACAGTCTCTACTACTCAAAATTCCGGGATTACTGCAAGGTAGTTTATGGTTTTGCTTTGTGATTAGGATTTGTTCTGTTATTTTATTATTTAGATTATTGGAAATATGGATCTGTGAATGTGGTTCATAGCAATAATAAATTTGAGGCGGATTTTTAAATTTTTTTCAGCCAGGTGTAGATGGGCGCAATTGCTATTCTGATGAACATTACCTGCCAACATTTTTTCATGTGAGAACATTTGATGTTTACACGTTTTCCTCTTGCTCAATAGGTATTCAACTCGGTTCTTCCTGTACCAGTAACTGATTGAATTTTCATTGCATGTATTTGTAGATGTTTGATCCTACAGGAATATCAAATTGGTCAGTAACACATGTTGATTGGTCTGAAGGAAAGTGGCATCCAAAATCATACAGAGCTCAGGATGTTACTTACGAGCTTATAGAAAATATTACAGTATGCCTCTGTTCTTTTATTTCTTTTTTAATTACATCTGTTTTCTGAAATATGGTGCATTGCTATATTTCATGGTACCACCGCCTTATAATTGAAAAGACATTAGCACCCCCCTTACAGCAATGTACCTGACAATTCGGCAGTTACACAGACCAATGCTGGTGTCCTGGTTTCTTAACTACATTATTCTTAGTGTTTGACCGTTGCATTTGGATTTGACACTTCTCATTGTGTTCTTCCTGCAGTCTATAGACGTAAGCGTCCATGTTACAAGTGATGCAAGGGTATGTAATTTTACTGACATTCCACAATTCTTGTCTCAAAAATTGTTTTAGCTTTAATAAGTTATGAAAAACAATTGTGTTGCAGAGAGAAATCCAGATCAAGCCTTGCTTATGGAATGGGTTGAAACGACCATGTTACTTATTTGCAAGGAAATTCTTACCAGACGCTTTAGATAACTTGATGCTCATTTTCTCCAACTATACGACGGTTTGAGTGTTATATATTCGATTCTTATTTTTTAGTCGGATCAGCAGTTGATGGATTGAATGCTCCCTGACCTGGCTTCTTCTCGAGTGCAACGGCAATTAGCAGAGTGTTTAGGGTGACTTGAGTTAAGCTGGAGATTAACAAGCTGTTGCTAGAGTTGCTTCCTAGGGAATGGGGGTTTTAATGCTCATTGTTTCCCTCTATTTTGGGAATTTTGTGTTATATTGTAGTTCTAGAATAGAAAGTTCGGTACCTTATTGCAGTGCAATAACGGTTGACCTTTTGTAAAAGTTGAAAATGTGAAGTTTTATACGTCATTTCACAATATATATAAGGTCCGAGATCTAGAAATTATGAAGTAAATTGAATTAGAAGTCCCACACCTCAGGAGAAAAATCACTGTCTGGTTAACTGGTATAAGAACCTTGTTCATACAGCCCTCAATTACCAGAGAAACCTGTTTAATAAGGCCGAATTAGTTCCTCTTTTTAAAAATACTGTAATAATTATAATAATACTTTTATATTCATAAAATTGAATAAAAAACAGTTTAGAAGTAAATTTAGTTGCTTTACATTTAATTTAGAGACTCCTGTAATTCTCCTTAAACCTCTTACCTTCCAAAGGGAGATCGGAGGTGCTCATCATTGTGCAAGCAATGTGCATCCAATTGAGCTCTCAAGATCTAAAAGAATTTTATTCTCTTTGGTCCAATTTTCTAATTTTAAGCTCTTAAAAACTTTCATCTCTTTGATATGTTTAGATAATGCTATGAGGACATTAATTTAGGTTTTAATGGGGCTGCAAATAAATTGAATCGAGCTGAGCTTCAATCTGTCCAGATTCGGCCTCTTGTTAAATATGACGAATTCAACAAAATTCAGTTGAGTGACTTGAGTCTTAATTTATCATGATTTTGAAAAGTTCAGGTTTGGCTCAATTTGTTTAATAAAAGAAAAGTACGAACTTATACTTATTAGTCTACACAAGTTTATGTTTATGGTCGCATTCATGAACATGTGCAAGGCTGCAAGGTTACACAATTTTTGTATTCACAAGTCCATAATCGACTTTCATGAGCATGTTCATTGACCCATTAGAGACAATGTGAGCTTAGGGTTCAGGAGCCTTCAAGAGCCGAGCTTAACTAATTGAGCTTAAAAATTAAATTTAAGATTAACTTATTTAGTCAAATAAATGAGTTCGTATTTACTTTTGTACAAGTCCTCCTGGAGAACTTTATTTTAGTCTCCTCGAGAAAATGTGAAGCTTTATGGCCTATGCTAATACATATTCCTTCAACCATAATAACATAATTTTTCTTTTTCTTTTCTTACATGTTTTTATCACAATAATTTCACCAGAGAAACAAAATTATATGAATGATAGAAAAAAAATGGAATTTTGAAAAAAATTTATTAATGTTTTGATCATCATGATCAACATTAGCTTTTATTTATTAGTTTTTTTTTTTTTTTAAAAAAAAAAAACTTAATTATACATTTTTAACTATGTTTTTTTTTTTTTTTTTGAAGGGCTTAAAAAGTTTTCGTAAGTGCCATCTTTAACATGTATTGCTTAAATGGGTTCTAATTTTTTATAATTATTTTGGATTATTTTTATATCTGCATGATTTAACCAAATTTTCTAATTACGTCATTTGACCTTTATGCGGTTAATAATGTGATTTTCTTGTTTGTGAAAAGTGAAAAACTCAAAGCTCACTTCTACTTCTAGACTAAGCATGAATTTAGTTAAACTTGATACATGTCGAACTTACACAAAATATTAGAATGAGAAAATTTGTAACAAATCTAATTTTAGTTTTAAGCCCACTGTAATTAAAAAATATATATATATATATATATAGAAGGAAAGTTTGTAGTAAGTACTAGATAAATCTTTGTAAGAAATAATATTTGATAATTTTGTGTAAATACAAAGGAAAAAAATTATAGATAAGTGTAATTTTATAAAATTCTAGAGAAGTTATAAATAGCAAAGGTGTTACTCTTGGAAAGTCTCAAAACAATAGTATAAATTCTTTCATGGTTATTTACCACCCTATGATATCACATTTGAATTATTCAAAAATGAGCTTTTACCAATAGCTGAGTCATAAGCTTCTTTCCATTCATATATTGACTATGAATTTTTTCACTTGAAACATTAAGAGAGTTTCAAATTTTATATGAAGCAGGTTTAATTTGAGATTCCAAATTCTATTTTAATAGTTTTTAATTTTTAATTTGAATTACATTAATGAATGAATGGAATATGAATTTTTATTTAAAGATTATATCTGAATAATATATAAAGAGATTGAGTTTATCTGAATCTCACTCATATAAGTTATAATTTTTTAATTATATTTAAATTTTACTTAAATGATATGAGTCACATATGAATCTATGTTTATTAAATTCAGTTCTGATTCAAATTTCCATATAATCCTGAGCCTAAAATATGAATTTTGATAAAAATTTATATGAATGATACCAACTTGTTTAAATAAATAAATAAATAAAAAACTTATATCCCAAATCAAAACTTAAAAGAAGATTTATATTTTAATTTACTTATTTTTCCACAAATCCATGTTCCACCAAAGTTATTCTGTTCTCTAGGCAAAGCTCTCCTCAACTGGTAAAACTCTCTACTCTCCTCAAGAACGATTTCTACATTCGCCAAATTCAGAATCCAAACGTATGATTCTCTCTAAGCTATTCAACGCCAAACCATTTTCTTCTCTCTCTTCTTCTTACCTGTTTCAGCTCAGAACTCCTTCCCTCCAAACTCTCCTAAAGAGTGGTTTCAGCCCAATCCTCAAAGACTTCGAACAATTTCTCCTCTTCCTCTCTCAAAGCAACAGATTCAATTCGATTATCCAATTCGTTTCTCAGATGAACTCGAACCATATCGAAGGTTCTTCTCGTACACATTCAATCTTCGCATGGGCTTTACTGGAAGAGCACAAATATGAAGAAGCAAAGCAGTTTATGGAGACCCAGAAGGCGAAGACTGCGATACATCGACAAACTCGTATCTGGGATTCTCTAATTCAAGGCATTTGTATGAACCAGAAGGACCCGGAAAAGGCGCTTTTGGTATTACGGGATTGCTTGAGAATTGATGGTATATTACCTTCTTCTTTTACTTTTTGTTCATTAATTCATAGTTTTAGCTCTCTGGGAATGATGGATAGAGCAATTGAAGTGTTGGAGTTGATGAATGATGAGAAAATCAAGTACCCATTTGATAATTTTGTTTGCAGTTCTGTAATTTCTGGGTTTTGTAAGATTGGGAAACCTGAACTTGCAATCGGGTTTTATGAGAACGCTAGAAATTCAGCTGTTTTGCAGCCTAATGTTGTGACCTATACTGCACTTGTGAGTGCTTATTGTAGATTGGGTAGAATTGAGGAAGTTTGTAATTTGGTTTCTAGGATCGAGAAAGAAGGATTAGCACCTGATGTTGTATTTTATAGTAGTTGGATCTATGAGCTTTTCACGGAAGGAAATATTGGGGAGGCATTTCGAAAGCATAGAGAGATGATGATGAAAAAAATAGACATGGATACGATTAGCTATAGTATACTTATAGATGGGTTTTCAAAGGAAGGAAATGTGGAGAAGGCAGTCGGGTTTCTGAATAAGATGAAAATGGACAAATTAGAACCCAATTTGATCACTTATACTGCGATTGTGTTGGGATTTTGTAAGAAAGGGAAATTGGAGGCGGCATTTTCACTGGTCAAGATGGTTGATGAACTGGGTATAAAAATCGATGAATTTATGTATGCAACGTTAATTGCTGGGGTTTGCCGGAGAGGTGATTTTGATCTTGTCTTTAATCTACTCAGTGACATGGAAAATAAGGGTATTAGTCCAAGCATTGTTACATACAATACTGTGATTGATGGATTGTGTAAAGCTGGGAGGACGTCAGAGGCGGATGAAATCTCCAAGGGCATACTTTGTGATGCAGTTACATACAGTACATTGTTACATGGATACATTGAAGAAGAGAATAGTGTGCGGATATTAGAAACAAAGAGAAGATTGGAAGAAGCAGGAGTTTGTCTGGATGTTGTTATGTGCAACGTACTCATCAAAGCATTATTTATGGTAGGATCATCTGAGGATGCTCTTGAGATATTCAGGGAAATGCCAGAATTGAACTTGGCTCCAGATTCTGTTACCTATTGCACAATGATTGATGGATTCTGTAAGCTTGGTAGAATAGATCAGGCACTTGAGATATTTGACGAGTTTAGGAGGACAACAATTTCTTCAGTTGCATGTTACAATTGTATTATTCATGGACTCTGCAGGAAGGGTATGGTAGGTGTGGCCATTGAAGTGTTTATAGAACTCAATGAGAGAGCTTTGGCTTCAGATGTGGGTATGCATATGTTGTTGTTCAAGTCTATTTTTGAAGAAAATGGTGCAGAAGGTATCCTGGAATTACTTTGCAAAATTGAGAATTTGGGGCATGATATGTTTGGTGTTATATGTAATGATGCTATTTGTTTCCTGTGCAAGAGGGGTTTTTCTGAGGCAACCTGTGAAGTTTACATGATTATGAGAAGGACAGGTTCAGCTGTGACAAACAAGTCTTACTATTCAATCTTGAAAGTACTTGATGGTGATGGCAAAAATTGGCTGATTCAACCTTTTTTGAATACTTTGGTGAAAGTTTTTGGCATAGTTGAACCTAGAGTGAGCAAAATACTAATAAATTACCTGTGTATGAAGGATGTGAACAGTGCCCTAAAGTTTCTTGACAAGATGAAGGAGAACAAATTGACAGTCACTTTCCCTGTTACAGTTATTGAGACACTTATGAAGGATGGTAGAGTTTTAGATGCATATAAACTTATCATGGGAGCCAAAGATAATCTACCCTTAATGAATGTGGTTGATTACTCAATCGTAGTTGACGGTCTTTGCAAGGCAGGACATGTTGATAAGGCCTTAGATCTCTGTGCTTTTGTTAAAATGAAGGGGATCACCCTTAGCATTGTCACTTACAATTCAGTTATACATGGGTTGTGCTGCCAAGGATGTTTGGTTGAAGCACTTAGGCTATTTGATTCATTGGAGAAAATTGATAGGCCTCCTTCTGAAATTACATATGCTATACTCATTGATGCTCGATCAAAAGAAGGGTATTTGGTAGATGCCAAGAATTTGTTTGAGATGATGGTCCTCAAGGGCTTTAAGCCAAATACACGGGTTTTCAACTCATTGATTGATGGGTATTGCAAGTTTGGTCAAATGAAGGAAGTCTTGAAGCTTCTCCTTGATTTGGAGGTAAGATGCCTTAAGCCCGATGAATTCACTGTTAGTGCTGTGATTAATGGCTGTTGCCAAAATGGTGACATGGAGCAGGCTCTTGGATTTTTTTTTGAATATAAAAGGAAAGGGTTTCTGCCTGATTTCTTGGGCTTCATGTATTTGCTAAGAGGCCTATATACCAAGGGAAGGATGGAAGAGTGCCGGAGCATCTTAAGGGAGATGCTACAGACCCAATCTGTTGTGGATCTGCTTAACAGGGCTGACATTGAGGTCAAGACAGAGTCCATAGAAAGTTTCCTTATCCTTTTATGTGAACAAGGAAGTATCCAAGAAGCCATTACCATCCTCAATGAAGTTGGATCTATGTTTTTTCCTGTTAAGAGGAGGTCTGGTGCTTATAATGGATCACAAAAAATAACCGAGCGTTCTGACAAGAGAGTTCTTGGTACAGTTGAATCCAAGTCTTCGATCTCTACTTTTGAAACTGATATAGATTTTGAATCATGCAACATGGAGAAATTAGAGAAGGTGGGAAATCTAGAAAAAATATCTCAATCACATGATTTTGATTCTTATCATGCCTTAATTGCTTCACTCTGTTCAAGAGGGGAGCTAGGGAAGGCTAATAAACTGGTGAGAATGCTTTATAATTTTGATAGTGGTGGTTAATAAACCTACAATTAACCAGCTTCTGTAGCTACAGTTGGAGCTCCCTTTCCTATCAGTGCAGGACAAGAAACCATGCGGGAACCATCACAGGTGTGTTCTGTACACGTCCTTCCATCTTCCCTTTTTTTTTTGGCGCCCTTTTAAATTACTATTTGACAAGCTCCTTCATATTTTCTCTCTTTAGATATCCCTTCATCGCTCTGCTGGTCCTCTTCTTTATCTAAGAATATTGGTCCAATTATTCATGTCACAACTTAAGAGGAGTTGGGACATGTTAGGGATGAACATTCCTAAATCCATGCACGAGTAATTTAGTTAACATATTCTAATAGCCTCTGTATGGAAAAAGGGTCTTCTAATAAGGATAGTATATTATTTGCATGGTTATTTCAGCACAGTTTATCCTTTTATATCTGTTTTTTGGTTAGGAATTCTCAAGTCAAACTCTATGGATAATTTGATCCTTGCTTATGTGCAAAACGTAGTAGCATGCTCTTGAATACCGAAATGGATCAATACATTATGATGGTATATTATAAGGCGGGTGAATAATTTTTGACATTTTCTTTGTCAGCCATCATTTGCAATAATATTCACTAAGATTTTTGCTTTTTATAACCCAAGAAATACTGGTTCCCACTAGGCATAGGGCCTGGAGATGAGGGTAGATAGGCATATTACCCAACAAATACCACCTGTGGATTGCTGTTATTTTCCTTATCTGCAGGTAATTGTCAATCTTGTCTAATGCAAAGAAAAAGAAGACTCTTCTAAGAACAATCTAGACCTACTAAAAATCACATATAAAGACCCAGTAACATAATTCTCTCAATAAATCCTTGGACCACCAAAATTCTCTTAACTCCTATAACTTGATAAGATATAAATAAATCTTGTCAGCATTGTACGGACTTAAAAAACATGAAGGAAAAGTCGAATAATAAAAGGTTCTGAGTAACTAAGCCAGCCTTGAATGAAATTCCCAATTCTTGTCGGCATGCTCTGCATTAGTTGTTCCCCAAAGAAGTTTTAGCTATTATTTGGGTTCTCTGGAGTGAAAAGGATTCTACGGGTATTAATATGGGCACTTGGAGGAAGATCTTTGTGGAAAAACACCCCTCTTGACCTCTCTTTACTTTAGCCTTGGCTTACTAGATTTTCAGAAAAAGAGGGGGGTTAAATTTAATGTTTGTGATTGGGAAAATTGTTATTCTTTCCGAGCATGTTAAGACAATTTAATGTGATTGAACCTCTTCTCTGTAAGATTAAATGACGCTCAACTTTATTGGTAGCATTCTCGATAGCATGTCTCCCTTTGAAATACGAGGCATGGTAACTCTGTTTTATCTTCTTAAAACTGGCATACTGAATTGCCATTAAAGCATAGATCCCATGTTCGTTGGAAGGTCTTCAAGATGCTTTTTGACTTCAAAATCTTTTTTATGTCCGATTGATGGTGACTGAAAGATGGCGGCTAGGCTAGAATTTGATCCATCGGATCTCAACATCTTGTTTCTTAAATGTGAGGAACCATTTATCTATTAGCTTCTAGAGGAAAAAATTATGTTGATTTCTATATTAGAAAATGAGTAGGCTGTTTTTAGCTAAGCATGGGGCTACCATCATAGAGTAGATTGCATTTCTTTTCAGGTAGGGATGTAACTCGTGTAAGGTTTGGGGGATCTTTATGGGATTTATGAGTTTTTTTTATTTGTTCACTTCACTCCATAATTGCCACTGCTTTTCTTTTACTTTTCTCCAGTATTGATTGGAATCCTCATCCTCTTGTCCTTATTCTTGTACTGAGTTCTCATATTTATTGCATTATATGGTTTTCTACAAAGAGAGAGAAAAGAGAAATTTGTATCAATATTGATCAGGGATAGGTTTTTAAAGTAGATAGAGTTTGTTGCATTCCCCCCTCCCTCTTCTAATTCCTGCTTGTTTGTTTCTCTTCATTTTGTGTTTAATTTGAAGATTTGATGGTTGTGTATAGGCGTGTGATATGCTGTCGTTCAGATGGGAGTTGTTTCTGCTTGAGCCCTGACACTGTTGACAGGTTTGCATCTTCACGTGTCCATCAATTTGTTTCTTTTGTTTTCCATTCTGACCATCTAGTTGCTTTTTGTAATGGAGCTAGCTCACGTTCCCAACATCCAATTTCTAATTTTGTTTCTTATGAACATCTCTCACTTTCCAATTGCTTCCCAGTTGTCTTCTATGTATGTGCCTCAGAGTCTACAAGATGCAATTTTGGATCCCGGGTTGGATGAAGCCATGTTTGAAGAAAGGAAAACTCTTCAGAAATGCAAAAAGAGGATGCTTGTTGATTTACTTAGAGGGAAGAAAATGGTTGGATGCAAGTGAGTGCTTACTGTGAAGCACAAGGCAGATGGCTCCGCTGATTGTGAAGTCAGATTGGTTGCCAAAGGTTTCACTCAGAAATATGGGATCAATTGTTGGCAAATTTTTAGGCCTGTGGCACTCATGAATTCAATTCTTGTGCTCCTCTATTCTATAGCAAATTTTTGATGGCCTCTCTAACAATTGGATGTGAAAAACTGCCTTATGTGGATATGGAGGGGGCTAGCCCAGTTCACTAGGCTTCCGCCATGTGGATTTAGAGTAGGAATACAAAATTGCCCTCCTTGGACTCTCATTTTTTACAGCCAATGAAAATGTCTGCAGGTTGAAAGAATTTCCAAGAGCCTGGTTTTAGGTATTTCCAAAGCTGCGCAGATATATGGCTGTAAGCAAAGACAAGGTGAATAGGCGATCAGACCTTGGTCGTCAAACGCTCTTCTTGTGGTGAAGTAATAGATAGTAACTGAAGCAAAGGTGATCATGCGAATACTTTTTATGTGTTGTGTGTATATATCATTGGTATTGTTGAATCACGGGTGGTTGTGTAAAGAAACAAATGAAACCATCCTTTATATTAAATGTGTGAGTGCTGTAATTGTTCTTGTTGCCTTCAGAAGCCACTCTTGCCAAAAGCATTGTGAACAAGCAGTGAAATGGAGCTCGGGAAACACGTAGAGCTAATTCTATGGCACTCATGCAGATTGAAAAGGATATTTCTACTTGCATGTTCCTCTTCCCGACTGTGAAGACAAATTATGTGGTTATCTTCAGCTGTGATTGGTGGGAGAACATAATGACACATGACCTTGTTGTTCCTTAAAGCTGCCTTGGTGGTATTTTAGGTGCTTTCCCTCGATACTCTTTCTTTGTTTGGCTTGATATTAAAGGGAGAGTGAACACCCAAGAGAAACTGATTTCCTTTGACTAAGTCAAGACCTTGAGTTTTCTTCTGCAGAGAAGAAGTTGAGGATACCCAGCATCACCTTTTTTCCTTTTTTTTTTTTTTTTTTTTTCTCTCTCTCATTTGGCCATCTGCCGACGTCATGATTATCTGGGCAGCTTTAGAGTATACAGATATTTTTCTCTCCCCCATAGATCCCATCTATCCATTTAAATAGATGGACTCAAAGGGAGTGAAGACTTCCTGCTTCATTTTTCTTGATTAGATGCTCTTTTTATTTATTTATTTTTATTTTTAGCTTATTATTGGTTTTCTTGGTTTCAATTTCTTCCTAGTTCAGCTCGAAGATTTTACAGGCAGGACAAAGTACTTTAGACCATGGGATTAGGAGTGGGTTTAAATTTTAGAGTTTGAATTTATTTTGGGTTAGATTTGGACAAAAACTTTTACTAACCCAAGCAACCCGGAGAACCTGAGATACAAGAAGACTGTCTAATTTTTATATTTGAAAGTCGGTTGTTTTTGTTTTTGTTTTTTTTTATCCTGGCAAAGAAAGAGAAGTAGCACAAATCAAGCAAAACAATCCCGAGATGCTAGAAGAAGAACATTATGCGGAATATGTGAAAGAACAACATCCCTAGAAAGAGGACTTCTGGATAGCGCCGCTAAAGCATGAGCCACCTCATTGCCATGCCTATAAACATGGCGAAGACAAGCTGAGGAAAAACTCTGAAGCGCCACATGAATATCAAAGGAAATGGCCTGAATGTCAAGTGGTCCAGAATTGATATTCAAAACAGCATTAACCACCACCAAAGAATTAGATTCAAACCAAATCTGAGAAAACTGAGAAGACAACGCCCAAAACATAGCCTTACGCAGACATATAGCCTCAGCCAACATCGCATTAGAAGTTGGAAATGGATAAAAAACCACAGCCTTCAAGATAGCACCCGAGGAACCTCGAAAGACAACCCCACCTCCCCCCACTTGGGAAGATTGAGGAAATGATGCATCTACATTACATTTGACAATACATGAAGGGGGAGGCAACCAATGTGACAATGAAGATGAAGATCGTGAACGGGAGGAAGAATCAACCTGCCCGTTGGACAAATGGCAATGTGAAACATGAGATGCCTCCTTAAACTTCCAAAAAAATGAACACGCCATCCCAACCACCCGGTGAGCATCCCAAATTTTCCCAGCAAATAGAAGTTTGTTATGAGCCTTCCAAATAAACCAACAACAGCACGCAACAAACCCCAAGACATCGGACCCCCTTTCTTTTGGCCTCCACTGCCGAGCCAACCCCAACCACCAATCACTAAAGGAAGAAGGGTGAACCACAGAAAAGTCAAAACGAAGTGGGGAGAACTTCCAAACCTGAACTGAAAAGAGACACTGAAACATCAAATGTTCAAGAGATTCCACCTCTGAACCACAACACGGGCAAACACTATCAACATCAAGACCGCGACTAACTAAGAGTTCCCGAACCGGAACAGCTAACTTACAACACTTCCACAGGAAATGTTGTAATTTTGGCGGAACCTTGCATGACCATATATTATCCCATAGAAACTGATAGGAAGAAGGGGAACCAGGAACAACCAATGACCTCCTCTCATAACCCATAAGGCTGTAAGCCAATTTATAAACAAATTTTACCGAAAACAGACCATTGGACTCCAAATCCCACGCCACCCTATCCGTTTTTTTTTTTAAAAAAACTAAAACTACATTTAAGGATTACATCAACAGTGGCTGGCGGAAATAAAGTACGAAGCAAAGCCATATTCCAGCTATAAGACGAATTATCCAACAGCTCAGCCACAAATTGGGGAACCACAGAAATTATCGGCATTGGAAGCGAAAAAGAATGCCCTGGAATCCAACGATCTGACCAAATATGAATAGATTGTCCGTTACCCACTATCCACTGCGAGCCTGCAGTAATAAGAGACTGAGTGGACCAAATACTTCGCTAGGCCCATGAAGGATTTGATCCCAAAAAAGCTTCCAAAAACGAACAATGAGAAAAATATTTAGCTTTAAATAGCTTAAACGCCATCCCTTGATGAAGAACCTGAAAGTTCCAACCATGCTTAGCCAACAAATTGTATTGAAAGCTTCAAAACAACGAAAGCCTAAACCCTCATCCTCTTTAGGCTCACATAAAGACTCCCAAGCTACCCAATTAAGACTCGAAGAAGCTCCCGATTTAGCCCACCAGAATCTGCGAACATGCCCCAAAAGAGATACACAAAGTTTACGAGTCAACTTAAAGCACGACATCACATAGGTTGGTAAAGCACCCAAAACCACTTTGATTAACACTTCTTTCTAGCGGGAGACAATAATAGAGATTTCCAGGAGGCTAATCGATTAGACACCCGCTAAACAATATAATGAAACACATCCCATTTAGAATGGCCAATAAGCGCTGGCATACCCAAATACTTAGCACAGAGCCCTTCTTCGCGAATCCCCAAGATATGACATAAGTATGATTTGATGTCCGCAGAAGTATTTTTGGAGAAGAAGATAGATGATTTAGAAAAATTAATCTATTGCCCAGACGCCTTTTCATACCTCTGAAAGAACTTCTTAAGAAAAAGAATTTCTATTGTAGAAGCCTGACAAAACAAAATTGAGTCATCTGCAAAAAATAAGTGGGAGATAACTGGAGCCTGCGGATAGATGTGGATACCCGATAGGACTTTATGTTGAATTGCCCGCTACAAAGAAAGAGAAGGGCTTTTGCACACAAAATAAATAAATATGGAGATAAAGGATCCCCTTGGCATAAGCCATGGGTGCGTTGAAACATCCCCACAGAAGTCCCATTAATAATCACATAAAAAGACACCGTAAAAATACAAGCATGAATGAGTTTAATCCAATGAGGATGAAAACCCAATTTAGCAAACATGGCTAACAAAAAAGACCATTCAATTCGATCATAAGCCTTACTCATATCAAGCTTCAAAGCAAGAAATACATATTTACCTACGCTTATTTTTAAGATAATGCAAAACTTCATGCATAGTTAAAATATTATCAATAATATGCCACTCAGTAACAAAAGCACTCTGGAATTCGTTAACAATAGAGGGAATAACCTTTTTTAAATGATTGGTAAGCACCTTAGCGACAATTCGATAAGAAACATTACATAAAGAAATGGACCTATAATGAGATACCTGGGAGGAGGCATCAATTTTAGGAATGAGCACAATATTAATATGATTCATACTCTTTAGAAAATAGCCAATTTTATGCATTCGGGCTATTTGAAAGTTGGTTGTTGATATGAAATAAAGTTAAAATTATATGATTTATGATATCATAGATATTATCCTAACTTCGATAGCTTTAAAAATTTTAAATAAAAAATTTTAATAATTGAATTTTAATTTTAAATAAAATGAGATAAATGGTTTTATTTCATCACACAAAGTCTGAAAAAAAAAAAAAAAAAAAAAAAAAAAAAAAAAAAAAATCCCTTGTGGCATGATACGAGTTATTTTATTTCATATCAATTGTATATAGTTAGCATACCAAGGGGCTAAATACCAAAGGGCATTTAGCCCCCATTCTCCAGTAAAAAGGCTTGAGTCGGGTGCAACCACCATTCTCGAGGAGGTGTATATAGTTAGCATACCAAAGGGCATTTAGCCCTATTCTCGGGCGGGGGGGTTTGAGTCAGGTGCAGCCTCCATTCTTGAGGAGGGAAGGGTTTAAGTCTGGGTGCGGACAAAAAAGTGTGCAAGTGTGTTAAAAAAAAAAAAAAGTGTGTAAGTGTGTTATATATACTTTGCATTTTTTTTTTTCCTAACTTTTTAGTAGATTATTAAAATTTTGACACGGTATAGTTGTCAAAGGCGCCGAAGGCGCGCGCCTGAGGCGCAAGGCGCCTCTAGGCGCCAGGTTAGCGCCTTGAGTCTACTCAAGGCGGTTGGGTTATATAAGGCGTGCGCCTTTACGATCAAGGCGCGAGGCTACAGGCGCTAGAAAGGCGCGCCCCGCATGAAACTTTTGTTTTTAACTTATTTTCCTTATTTTTTTTTGTTTTGTTTGTGACTCTGTAGTCTGTAACTCTGTATTGTTATATTATTTGTATTTTGTATTGTATTATTTTAAACTTGAAAAGTTGAAAGCTCAAAGCCAAAGCCTATTTTAAGTTTGCAACATAAAAAACGAAAAAAAAAAGAGAAGCAAAGGAAAGAAGAACACAGACTAACAGAGGCAGCGAAGTACTCACTCGGGACTCTCGGATCTGCGTCGGCTCTCTCCAGGTTAGTTCTTCTTCTTCTCTCCTTCTCTCCTCCTCTTCTCAGATCTGCCGGATCGGTGATTCGGTCAGATTTTTTTTTTTTTTTTCTTCTTCTTTTCTTCTTCTTCTTTTCTTCTCTCGAGTCTGGGCCCTGGGGCCTCTCGGCTCTTTCTTGCTAGACATTTATGTCATTTATTTCTATTTTTCTTCTTCTTTTTATTTTATTTATTTATTTTTTTGCCTCCAGTTTTATTCTTCTTTTTCTTTTTTTCTTCTTCTTTTCTTGAGTCTTGGCTCTCTCCTGGCAGATTTGTTTTTTTTTTTTTTTTTTTCTTCTTTTTATTTTTTTATTTATTTTTTGTTTCTCCAGTAAATTTTTTTTTTTTCAGTCTCGGCTCTCTCCTGAGTCCTGAGTCCTGGCAGATTTTTTTTTTTTTCTCTTCTCTTCAGTCTCGGCTCTCTCCTCGCAGATTTTTTTTTTCTTCTTTTTATTATTATTATTTTTTTTTTCTTACTCTAGTTTTTTTTATTTTTTTTTCATTTTTTTATTATTTATTTATTTATTTGTGTGAGGTACTTTATATTAACCTGATTTATTTGTGTGAAAAGTTGTATTTGTTCCATTCTAACATGTTGTTGGTTTGAGGAAATGCATTGCACATTCAATATCCGATCAAAGTTTAGGTCTGCATCGAGTGGTCTATTAGCATCCTTTGTTAACGGGACCATATCGGGCATGACCCTCTTTGTTTCAGCATGATCTCCCACTCGAAGCATAAGTTTTTAGGCGTGCACAGAGGCACGCAGCTCACTAGAAATATTTCAATACTAAACCGTTGGTAAACCGTATCCTTTCTTTAGGCGATCAAGTAAACAACAAAAATGTGTAGTATCGGGAGAATGAATAACGAACTGCAGTTGCAGTTTAACTGATATGTCAAAATATTGTAACAAACATAGCAACTATGTGCATATTCTCTAATCCATATCAAACCAAATTTCTTGAAATGCGACAAAAGCAGAACATAGTCAAATCTTTCCTTTAGTCCTGCATTAAACAAGGGCATCCAGCGGCCAAGAGTGTTAAGAGTAGAGTCACAAAGTCTCCCCTATATTAGATCGAAGAACTGGAAAATATTACTTCAGATATTAGGCATTATAAGAATCGACTCAATGTGACATAATGAATTTTCCCAGTCAGTGTCTACGTAGAACATAATAATAATAATAATAAATTAAAATAAAACAAATGAAAAGTTAATAAATTATTCAATATCCGGATTTGCACATTTAGAGTTTACCATTTAATAATAATAATAAAATCTAGCATGCATCCAATTTGAGCTAGTGACCAAATTCTAATGAGAGTATGAGACCTTAAAGAATAATATTTTGTTTTTTGCATTCTGCCAAAGCTTTGTATTTATTTTTTAAAATTGAAATGTTAATATTGCTAATTGCTTTGAATCTCTGTATTTATTTATTTATTTGCCAGAGTTGTTGCAAACACTGATTACATGATGCTATTATTTTGTTATCTTGAATTTGATTGTAGTTTGTACTTTAAAAGATGCCTAGTGATGGTTTAAGAAAGGATCCGGCATGGAATTACTCACATTTGGAGAATCCGAAAGATACAAATGCCGTCACTTGTAACTTTTGTGCAAAAGTTACAAAAGGAGGTATTTATCGAGCTAAACAACACTTAGCTGGAGGGTATAGAAATGTGAGTGCATGCCCAAGATGCCCATCTAGTGTTAGAGAAGAAATCAAAGAGTACATGAGTAAGAAAAAGGAAGAAAAAGATCAAATGAATTTGTTACCTAGTGATGAAATTAATTTCATTGATGGAGAGGATGAGGATGACATTATGGAAGTTAACAATCGAGGAAAAAGGGTAGCCAGTGCAGGCAGTGCTAGTGTCAATTCCTCAAAGATGCAAAAGCAAAAGGGACCGATTGATTTATATTTCACTCCCAGACCGAAAATTGTGGTACAAAAAAGAAAGGAGGGGGGAAAACAAACAGCTATTAATGATGCATGCAAGAAAGAGTTGAGAAGAAGAGCGTGTGCTGCTTTTGCAAGGTGGATGTATGATGCAGGAATTGCATTCAATGCTGTTAAGTATGATAGCTTTGCCGAGGTTGTTGAAGCAATTGGACAATATGGTCCTGGCATGAAACCACCTAGTTATCATGAGGTGAGAGTTCCTTTACTTAGGAAGGAATTGGATAATACCAATGCTTTGATGAATGACCATAGGGAGGAGTGGTCAAAATTTGGATGCTCATTAATGGCAGATGGGTGGACAGACAAGAGAGGGAGAACATTGCTTAATCTCCTAGTAAATAGTCCAAGGGGAACCATGTTTATTGAGTCGATAGATACTTCTTCTTTTTCAAATGATGGTGACAAGATGTTTGACTTACTTAATAAATTTGTCAACCGCATTGGAGTAGCAAATGTCGTCCAAGTCGTCACAGATAATGAGTCAAGCAATAAGTATGCCGGTAAGAATGTTCAATGTTTATAACTTTTAGAGTTTACATTCTTTACAAATATATAATTTAAATCAATTTTGATTTACTCATTCTCTTTATATCATTTATTCTTTTTTCCGTTTGGTTTCAAATAGGGAGGATGTTAGAGAAAGAACACCCACATTTGTATTGGACCCCATGTGCTGCTCATTGCTTAGACTTGATGTTGGAAGACATTGGGAAAATACCGTCCATCTCTAGAACAATGCAGAGGGCAGTGGAGTTGAATAGTTATATTTATATGCGACCAAAGTTGTTGAACATTATGAGGAACTTTACTCACAAAAAGGAGTTGCTTAGGCCTGCTAAGACTCGATTTGCTACATGTTTCATCACATTATCAAGTATTCACAAGCAAAAGAATAACTTGAGAAAGATGTTTACTTCAGAAGAATGGAATCGTAGTAAATAGGCGAAAGAGGAAGCCGGTAAAAGAGTTGCTTCTTATGTTTTGATGCCTTCCTTTTGGAACAACATTGTCTTTAGCCTTAAGGTTTCCGGTCCTCTTATTCCGGTTTTGAGATTAGTTGATGGCGAGAGAAAGCCTCCTATGGGATACATTTATGCGGCTATGGATAGGGCTAAAGAAGCCATTGCAAAATCCTTTGGGGGAGTAGAAGATAAATACTCAGATATTTTTGAAATAATTGATAAGAGGTGGAATGTTCAACTTCATTGCCCTTTGCATGCAGCAGGTTATTATTTGAACCCAGAATATTTTTATTCAAATTTGAAAATTGAAGAAGATGAAGAGATTGCAAAGGGTTTGTATGCATGCATTGCAAGGTTAGTCCCGGATGTCAAAGACCAAGACAAAATTACTGAGGAGCTGTCCTTATATTCTAAAGCTGAGGGCCTCTTTGGTAATCCCTTTGCTATTAGACAGAGAAGTACACGAGGACCAGGTAAAGTGGTAAAGTATATTAAGTTAGTATATCTAAGTGTTAAAATTATTTTGACAATAGAGTCGATAGAAAGATGAAGCTAAAGTTGCTAAACATCATTATTAATTTTTTTTAATAGCTAATTGGTGGGAAGCTTATGGCAAGTCAACAAAACTTCTCCAAAAGTTTGCTATAAAGGTTTTAAGCCTTACTTGCAGTTTTTCTGGTTGTGAACGAAATTGGAGCGTGTTTGAGCATGTAAGTATATACTATTTACTAACTAGGTTTGTAATTTAATTGTTGAAAATTAAAATTTTAATTTTTTATACTTACTAGTTAAAGTTGAATTTATTGCAGCTTCATAACAAGAAAAGAAATAGGCTCGCTCAAACAACGTTGAATGATTTAGTGTTCATCAAATAATAGAGCATTGAGGCGTCGATATAATATGCGTGACACTCTTGATCCCATTTTACTCGATGACATTGATGAGAGCAACGAGTGGTTGACGGGGAGGATGGATGATTCTGATGCAGAACATGATCTAGTCTATGAAGATGATTCCTTGACATGGGGTGATGTTGCTAATTTTGCTGGTATTGGAGAGGCAAGCAGGCCGCAACGGTCTACTAGATCAAAATCTAGTTCTAGTTCACGGTTACCAACAAAGGGAGCAGGAAGTTCTTCAGTTCGACTTGTGGATGAGGATGAGGATGATTCAGATGAGATAGTAGAGGATCCTGAGAATTATGAATCATTTAGTGACGATCAAAATGATGTTATGCTTATTGATGACGAGGATAATATTTAGATTCATTGGTGTTGTCTTCTTAGGAAGAATGATGTTTATGTTTGTTTTAGTTTTATCTTATACTTCTCCTTAGTTGACTTTTGCATCTTTATGTTAATATGTTTGATTATTCACTGTTTTAAACTCAAGTACTTGATTTACTTGGTTTTGGCATCTTTATGTTGAATATTTAACTTAAGTAATTCATTTAGCTGACTTTTACATCTTTCTATATATTATTGCATGATTTGCATCTTTAATACTTTATTGGGTGGGTTTTTTTTTTTTTTTTTTCCAACGTGCGCCTTGCTTCAGTCGGGCGCGCGCCTCGCCTTGCGCCTCAGGCTCCAGGAGGCATTTGCGCTTTTGTGCGCCTTGAGCCTTTAACAACTATGATCCACGGTCTCGAAATTCTGCCTGTATGAAGGTACTTGGGGATGGGTTTTTTTGGGACTTGGGTTTCGCGCGTGTTAGCTCTTTGGTTGGTATGGGCTAACTCTTTGACCCACCCAAATACCACCTCCATCAAAGAAGTTTACCTTCTAGAATGAATAACCAAGGCTATTAATTAAAATTTTCAACCATATAGAAAGTTAAAAGAAAAAATATGATCCATATTATGTTATTTAAAATGTTTCTTTAGGTACTATTTTTTATTTTATTTTTTAAAAGACTTTAGGCACTATTTGATAATCTAATTTTAGAATTTAATTTTGAATGAATTAAATGCTTGCATTTGATAATATAATTTGAACATCAAAAAGACTCTCATAAAATTTCAACTAGACTTAAAAATTATATTATCCATACAAAATGCAATTTCAATGAGCTTTTTTTTTTTTTTTTTTTTTTTTTTTTTTTTTTTTTTTTTTTGTCAAGACAAGAGGTGTTAGATGTTAGATTAATAGATGCAGTATTCCAAATTTTATGGGAGACACTAATCATCCACTGGGCTATCGAAGCAAACTGCCAATTTCTATGAGTTTGAAAATTGTAGAAGTTTTATGAATATTGTTGTTATAAAGATTTGTTACATATTTATTCTACTAATTATTTTTTTTTCAAAGATTCCAAGTGCCTATAAATAAGTTCATTTCACCACACAAATTATAGTTGTATTAAGTATTATCTTGTACTGTTATCCATGATCTAACTACAAGCTTACTTATATTATATATCAAGTGAAATTTATTTTATCACAATAAGATACACTAGGTTATGAATTTATTTTGCCACAATAGGATATAATGCTGGATGAGCAATTGTAGTGTGCGCAAGTATTCAGATTGGACATAGGGGTGGTTATCTGAACCATTCAATTCACATATGTTCTCAGAATGACTAATTTGAGCACTAACATAGTGGATAGAATTAGATACACCAAACTACACCATTCTTTTAAACAATGAATGCATTTTTATACTTTTGTCCAAAAATTTTATATAAAGCTTAAGTTTGAACGTTTATAACATAGAATACAAACAAATAATAAAATTCATATAATATAAATATGTATATACACATATATGTACTATTTTACTATTTCTTTGAACATTTCAAAATTTCAATACCACTAATATATTTTTTTTTTTATAATTAATATCCATCACTATATAGAAGGTGGATGATTTAAGTTCAGGGTGTAGTGAGTGTGTGAACGTGTTTGTTTATATATATATATATATACATACATACATATATATATATATATATATGCTGTCTAAAGGAACAAAATCATGTCATGTTGTGTTGCATTTCTTGGTAAATTACTTGTATTAATTGAAGAATGAGGTTAGGTTGAACAAACAAGATTGACATTTCGTCCTCGGACCATTGCAATTGTAGAAAAGAGCTATCCTAGTAATATACATTAATTTATCCAGTGACGAGGGTAGTTGATGAATGTAGCATCTGCCTTACTTTGTGTTTTTTTTTAATTTTTTTTTGGAAAGTAAGAGTGATATTAAATAAAGCAGAATATTTATATAAGCGCCTAGTAGGAGTGACTGGCCCATAAATCATGGACGGCCCACTCACATAACCAATTACAACCCAAAACTAACAAGACAAATAAGATGGCCCAGTATAGCAAACAAAGACAATATTAGTCTACAAGGACTTGGACTATCCTTGTTTTCTTGTATTACACATTATCATGCAACTACTTCCAGTAAAAAGCAAAAATCAAGAAAGTAACATAATGAATACTTGAAAGAGAATTAACAAGAAAGAAAACATATGACATTCATAGGAATGTTACAAAGCTCAAAGCCCAGATTCTGCAAGGAATATCACAAATTCAATCACAATCAACCAAAAACTGGTATGCCTTCTAACTCAATTAAATACAATATCAAATTAGTTCCCCGCCAAGTTTCATTTTGGATCAGATGATTGGATGCCATGACGCTTGAAAAATTCTCTGAAACCATAGGGACTGAGGTCATAGTTAAACTGGAAAATAGTAGAAAGAGAAAATAAATCAGATAAGATCGAAACTTCTTACTGGCCTCGTTGATGTTATGGTTTAGTTAGCACCTTGGAAGTACTTTTATTGCATTCAGAAGCAGGAAAACTACTACTTAAATGCTCGCCAACAATGATTATCAATTATATCTTTGATCTACTTGAGGAAAAAAGAAATGCTGGCCAACAATGCCAAGGAGACTGATAGTTAATAGTCAGCCACTCGAAAAAAATCATCATTCAGTTCAATATTCTCCAAGACAAAAGGATACAAGAATCGGGAATCAAAAGGAAAGCTATATTATATATAACACCAATCTAGGATTGCTTGGTCATCCCTTAAATGAATAAATCTTACCCATATATTATAACAGATGGGGTGTTTAAGCCCCTATACTAATTTCCTTGAGAAGTCAGAGATTATCCATTAAGAGTGCTAAAGAGGATGCAAATCCAGAACACAGGACTCATACACAAGGTGTTATAAGCACAGAATTCAAGATGCAGACTTGGAACTTTCTTTCTGTTAAACCTAGTTGATGAAAGATCTTACCAACGTCCATTCAGGTGGATGTCGAGGATACAGGAGCTCTAATTCAGGTGGATTTACTAAAGTTTGGTCATCTATCCGGGACAGCTCAGATCTGAGCTAGTGTGATATTATGGCTTACCTTTAGATGACATCATATCTGATTTTCTGCTTCATATAATTCTAGATTAAGAACATTCTGTTATGTTTAATTGACTGTTTTTGTTCCCATATCTTGCCCAGCTTAAAAAATAAAATAAAACAGAACAAAATTCCGTGGACATATTGTCTAGTCCTGCAATGCATATAACAGTATAATTTTCCCATGTGTAGCAGAGCTTTATTATCCTAAACACATTAGAGTTTTCTTTCTTATTATTTTCCACAGAAGAAACAGAGGATAGGCGTTGCAATTTTTGGAAATCGGTTTTTTTTATCTCTAAATGCATATATTTCTAGAACACAAGATTTAAGTAAAGTTTAAATAGGACAAAAATGACAAAAGGATCAATTAAAATCAACTGCGGTTTAGGACGGGATGCCTAAAACTCTACCCTTGGACTTTCAAATTCTATGTAAATTAAGAAGTTCGACTCCTGAACATTTGAAGGCCAAACAAACAAAAACTGCATTTTGAAACTGCAAAAGGAACAATTTGAGCTTAGAAAATGAGAGTAAACTTGTTAAATTGATAATAGCTATGTAATAGACAAACCCAAAACTCACAGGTAAAACTTTTACCGAGTACTTTGTAGTATTTGGATCAGCAACCCTTCCTTGACTAGCTGCCTGCACCAGAAATAATAATTGAGCAGGAAATCAAGTTTGAATGGGAGATCAAAGCTTTTGACACTGTAATGGAAATGAAGACAATATGCTTAGTTTCCCATGAGACAAAAATCAATCATCTAAAATGAAAGAAACACAAAAATTAAAGCCACTCCTAGAAAGTAGCAAAAAATCCAAAAAAATAAAGAAAAAAGAAAAAAGAAAGAGTGGTAAAGAAAAAGAAAAAGAGAATCATAATGTGATTTAGTGCCTGCAGTAAGATTGACTCATTTGAATTGCCACATTAGGAGGAAAAAAGCAATTCATTCCACAATATTTAAAATATAGCGGGGCCATCTCATGCCCAAGGTCATCTAAACAGTTCCTTATTGTTCAATAATGAACACAAGAAACAACGATACAGTACATCTGACAACAACATCCAGGTTACTTCTCCGTCACCTGACCGAGTACGGTGTTCAGGGGAGCCGGTGCCGTGAAGCCACCATCCCAACAGAGGCATTCACTAGTACAACTGGGGTATAGGAGCTAAAGAATCCAACTTGTCTACCGTAGTTATGCAGATGTAACAGTTAAGCAGTAACAGTTGCATAAATGTTGAGAGGACATATCAGTCACCCAAAATAATGGCAATTTATGGTGTAGTTGGGATTGGTGTATAACTGAAGTACAGAATTATGCACCATATGGAACAATTCCTCTGCCATTTTCAATTAATTGAAGAGAAGTCTGATGAAACACCCATATAGTACACTAACAATAAGACAAGAATAAACAACATAAAAGTAATGAAAAGTCAAACCTACTTGTTCTGGGCTATGAAACATTTCTGTAAATGGATATTCCTTCCTCTGCCGTGTCATACAAAACCCAGGATATTTTGGACACTCAACCTGAAAAGCACCATTACAAGTACCAAAAATCATAAGAAACAAAGGAATGTGGACACAGGATAGGTTGACGATGATAAAATTTTCATTTGACCACCACAAATGTAATGAAAATTGCTTCACTTAGCATAACTCCACACATACAGTTAAAGGATGTATGATCTTAGAAATAATGATCTTCCAGCACATATAATTATCATAAATAATTTATCAGAAGCCACTCGCGTGCATAAATTTTACATGTGGATAGAACTCAATAGCAGCTTCCTCCAACACTCTGTCAAGATGTTTTGTGTAATTACCTCTGCGCCATCCAACATAAGTAAATAGATTCAGAAGTCATTTTGATGAAGATGAGAGAGAACGACAAATGAAAATGTATCCATCCCGAATCACCTGATGGTAAATGAAACCACCACAGGGTGACCTTGATGTAGAAGCTGGACAAACTCACGCTCTGTGGTAAAATGAATAACCCGTGATGGCCCAAGATCTTTTGGATAACCAGTATGATACCTTTCATTTTTCAAAGAGAAAGTAATTACTAATTAATCCTGGTGAGAAAGGTCCTTTTGTGATGATCAAGAGGAAATCTGACTTGATAGTGTGCCCTAAAACCAGTATAAAGTGTAAAATATTATTTCACATCTAACAAGTAGGTGCGTCCCATTATACCACTGCAATTAAGAAACTTCCATTCACATTTAACACTTAATTTTAATTCAGAAGCTTTGAAAAGCAAAAACTAAACACGAGACATGAAAACTGATGCAAAGGATCCATGCCTATGTCACTCACATGGCATGGCAAAGAATCGTCCATAGACTGATGCAACGCGATAACTATTCGTTTCTGTTTGGTTAGGAGAGATAAGGAAATCAAGGACAGGTTGGACATCAACATAGGTCAACTACATCAAGTCACATATTGAGTGCACATCCAAAATGTCCAAAATTTTAAAAAAGTTTTTTTTATTTTCTCATTGTAGACACACCAGTGCATGGTTAATTTCCCAATATAAAGGAAGTGCGTAATTATGTAGAACAAAATAAGGCAACGGAAGATTTATGTATGAAACTTAAGAAGAAATATGATGCACATACTTGCATGTTGCACGAAACTGTCTCATCATACTATCAAAAAATGATGACTCCTCCATCAACGCAGATACAGAAATGGCACCAAACTAGCTTTACGTATCATTCTGCAAGATATGTTAGTCACATATAAGATTTCCCGCTTTTCAACAATCCTTTTCAGAATTTTAGATGAAAGACACTATCAAATGCCCCCACCAAATGCAAATTGCAAAGGAGAATGAATGCCACAGATTTGGTAATCATGTAAATCACGAAAAAGATCATGAGTGCCACAAAGTTATAAAGTTTCTTGAACTGAATTTCACTTAATATTTCCAATTTGAGGAAGGCTGAAAGTATCCACCAAGAAGGAATAAATAGACTTATAGATCAAAGATGATTGGCCCAAAAATATTCTCGTTAAAAATGTAATTATAGAAAATTACAACGAACTGCAGATGACCACAACACAATCTTACATGAAGAGTGTTATATTTGGACTTCCTAGAACAAAGAAGGGGACCCTGAAAAGAGCTGATGGAATCTTCACGCTGCAGCTCACTGGGGCTTTGCTCCAATCAATTGAATGTAAATCTCTAACAGTAGCATCAGTTCTCAGCAGAGATATACAGGCTGCCTTCATTGGTATATATTGTGCAGGATGCACCTCATAGGAGAGTCATCGATGCCAAAACTTATATCATAGTTAAATCATTTCAACATATAATTTAGGTAACACCCTTGCAACTTCTCAAAACTTTTCCCCATCTAAGATGGTCAACAAAATAAGATTGTCTG
This sequence comes from Cornus florida, assembly GCF_030987335.1. Taxonomy (NCBI): domain Eukaryota; kingdom Viridiplantae; phylum Streptophyta; class Magnoliopsida; order Cornales; family Cornaceae; genus Cornus; species Cornus florida. Next base: position 84,760,988 of record NW_026775580.1, on the reverse strand, counting down.
AAAACAACTTTTCATCTCAACTTCCTTTGCTGTTCTCAAGTCTCAGTCCATATCCCAATGCCAGATGTAATACAACAATTAGGTTCTAATTATTGCAGATCTTACAAGAAAAGTGGCCACTCACAAAACCAAGCCAACCAAACTCAAATGAGCTCTTACCCAGTCATGACTAATTTCTCAAATAGGCCTTGATTTCAATCTTGGGATTTAAATAAAATAGTTGGGAAGCAGAAGGTAAACCTTGACCTATAGTGGCTCAATAGTAGCTCGGTCTCCTTATGACCTTATTAATAAAAAAAATTAAATAAAAAAAATTTCCTATATCTAGATCATATATGTTTATAAGCAGCCAAATTCATATTTATATATATGAGCAAAACTTTTATCTACATCAAATTCCAAGGCTAATAAAAATTCGTCCAATGCCCTAATGTTGTTGTTTTGAGCTCAAGCTAGGGCATGAAACAGCAACTGATAGACAATAATGCTTAATACAGAAATTACTTCAAACCATGCCAGAAGCAATTGCATAACAAGATAAGATACCAGAACAAAAATGTTGAATACTTCCCCAATCCAACAAAATCTTTAAACCCTTTTTGTTTGGTAAGAAACCGATGGAAAACAAAAATAATTTTTTTGATATTTATTCTGTCACATACGTTTACCTAAAAAATGGGCAACAATTAGAATAGTAAACTCAACTAAGTCGAATACAACTAGTGGGTTTTCCATTTTCTTAGAAACTTATAACGTAAAATGCAACAAATCAATTCGTAATCATTACATTAACCACAGCAAAAAGATAAGTATGAATGAATTTGAAAATTGTGAAAATATATGCCACAATAACCAACGAAATGATTAAACTTTGAAATAAGATACCTACAAAATCATAAACCACAAGAGGATCGTCAAGTAATGCATCTATGATTGAACTTAGAAATAAGATACCTACAAAATCATAAACCACAAGAGGGCCGTCAAGTAATGCATCTAATAAGCCAAAATCAAGCACCAATATTTATATACATATGTGCTTGTGTGTGTATGTGTGTGTATTTATGGCAACTAATCAAATCACTGGAGAATCAGGGTAGAGCCAATTACCTTGCTTTTGGTGGACGAGCTATCAGAGACGAAGGACCCTCACCAAATATTGGAGAGAGAGAGAGGGTACCGTCCCCACTGAAAATGTTGTGTCAAATGAGTATGTCTTCGAAAAAGTGAGTGTGCATTATTTGTTATTTTTTTTTCTATTTTTGAAAAAATTTTATTTGCATCATTTATCAATAGAAAATTAAAGAAAGAAAAGTGCATTTCTATGATCAAGTGGTTTTAGTGGATAATTTATTTCTTTATTTTAATTTTGTTAAAAAAAAAAATCTCTATTTGAAAAAATTATATTTGCGTCATTTATCAATGAAAAATAAAGAAAGAAAAGTGCATTTCTATGATCAACTTTTAAAGTGGTTTTAGTGGATAATTTATTTCTTTATTCTCGATCCACCTCCCTCATTTAATCAGGAGATAAAAAGAATAAAATGATAACATTAGTATTTCTTTAATAACTTACTTAAATCTCAAATAAAAGCCGAAAATAAATTTAAAAGAAAAATATCATTTTAAAAGTAATTTATTTTCTATGTTCCTTAGTAAGGAAAGAAGAGGGTGTGGAAGGAAAAGTAGAAGGAAGGTAGTAAGGAAAGAAGAGGGGTGGAAACAAGAAGTAATATCCTTCCGACAAAAAAAAAAAAATAAAATAAAATAAAAAAAGAAAAAGATAATAGAAAAAATGAGTCATCCTTCTTGGTTCACAACTTTGCGTCTCCAAATATAAGCATCACGTAAGAGACAAGAAAAATGACCTTATTATAGAAGTTTTAAATTACTATATCATTCTTCATAAATATTTAATAAATTTCATAAATAAAGTATATGATGGGTTTAATGGTAAAAACAACTTAAAAACTTAACTTTTCTTTTATTCTATAAATTAAATTAAATTGTCAGATTTTTACAATTATTAATCTCTTTTTTAAGATGTCTCAGTCATCCCTTCTTCTTTTCCTTCCATTCAATTTTTTTCTTCTCTACCGAACCGAGCATTAAGTAACAAAATCTTACTTTAATCTTTATTAAATTAGCATTATAATTTTTAAAAATTTAAAACAACTCTAAAATATAAACATAAATATCAAAAAGAGTTACAGCAACATGCGAGATATATATATATATATATATATATATATATATATATATAAGCCCAAATCATATTTGAGATTGTTAATATTAATTTGAAATAGCTTATAACATAGTAATAGTTTTTTTTTTTTTTTTTTTAACTCAAACCGATATAGCCAAATTAGTAATATTATTTGTTTTAGCATTGTAACGAGAAATTAAAGTAAATTTTTAAATTTTTCAAAACAAATTTTCCTGATTTTGATTTAACCATAAAACACATGGCATGTAGCAACAATTTCTAATAATATTTGTCCATGTCTGTTTTCTCTCTCTAAAAATCTCTCCTCCATCTTCCTTTCACTCTGATTCAGCCCTGGCCCCTGTTCTCCTCCACTAATAAAGTCCCATAATTCAATAACTGCATTATACTAGCATTTCCCTTTTCTTCCCATTTTCACTCTCCCTACAAACTGTCACACTATATTCTCCACACCCTAGAAACTGTCACACTATATTCTTCTCACCGGTCCATCTATTCTCTCCGGTTCTACCACAATTTTTGTTCTCTCTAGAAATTTGCAGATGATTGTCAGCTTTCTTGCATATAGACAGTTTGTTGTTCCGATTTTGATGACTTCTGCGCAATTGGGTCTTTGAGAATAGCTGGAAAACCATGTCACCGGCTCTGGTTGAGACGCCGTTGCCGGAATCATCGTCGATGGCGTCTTCGCCTTCTCCTGGGAATTCCATCGCCGAGAATCGTCGTTTTCCTGAGCTTAGAGGGGTCCAGTGGCGTATAGATTTGGGGATTTTGCCTTCCTCTTCTTCAATTGATGATCTCCGTCGGGTCACAGCAGATTCTCGGAGGAGGTAACTTTCATATACTCTCTCTAACAGCATATGAGTATTGTCAACTCATAAAATTGTATAATTTCTATAATTAATACGCCAAAGGTTGTTCTTTTTATACGGGTTTGTTTTTCTCTATGTGAATTGGAAATAGTGATTGATTTTATTTTATTTACGGGTCCAAATGATCACCTTGATTCAGTTTGGAAAAGTTGTTTTGTTTTTTTTCCTTCTTCTTGTTGTTGTTATGGGGTTTTTCTCATTTCATGATTTCAATTGAAATTTGGCTTGAGTTTAATACATGAGGTTTGATCTACTTAGAACTGTTTCAACAAGAGTTAAAACACTTTTACCATGCAAATTGGACATTTTGAAAGTTGAATGTCTTCTATTAAATCGTTTAATGCTTATGTGGATGGTATTTTGAGCAAAGTCTAGAAATTTAGCTTTGATCTTAATGAGGTTTTGAGCTTTAATCTTAATGATACCAAATCAATGGTGTGATCTCAAATGGAGATGTGCTGTCAAACTTCTAAGGCAGAGTTTCTGAACAAAGTGTTGGAGTAACAACCATTACATTCTAATGTGCCTTACCTCCTGCTTTAAATTAATGGTGTTTTTTCTCAGATATGCTACTTTGAGGAGGCGCCTCCTAGTTAATCCACATGTTCCAAAAGATGGAAATAGCTCTCCTGATCTTGTCGTGGACAATCCATTGTCTCAAAACCCAGGTAAATCCATTCATTCCACATCGCCCAGACCAATTTTTTTTTTTTTGGTGATTTCAATTGTCACTTAATAAAGGTTAAATATACACATGCAACAAATGCTATTTATACCCCATGTCTAAGTTTGCATATTAGAGATGATTTAGTTGTGTATTGAGAAGAACGTCACTTGCATGATTGCATCCCAATTTCCCCGTTCACCCAACACAACACAGGAAAAGTGTGTGTGTGTGTGTGTGTAAGAGAGAGAGACGAAGTAATGCAATTCACTCTGAGAATTGAGGAGAAAAAACCAATAACGTATTAATAGAACTATATTCAACCTGCATTGCCCCGCATATTAAATTTATGATTAAGCTGACCAACTTCCCACTTAATGGTGCAAATATTATTTTCTCTTGATTATGTCCTGCAGATAGCATATGGGGTCGCTTTTTCCAGAATGCTGAATTGGAGAAAATGGTTGACCAGGATTTGTCACGTTTGTATCCTGAACATGGAAGTTACTTCCAGACACTGGGATGCCAAGACATGCTGAGACGAATTTTATTATTGTGGTGTCTTAGTCACCCAGAACATGGTTATGGACAAGGTAAGTTAGCCTGTTTCCTTAAAGACATTGGCCTTCCTCTGGTTTTTTTTTTTGTTGGTACTCACACACACATGCCTCCACGGAGGCTTGAACCCCTGACCTCCCTTTGGGAAGTAGGAGCCTAATACCGCTAGGCCACTGACCCGTTGGTCCTTCCTCTGGTTTTCCTTTTCATTATGTTATCTGTTAAATATGTTGCTTTGTATGCATGTCAGCACTTCCATATAGGAGGAACCAACAAAAGGTAGTATTTTTTTTTTTTTTTTTTTGAAATAGTTTATTTGTGTATGCATGCCTGAAGAATGAAACTTTAATTTTGGATTTTCACTAAAATGATGAGGTTGGTTGTGAGTTCTGCAAGTATAGAATCAAAAGCATTCTCCTTCGTGTGATTCTGCTCAAAAGAAAAGAAAGTTGGCGAACTTCCATAATACTCACTGCACATGCTGCATACTAAAATGATGTGCAAAGTTTGCCATTCACCAGTTAGGTGTAAATTTAGTCTTGGTGATTTCATCTGGCAGACTTGATCCTCACAACTTACCACAACAATGTGTAGCAAGGATGTTCTCCAGGAAAATTAAATTTGAATATATTTTTTTGTTCCCTTGGCATAATGGTAGTCTTTGCGGAGCTGATTGCATTAGACGTATGGTAATCTTTTCTCAACACTTTGCTTGTTGCTGCAGAAACCATTTCCTAGACGAAAAAGAGAAACAACATGAAACAAATTTAAGATTGCCAGACATATACGTTGATGCAGGTGCCTCTATTCTAGAAAGAACAGCAGAAAAGCATAAGCTGAACATTTTATAAGTTCTCCTGCTAGGTTTGAGATTTTAATCCTTTTCAGGGGAATTTCTTTTGGAAAGGGAAAATATTTATGCTGCCAATTTCCTGGATTAAAGATTAGTTTGTTTAAGGACATAGACGTATGAAATATAAAATTTATATTTCGCCTGAAATCATATGGATCCCATATCAGTACATGGAGTGTATATGAAAATCCATTTTATTCTCTGAACCATCGTCTCATTGATTTTATGTCTGGAAGTTTTGTATGTTGAAGAGATGAAGTTCTTAATGGACTTTGTTTGGTACCAACTACCGTGAACTATATAAATAAAATTTAACAATTTAATGGTACCCAAGAGAGGAAAAATAAATCATAGCTCAGAACAGTAAAACTAGGCCAATGACTCTTGTATAACAATAATGTGCAAAAATTTAGTGTAAAGATAAAGCAAAATTTTCTGAATGAGTACAAAATGCAATTTTTACAACAATAACTTAGAAAAAGAAAAACACAATACATTAATGGTCCAAAATATTTCTGAGCATGAGCTCATGTGATGCTCACATTCACACCCACGGAGAGAGAGAGAGAGATGCTTGTTCTCACTCATTATGTAATGGAAGTTCTTTCTAAGCATTTTTAATTGTACTTATCTTTCTGGTTTTGGTTGCAGGAATGCATGAACTCTTGGCGCCACTGTTATATGTTCTTCAAGTTGATGTGGAGAATCTTTCACTAGTGCGAAAGCTTTATGAAGACCACTTCACTGACAAATTGGATGGTTTCTCATTTCACGAAAGTAACTTGATATATGATTTTGATCTTGAAAAAATTTCAGAGTCCATGGAAGATGAAACTGACTCCCAAAATAGTTCATTGAAGGTTTGTAGTCTTGACGAACTTGATCCCATGATACGAGCCATTGTTTTGTTAAGTGATGCTTACGGGGCAGAAGGTGAACTAGGTATCGTCTTGTCCGAGAAATTCATGGAACATGATGCCTACGGCATGTTTGATGCTTTAATGGGTGGGGCTGGTGGTGCAGTTGCCATGGCAGAATTTTTCTCACCTTCTGCTTTAGGTGGCTCACACACTGGGTTACCTCCTATTATTGAAGCATCTTCTGCACTGTACTACTTGCTTTCTATAATTGATTCATCTCTCCATGACCATCTTGTTGAGCTAGGAGTTGAACCCCAGTACTTTGCGCTCCGCTGGTTACGAGTTTTATTTGGGCGTGAGTTTGGACTTGAAGACCTCTTGATAATCTGGGATGAAATATTTGCATCTGACAGCCATAAATCATACAGTAGTGCTGAAAATGATGCGTGGTTCAGCTTTAGGGTCCTTAGTTCGCCCAGGGGAGCATTCATCTCGTCTATGGCCATTTCTATGATACTTTATTTGAGATCTTCCCTGCTTGCCTGTGAGAATGCTACTTCCTGTCTTCAGAGATTGCTGAATTTTCCAGCGAATGTAAATCTGAAGAAACTGATAATGAAGGCAAAATCCTTGCAGGCTATTGCACTGGATGCTAATAACTCAACCTCACTGCCAACACAAACAGAAGCATATAGCCGGAATAAATCAGTGGTTGTGAGAGGTCATAGCCTTCCATCAGATTCTATTTCTCCGAGAACTCCACTGAGTTTGGTAGCTGAGAGCTATTGGGAAGAGAGGTGGATAGTTCTGCACAAGGCAGAGGAAATTAATGAAGGTAGTGTAGAAAAACAAGTTCCCAACCATAGAAAGGGTTGGTCGGAGAAAATGAGATTGCGTTTATCTAGAACTGAATCTGCCCCATCCCCATCAATAGTTGATGGTGGGAAAAAGGAACCTGTGTTATCTGCTGGGAGAAGTTCACTGGAAGATTTGTCCCAGCATCTTAGATCAGAGGAAAATACTGAGAAAATAGTGTGCAATGAAGGTTTAGGCCAAAAGCATCCTTCCTCTGTGAATGTTGAGGTGGATCGACAAGATGGTACTGGTAAGAATTTCACTTGCACAGCTGAGAGATGTTTGAGTGGTAATGCTGGCAGCAAAACTAACTCTTCTATTTTCTCAGATCCGCCAAGCCCTCTCAGTGGAGCTAATGACCAAGAAAGCGAATCAGAGAGAAGTAGTGTTGCATCAAATTTAGCTGTTAATAAAAATGATGCTGATCCCAATAATGCTGAGTCATATAGGATAGACCCAGAAGACTCACCTTCTCCAGTCCCGGATTCCCCAGAGGAGATCTCTTTGAAATCTGGACAGAATGGTAATTCTATGGGAAAGTCAGCAACAGGTTTGAAGGAGCGGAAGCTTCTATTAGGTAAATTCAATTGGTTTTGGAAGTATAGACGTAATAGTTCTGAGGGGATGTCTGACAAAGGAGGTCCTTCCGAGGCTACAAAAGCTTCCTATGGTGCGAGCATTCAAAACATTGCAGGAATCTCTTCCTCAGCTGACGAGTCTAATAGTTCTTCTTTAATAAGCAAAGGAGATGCTGTAGACCAGAATGTGGAGGTTACTCTGAGGAATCTTGGACAGTCCATGCTTGAGAATATTCAGGTAATAAGTGCACTTAATATTGCTCTGATTCAGGTCTCAGGATCGATTCCTGCTAGGTGCAAACAATTCCTTGGAGGGAGGGGGTGGGGGTGTTGAGTACCAACTAGGAAAAAATATATAAATATATATATATTGCTCTGATGGTAATAGTGGACAATGAAGTGAATTTGGTTTTAACGGATGTTAAAAAATTTTCTTTTGCAGCTTTGTTTAGATACTTTTTTTTAGAACTTATTCAGCAACTTTAATTGAATACTCTCTCTTATAACCCCAACCTTACATGCTTCTCCCCTGACCTGATTCAGCAAGAAAATTGTAATAAAAAGATATTTGAAAGTGGCTTAGAAATTTTCTAATGAAGCTTGGTAAATTAATTTAACAGTAAATTCAGATTGGGCATATAATCTGACACAAATTATGGATCCCAGCGTGTTATTTTAGGGGGAACCAAATGCATGATAGCAGTAAAAGAAAATTAAAATTTGAAATACAAAAAAGAATATGTAAAAATAAAAGTAGGACACATATTGAAAATCATCGTAATTGAAGTATCCTAATTCTGTATCATTTGTAGATCATATCTTCATTTTTTGAACGTTAGACATTTCTAGTTTCACTTTCCTCTTGTTTGTGATTTTTTTCCCTCTCGGATTCTTGGGCTTTTGGAGCTTTTCTGTTGACAGGTTTCTGATATGGTTGATCCTTGTTTGAAGTTTAGTTTTCCTCATAGTTGAGACCATTCTTCATTGGAGTTGTTTACATTTCATACTCTTTTTATTATTTGGATTGGTGCTTGTTTTTTTCTTCTTTTTAAGCCGGTACACCTAACCATCTATCTTGCAGGTGATTGAGTCGGTTTTCCAGCAAGATTGTGGACAAGTGGAGTCCCTAGAAAACTTATCTAAAAATGTTCTGGTGGGCGGAGGACAAGTTACAGCCATGGCAGCTTTGAAGGAGCTTCGGAAAATCAGCAACATTTTATCTGAGATTTGAGGTGGGAGTTATTTAACATTAACCTGTATATATACTTTGTTATACTAATACTTTTTTCAAGTGCCAATATATATATATATATACATATACACACGAGTTTCTTCACCTTCTCATATCTTTCTATCTTCTGTTAGATTCTTTTATTTTTTTTTTTTGGTCAGAGCCTGATGTGTAATATGATACTAAATTTTTTTTTTGTTTTTCGGTCAGAGCCTGATGTGTATTATGATACTAAATTTTTTTTTTGGTCAGAGGCTGATGTGTAATATGATACAAGGTTTCTGTTGTAATATGATACTAAAAATTGTAATTCCTTTGAAAGTTTCAGTAGCTGTCAGCAGATTTTGCATATATGGTGGCTAGCTAATGCACTGCCAGCGTGTTTGGATGGTAGACATAACTGGATCTTACTTGTGATTGTGTATGTAATTTTTTTGAAAATCTGTTGGTTTTAGTTATAAAATCCCAGGTTATTTTTTATCAGCGGAACTGTTGTGCATTTGTCATTATTTGCTTCCCTCTTAGAGCCTAAAAAGTGATTGTCAATAGCGTTTGGGGCTTCAATCCATCCATCTTTCAGAAAAATGAACAAATTTTATGCTAAAAAAAAAAACTTTTAGGAAGACATCATCTGGAAATAATATTGCAAGATGGTTTGGATTCAATCACTTAGACACATCTTACCGAGGAAATTTCAGCTTGATTTTACAGATTCAAAATTTATGCAAACCTGGTCACAAAGGTTGATGTTAGTCTTGGCCACCAGTGGTATCAAGGTTTGGGTTTGTTGTTTAACATTCTACCATCGCTATCAGGAGCTTTTGCATGGCTCTTTCTGGTGCAAAGAAGATGATATAATTTGGATTGTTATAATGCCCTACTTAGGCCTTTGGCGTATCAATTTCGGTTCAAACATTTGGTTGCGTCGTCATGACAATGCGAAGCTAGACAGTCCCAATTAAGAACAATCCAGGCAGTGCAGGTGTTCCCAGAAACTTTTTCCTTGGGCGCGATGCCACACTCGGGACATTTAATGGCCTGCAATTCATGGCCAATCCCAACCGAAATAGAGTGCAGTGGGTATTCCAGATTGAATTAGTAGAAGAAACGTGTGAATCTGCATGTGTTTCTTCATATAGTTTCCATCTGGGTTCGAATTACTCTGTGCAAAAACCGAAAAATTATCACTTTCAGAGAAAACTCTGCTAAACAATGACCATATCAAGGTCAAGACCCGCATAAACTGCTCGCCAACCAAGCCACCAAGTTTGGTGGGCAATGACATAACCAACCAAGCCGCCAAGTTTGGTGGGCAATGACATAACCAACATTTTTCTAATTTGGTCATAAAATTCCGTCCCTAAACTTTCCTTGGTAGAGTTGCTTACTGCAATATTGTATAGAGTATACATACAACACCTGGTCTAAGCGAAGGTTAAGTGTTTGCACCAAAAACTCGTCTTCAGATCAAATTAATGATCCCTTGGAGCACCCAACATGATGAGAAACGTTCGGTAACAGGATACCTCATCTATTAGACTATTAGATTTCAAGTGCATACAATGCAATTCTTTTCACATGTGAAGCCTTAGAAAAACAAACCCTCAAAGGGGGTAAAAAAAAAGTCGCAGATCCACAAAGTATAATATCACTGCAACAATACAAGAATAGTGTATTAAACTATATCTGTGAGAATTTTGGATATTTTACATTTATTAAATGAACAAGAGAAATCTTTCCTTTCGTCGAGCATCTGAGTTGGTTCCACATACTTGGATCTTCTGTTGCTTACAGTCTAATCTATGTTGTGAAAGCCTGGGAGAAGGGATGTAATGAAGCCGAAGACAATCATCTGTATCTCCTTTACGATTCCCCACCAGTGGTTGCCACCATTGACTGCTCCAGGTTCTGCCACATGCTCATTCTCAACTGCACGGTTTCCTTCAATAAGAGGCTGATTCTCATTCTCACCTTCAAGTTGTCCCTCTGCCACGTGTAGCAAAGAAAAGATTAATCGCATACAATGTCTTCTTCCTTGTCCAAAATGATAATTTGACAAAAACTTTCAATGGTACTGATGGAAATGAAAAGGGGCATGTCTTGATTCGATGCCACGTGCAGAACCACAGCACAAAATCAGATTAGGGAACCACCAAAGGTTGTAATTTAATGGTGTACTTCCTCACCTTTCAAAGTTTTAAGGTTGAGGGTTCAAGTCCCCATATGAGCAAGTGGGTGGCATGTGTTATTTCCCAAGTTAACCCCAAAAAAAATAAAAATAATAAGAATAACAATACTAAATCAGATTATGGAGATTTGGTGAAGAGCAAGGTTAATGAATTAAATTACCATGATACACTCTCCTTTTGAAAGGCATAATTGACCTGCAAGCATGATATCATGTGGCATATAAATGTGCACTAGTTATCTGCATTACATGTTAAAGCTGCTCTAGCAAGGGGGATATGATTTGGTCCATTATAGACCGACCAAACCAACCACAAACGTACACAAATATATGTGTGCATATCACATTGGTTTCGATGTATAAAAAAAAGGGAATGGATGTTACTTTGATTTTAGGTTTGTAGGGCAGCAACAGGAAAACTTGCACATATATATGGTAGTGCTACTCTCCTTTGAAAGAGGAATTATTTGGGAGTTCCCCTCTTCAATTTAGGTGGGATTGAGCAAGGGGTAAAAAACACAAACAACCAAAGAGAACTTCCTAGCTGATTTTTGTAAACAGTAAAAAAGGCATAAAGCGATTACTTCGTTGCACAGAACAGATTCGTGGTATGAGACATGTCAGTTTGAACCAAGCCAATCTCACTGCCCCACATAGGCCACATCTAAGTGGGCTAATTGCATACAAACAACTGACGGAATTTATAGTTACAAGTTTTAATGTGGCTCATCAACTTTAAATGGGACAACATTTTGAACAATTATATAATTTTTTTTTTTGATAAATAAAAAATTTTATATAAAAAAACACTCCAAGGGGGAGCGGAACCCAAGAACAATACAAAAAGCCACTCAATCCTTCAAAGAGGCCAAAAAATCAACAATTTCCTCCAAAGATCTATGATCTCTCCCTAAACCCAACAAAAAAGAGTGGAAATAATCGAGAATTTAAGCACCGAAATCGACATCGCCTTTCCTTCAAAATATCTCCTATTCCTTTCAAGCCAAATGCACCACCATACACAAAGCGGTGTAGCCCTCCACGCATCCTGACTGTGAGTCCCCACAGGGCAACCTCTCCAAGCCTCAATCAACCCTCTTGTAGATCTAGGCATAACCCAATAAAGCCCAAATAATCCAAGCATCAAATCCCAACACTCTCTAGCCACATAGCAATGAATGAGAAGGTGATCCACTGATTCCTCATTACGAAGGCACATAAAACAACGATTGATCACCACTTGGCTTCTCCTTCGCAAATTATCCTGGGTTAGGATCTTACCCAAAACCGAAGACCACACAAAGAAAGCCACCTTGAGAGGAGCCTTGGAGCGCCAAACAGACTTCCAAGGAAAACGAACATCAGGATCAAATGAGAGACACTTGAAAAAGGACCTCACCTCAAAACGCCCATGAGAGTTTGCTACCCAAGACCAACAATCCAAATCCTCCTCCACAATCCTTTGGAGATAAAGCAGCTCCAAGAAGCGAATGACCTCCTCGATCTCCCAATCCTGAAAGTGACGCCAGAAACGAACATCCCAAACCAGTCTCCCATTATCAAGATGATAACAGTTGACCACCATGGCCTGCCTATCCGAAGCAATCCTGTAAAGCTGAGGAAAAGCGAGAGCGAGAGGAACATCTCCACACCACACATCCTCCCAGAAGCAAATCCTCCTCCCATCTCTAAGACGAAATCGAATGTGTTTAGAGAATTCATCCCAACCCTTTCGAATCACTTTCCAGACCCCTACCCCCCGAGGATCCCGCACTTCCAAGGAACTCCACCCTCCTCTCAATTCCCCAAAACGACACGCCACAACCCTCCTCCAAAGCCAATGTCTCTCCACACCAAATCTCCACAACCATTTCCCGAGAAGGGCCTTATTAAATGGCACCAATCTACGGAGACCCAACCCACCATTCCGAATAGGCCTGCAAACCTGATCCCATCGCACCAAATGGAACTTAAACTCTTCAGCTCTACCTCCCCAAAGAAAATTACGCTGCAACCTCTCAATCCTCTCCGCAACTAAAGAGGGAATTTGAAAAAGAGAGATAAAGTAAGTGGGGAGGCAAGAGAGGGTGCTCTTAATCAGAGTGACCCTGCCGCCCTTGAAAAGATACTGCTTCTTCCAACCCGCTAGCCTTCTTTCAAATCTGTCCACCACTGGGTCCCAAATTCCTACACATCTCGAAGGAGCACCCAGAGGCAAACCTAAGTAAGAAATGGGAAATGACCCAGTCCTACAACCAAGAATGTCAGCAAACATCTCAATCTCAGGGACCTCCCCAACCGGCACCAAAACACTCTTGCCCACATTCACCTTAAGGCCGGAGACAACTTGAAATCAAATCAAAACACATCTCAAATATCTAATCTGGGACACATTCGCATCACAAAGAACTAAAGAATCATCAGCAAACATCAAATGAGAGATCTCCAACTGAGAAGCAACATCCCTGCCCACCCGGAAGCCCCTCAAAAAACCCAAATCTGAAGCCTTTCTCATCAATCTACTAAGACTTCATCCAAGTCTGGTTTAGTTTGGACAAATTTGAAATTGGGCTATGCTCTCAACTTAGCATTGAGGCTGGACAAAATAAATTGTAATTATTCAATTGAGCAATGCCAGCACAGGAGTGCTAGTTTGGAGGGACTGAATGCCAACATTCGTTATGATCAGGCAAGAGAACCATCAGATTCAGTATGATGTAAATATTCAATTGAGCAATGCCACAGCACAGGAGTGCCCTCTCTCTCTCTCTTTTCCTTCTTTAAAAAGAAACATAAATTAATGGCTTGACTAGATAATCTAAACATAAATTAATGCCTTGATTAGAAAATCTAAAACACAATTATTCATCTTTTCTACTAAATATATATCCTGATCAGGAATATATTTTTTGGGATTAATATTTAAATGGATAAAACTCACCGGGAAAAAGAAAATAGAATGACTTGACGCCTACAAAAGTTGGGGCTCATTAGTGTCTGACTTTTGAGTTGTTAGATCTAAAGAATTTCCATGTATTGATAAAGGTTTGAATACAAGGACACAAAAGCATTCATCTGCGTTCCACTAATTTAATCAATGATTCATGTAGGTAGAGGAGGCTGGAAAGTACCTGCCACAGGAGCATTTTCATTCCCCTGCCTTGCAGCAGCAGCAGCAGCAGGGATGTTCTCTGCCCTAACAGCAGGCCTTGGTGGTTGGGGAGGTGTAGCAGCCCTTTGCATTCCTTGTGAAAGCCATCGTATTAATGGTGCAAGAGCTCCAGTTTGATACCTGCAGCAACCAACAATTTGCCACTCTTAATAATTTGGGGACACAGAACACACAGAAAACTTGGAATATGCAATAGGTATAACTCAAGATATATTTATTGGGTAGAAAAGGTTGCATGCAGAATTATTTCATATAAACATTTATAAGAAATCGAAGGTCAGCCCTTACAGATAAACAAGTGAAGCAAAAAACACCAGGAGAACAAGCCTTTCTCTTGACCCATCTTGGTTAAACAAAAATATCACCGCCGCAAGCTTTAGTATAAGCAACAAGTCGAGCTGAAATGCAATTTGAAATCTCCTTACAACAACTTGTCTTTGAGGTGCAGGCTGTTGCTGCTGTTGTTGCTGTTGCTGTCCCGCTTGTCCTTGCTCCTCACTTGCTGCTCCACCCTCAGATGAAGCTGGTCTACTGTTAATGGGAAAAAAGCATCCACATGAGGAAAGAAAGGTGTGTCTTAAATGCATAAAAAAAATTTAAGGATTCATAATGTATAATATATTATCCATTTATTCTTCTCTTCTAATTACTATTAGCATTATGATCACATGAATGGCACAAATATAAAGTGACAATGTTTGTTACCATATTTCTTCATTCTTTCCACCAAGAAAGGGCCCAGCATTCAGTCACTGTCACCTTATATTCTTTTTCATCTGTCTTAACTTTGACATGGTAATAACAGAACCCTAATACCACGTTATGGTCTGATTTCAGAATGGATCAATCTCACATGGTCAGATTAGATTTAAAACCAGCCTGCTAAGAAATTAACTGTGTTTGTTCTGGTCCACCAGTAACATACTCCACATTCAAAACTGGCTGCTGATGGATATCTAATCCACCTTCACTACATCGATAGGAATTAATTGACTCACTATATATATGCAATCAGAAATACATTAAGACAATGAGAATTTTAGAAGACAATACAATGACAACCATGTGTTATGGTACAAGATGACGGGTGGCAACATTCTCAACACAGGCATGCAGCCAAAATGATGATGTTGGTATGCATGAGTGGTACCACAAAAGATAGAATAAGAATGATAACATTTATAGCAACCTAGATCTGGCATCGATCAAAGATAAGGCGAGAGCGATGTCCTGATCATCCCTATTAGGTTTCAAAGATATATTTTCTACTTTCCCGGTATACATTGCATTACGATCTTCTAAATTTATGATCTCAATATCTAATTTCCACATTATTTTCATCTAATATCAGTCACCCAAGCAACATAATCTACATAAGAATAAATTCACAAAAACTAAGAATGAGAAAACTGACATATCAATAATGATAAAATTAAATATAACTGGTCGCATTATCATGTGCTAAGCAGAAATACTTACGTGGGTATATTGTAAGTGAGTGGGATAAGAGTGTTGAATGGAACCCCAGCAACAGGTCCTGTGAAAGGAAGAACGGGAACAGCATAAATGCCTGCACCACGGTTCATCTGTTCCTGGTTCTGCAAAATCAACCCCCCAGGAACAAGAGCAGGGTACATGATTGGAAACATCTGAGTATCACCATTTGGTGAAGCAGCACAGCCAGATAATCCCGGTACCTGAAGCAAGAAAGCTAAAGTGATTAAGACAGGTAAATGATACAATCCAGTAGAAGTATGTACACATGCAGGAGTTGCTCTTGGTCCTACTGTAACACACAGGTCCACTTCTTGAAATGGCAATCTGCTTCCTAACGGTCGCAAGGGACATATTTTATCAAATACAAGGACTCCACAAAGCCAACCTGGTCATCTGTCTGCTTTTCAATCACAATCTCCAGGAGCTCTGCCATTTGTTAAGTGTGATAGCTACCAGTTAAAGACTAGCTATAGTAGATTGTTGTAGCTGTACTAAAAGAAGCCGAAAATATAGTTCACTTCTATTGGATAA